>NW_022103922.1:4568227-4588451 GCF_000313985.2 Echinops telfairi
CCTCTACCATTACCCAGGGGTTTCCATGCCTCTACCATTACCCAGGGGTTTTCACGCCCCTTCCACTACCCAAGGGTTTCCACGCCTCTACCATTACCCAGGGGTTTCCATGCCCCTACCATTACCCAGGGGTTTCCATGCCCCTTCCATTACCCAAGGGCTTCTCTCACTGCCACTGAGTCCATTCTAACTCATAGCCACCCTGTAAGATGGGTAGAACTGCCCCGGTGAGTTTCCGAGGCTGTAACTCTTAATGGGAGTAGAAAGCCCCATCTTCCTTCCAAGGAGCAGCTAGTGGTTTCAAACTGCTGACCTCGTGGTTCGCAGCCCAAATGCAACCTGACTACACCACCAAGTAGTCCTGGTTGACATAATCTTGAACCATCACAACACCCAGCAACAATGCAAACCCCCCCAAAATCAAACCTGACGTTACCAAGTAGATCCCAACTCCACCAAGTGGATCCACACTTACAGAGACCCTAGAGGCTGGAGTCGAACTGCCTCCAGGATTTTCCCAGACTGTAATCCTCCGGGAAGCTGATTGCCTCATTGTTTTCTAGCAAAGCAGCTGGTGGATTTGAACCACTGACCTCTGGGTTTGCAGCTGAAAGCTTTAACCACTACACCACGAGCAGGGCTCCCTCCAAGCACAACAGCAGCTTTCTCATTTGGGGCAGGTTGTTGAAATGAAATTCTTAGTTTAGAGATTATTACTGACTAGTATGATATATAATATGTCGTATAAATAATCAACTAAAAAATTTTAAAAGCCAAACACACAACCATCTGCTTGGTTTCAGCTCCTCGTAACCCTCTACCTAAAATAGACTGCTCTGGAGGGTTTCCAAGACAGCGAAAGCTTACAAAGCAGACCAAACCAAAACCCCAAACTCACTGCCATCGAGTGGACTGTGGCTGTGGACTGTGGCTCGTAGTGAGCCCCAGCACAGAGTGGACTTGCCCCTCTGGGTTTCCAAGCCTAGACCTCTTTTCAAGGCCTTGTTTTTCCCCATAGAGGCTCTGGTGGCTTCAAACTGCTGACCTCGGAGCGAGCAGCCCAGCATGTAACCCCTTCACCAGCAGGGCTCCCTCATCCTTCCCCCAGGGCAGCTGGTGGATTTGAACACCTGCGGCTAGCGATGCTCGCTGCTTACTGCGCATCACCTCCAGGCTCTCTAAGCTCGAGCGCCGTCCCAGAGGAGGACGCAGTATTGAGTGAGCAGTGTGTCACTCTGTCCCCTGGCGGGGAACTGGCTCAGCAGCGGCTAAAAACAACAACAACAACAAGAATCTTATATTCCTAGAGCACTGTAGGAAAACAGATAGATAATTCTATTCGTAACGGTATGAAATACTGCGGTTATTATTATCAATAATAAAAATAATGTATCAGTGACTGTTTTTCACGAGCCGGGCATGTGCATTCAACTCCAGGAGGTATTACAGTCACCGTTTGATGAAGCAGAGGTGACGGCCCAGAGGGGTTTCGCCATTTGCCTGAGGCGGCACAGCTAGTGAGAGGCCGGACTAGGGTTTGAACTCAGGTCAGACTGTGAAGTTCACACTGAGACCCATCAGAGGTGTCCTACCACCGTCCCTCTCCTCGCAAATATCCTCCCAAGGAATCGCTCTGGCCAGAAAGAAACATACAAAACACGCAGTGACAGCTGGACTGGACTAGGGTGGGTTTGGGGGTGGGTCTTGGGCCGGGGCCAGCGTCAGTTAATGCCCCGGGTTGTTGTTGTTGTTGTTGTTGTTGTTGTTGTTGTTGTTGTTGTGAGGTGCCATGCACAACAAACCAAACCCTCGCCCGGTCCTGCAGCTGAGACCATTGTGGCAGCCACGGTGTCGGTCCATCACGTTGAGGGTCTCCCCTCTTTCGTTGCCCCTCTACCTTAACAAGGATGACGTGTTAGTCCAGGTGGACCAGAGAAACAAATCCAGGACACTCATCTGTGTATAAGAAAGAGCTTTAGATCAAAGAGGAATTGCATATTCAGAAAACATCCCAGCCCAGTCCAGATCAAGTCCTTAAGTCCATTCTTAGCCCATGGGTCCCATACTAGTCTGTAAATTCCTCCTCAGACTCACGCAACACATGCAACAATGCTGAGTGCAGGAAGATTGCAGGCCAGTGGGGGGAAAGTCTTGTGGATCCAGTGGCAGTGGAAGCATCTCAGCGCTGGCGTGGGACTCTATGTGGCTCCTCCAGCTCCAGGGCTCTTGATACCATTGATGTACCTCCATGTGGCTTGTCATCAGGAATGTCTCCCAAGGAGTGAGAGTGCCTGGCCTCCAGTGGGCTATTTATCTCCGTTGTGCCTCCAGATGAGGTCATCCAGCTGTGACCTGATTGACAGGCTAGACTCCACCCCTTCACTCTTGATAGTCTCAAGTTGGCACCAGAGGATGTCACTGCCACAGATGGCATCCTTCTTCAGGGACTGGCCTCCCCTGACCACATGTCCAAAGTATGTAAGTCGAGGTTTCAACACCCTTACCTCAATGAGCTCAGGCAGTCGATGCTGCCCCATGGTGACCCTGGGTGAATGAGTCGAGGGGCCCCGTAGGATTGTCTTGACTGATCTTTCTGGAAGTGGGTCTTTTTTCCTAGTTTCCATGGGCAGTCCTGCCCAGCGGCAGGCCTGCTGGTGTCTCCAATGATGTGCTGAACATTGAACTACAGTGACCACAGAGATGGCAGTTCAACCCACCGGCCATTCCACGGAGACAGATGGCAGTCTGCTTCACAAACATTCCCAACCTTGGAAGCCCCACGGAGCAGCTCTACTCTGCCACAGAACCGCTGTGAGGCGGCACCCACTCCATGGCCAGCCAACCAAGCAACCTTTTTGCTGTTGAGTCAACACTGATTCCTGGGAAGCCTGTAGGACAGGGTGGAGCGGCCCCCTGGGAGCGTCCTGCTGGAACTCGTTAAGGGAGTAGAAAGCCCCGTCTTTCCCCTGTGGAGCTGCTGGCAGTATCAAACTTCAAACCTTGCCGTTAGCAGCCCAGCGTGCAACCACTGGGCTGCCAACAGGGCTCCCTCCCCTCCGTGGCTGTGGTGGGTAATGGTGCGCTTGTAAGGCTGCCGGGGGGATGGCGAGTCCAGAGAGAAGCCCGTTCCAAAGCACTTGGGAACGTGGTTGCTGTGACTGCTTCCCCAGCAGCTGTACCTGCTGGGGATTTAAAATGAGGCCTGACTCTTCCAGAGAAGCAAACTGCTTCCAAGAAGCCCCTCCGCACCGGCCCCGCTCCCTGCAGGGCCTTGAAGCAGATCCCCTAGTGGCTGCAGGGGAGCGGCAGGTGAGGGCGCCGTCTCCAGGACTGTCCCTAGCCCATTCCACGCTGCTCTTCTGCACAACATCCTCCTGTCGAGCTGCCATCCAACCTTTCTCTCCCTTCTCTCCCTCCTCCCTCCCACACCGGGCACTGCTTCCCATTAAATCACCCAAGGCTTCACACCGACTCCAGACAAAACACGGAAGATTCTCAACGAATCTTCTTTGGGCTTCCATCCTTACGTCTTCTTTAAAGACTACTGAAAGCACATGAAAACCAAAGCATAGAGTCGATTCAGACTCTAGCGACCCTCTAGGACAGGGTAGACCTGCCCCTGGGAGTTTCTGAGAGTGTAATCCTTGATGGGAGCGGAAGCCCCGCCGTTCTCCCGCAGCGTGGCTGTGGTTTCCTCAGGCTGGCCTTGTGGCTGGCAGGCCGACACGATGCCACCAGGGCACCTAATAGCACAGTCTTTAAGATAAAATTGTTGAGCCCTTCTGCCTATGCATGTATCCTGCCTATCAGGATGTAGAGACTCTGATGTGTGCCTGCACACATGGAAGTGTCCGCACCTGCTACAAGCTAGGTGTCGCATGGACATCTTATCGTGTGTCTTTATCATGGGCCAGGAAAGCTAACTCTCCCTGTCCTTAGTGCGGTAAAAGAGAGAAAACAAAGCGCGTATGATGTCAAGTAGATTTTTCCTTTCTCTCTTTTTAAGTGTGTGTTTCTGGGGTGTTACCGGTCTCCTTAGAGACCATGTGTATGTGGTTGGGCTGAAAGATGAACCTTGGGGGTGAGTCCAGTCCCGGGCCTAAGGATGACTAAGGGCCATCGTGTGTGAGTTTCATCTGTCTCTAGCTGGCCAGCACGTCTGGTCTTTTTCATGGTTTTCAATTGTGTGACACGCTTCTCGTCACTCTAGCCTGAACCTTCTGTTCTCTTTCTCTCTTCTCTCTCTCTCTCTAGTCTATCTATGTATCTACTTACCTGTCTACCTGTCCATCCATCCATTCATCCATCCATCCATCCATCCATCCATCCATCCATCCATCCATCTATCTATCTAGTCTATCTACTTATCTACTTACCTGTCTACCTGTCCATCTATCTATCTATCTATCTATCTATCTATCTATCTATCTATCTATCTATCATCTGTCTGTCTGTCCATCAGGTGGCTTATCCGTGGGATCTTCCGTGTGTCCCCCTCAGGAGCATCTCTCTCATCATAGTGACCCCAAAGTCATGGTGGGACTTGCTTTGGTCAATGCCTCCGGCATTCCTCGTCTGCTCTCTCAGAGTAGATAGATCACATGTTTCTTATGCATTCTGGGACACTGTCTCTATTACACTTTTGTAAACCTAACAACTTGGTCCATTGTTTCAAATATAGAAGTGCACTTCCTAAAAGGGGGCTGGGGGCTTAAAGAGAAGTGTGTCCTGCCTATTGCTAGACCACCTCGCTGGACCCATTCTCAGAGAAATCTCACCCCTGCTCAGGACTCAGACCCGGACCCCCGAGTCCACAGGATGAGCTTCAGCTGGGAGGAGGGCAAACTGGAATGGTACTGGGGAATTTCCCAGAAGCAATGTGGAAATAAAAGCTCTGGCCACGTCCCTCCCTTGCTGAGAACCCTCCAGTGATTCCCGGCTGCCCTTGAGATTCTCAGAAGCCAAACAGCAAACGCCTTGGCTTGGCATAATGCCTAAGCCCTTGTACCTGGCCAGTTGTGCTTGTACCCAGGCACAGGCACACCAGGAGCTTGTCTTCCCGTCTTCGCCCAGGGCCCTGCCTTCCACACACACCCCTAGAGTCTCCCTCCTCCTGTCCCCCTCTACCTTCCACTGGGAAAACTCTCACTTGACTATCAGCCGGGCTCAAAGATGCCCTCCTCTGCGAAGCCCCCAAAACAGACATTGCCTGTGCTGCTGACCACAGCCCTGCCTATGACCCCCCCCTTGCAGTTGGACTGCCTTTGAGTGGGCCCCAGCCAATGGGGACGCATGTTCACAGCCCAGTGCCACGTCCAAGACCACTGGCAACTTCGAGTCCATTGTGGAGACCACTGCGTAGGCTTACACTGGCCTGTTCACACTGTAGCACGCTGCTCACCGTCCAGGGCAGTCCCTAAGACCCTCTGCCATGGAGCTGATTCCAACTCTCAGTGACGCTACCTAGACAGAGTTCCTGAGGCTGTAAACCTTCACAGGAGCAGACAGCCTCATCCACAACCACCACCCCCAGAGTGGCTAGTGGGTTTGAACCACCAACCTTGAGGATAGCAGTTCTAATTTTGGAGGTGAAAGAGTCGGACACCCACCAGCCCCCTTCGGATGAAGATGAAGTGGGAATAAAAAAGTTATAATGAAGGACCATTGATATAGTTAAAATTTATTGTGCCAACCTGGCCGATAAACACATGGGGTTCCTTGAAGGGCGGAGGGATACATGGCTTGGTGAGCTTCGCCTTTCTAGTTCTCGGGTCTCTTGCTTTCTGATGGTTGGACCAGGGCGCAGCTGCCTTAGCCAGTTCCCTGCTTTAGCTGGCAAGGCTCACTTCCTGAAAGACATCCCTGAGGAGAAGCCACATGGACCTACCCCGATGCAGCCCTGGGTGCTGGAGCAGCCGTGTGGAGACCCCTGCCAGCGCTGAGATGCTTACACATTCACTGACTCGGCTTTCCTCCTGCAGTCGGCATCATTGCATGTGTTTTGTGAGATGGAGGAGGACTTTGTGGATTGGTGTTGGACATATGGGTTAATGTTGGACTTGGGCTTGGGCAGCACTGGATTGGGATGCTTTCTTGATGCGCACTTAACCTCTATATAAAACTCTCTCTTATACATGAGTTTCCGTGGATTTGTTTCTCTATAGTACCCAGACTAATACAACCATGGAGCAAGGGGCTCCACATGAGCCCCGCATTATTTTTACCCCAGTCTCGGAAGCCCTGTGCCTGGGAGGAGGGGCTAGCAGGCTCACTGGGGGGCTCAACAGCAGTGGGTGTGATGGGTGTGCGCACCTGGCAGTGCTTAGGAGAAAGGCTATCTCTGAAAGCACTCAGAGGAGAAGAAATACAAAGAGGAACACGTGCGCAAAATAAGCGTGTGGGACAGCAAACAATGCAAATTAAGTGTCACTTGCTCTCACTTTACACCTGTTTTGAAAAACACTCACAAGTGTAGGTGTAAGTGCGGTTTCATCGTCTTTCTGGGCGGTCACACACACGCTATAGCAGTGGGGGTGAAAGTTTCCATGGCACATGGGTGGTCCATGCCACAGTGTTTACACACTCTGCTTTGGGTCATGGCTGCCACATCTCCTTAGGGTATTACAATGCTTCCCACACCCTCCTGTTTCCCGTCATCCTTGTTTCTGCCCCTTCCTGCCTTTGGAGCTTTGTTTGGGGTGGATGTTACCCTTTCCTCCTAAGGAGCACCCCATGGGTTCGAACCACCAATCGTGTGGATCACAGCCCAGCGCATAACCACCACGCCACCAAGGCTTGATGGCAGTGAGTTAGAGTGAGCTGCTGGGGTCCTGACATCATGTCATGTCAACTTGAAGATCTATAAAAGTGCAGGGGTGGGTGGCATTCAACCGGTCACTGAGGTCACAGCCTGAGGGTGCCTCCTTGTGGGCGTGGCCTTCTCATAAGGAGGGCCCTGGGACCCTGCTTGCTGCCAGAGCCCTGAGATGCTTCCACCACCACTGGATCCACAAGACTGCGCCCCCACCGGCCTGTGACCTCCCTGCATTCTGCACCATCGCACGTAGCTGTGTGAGTCTGAAGAGGGACTTGTGGACTAGTGTTGGACTTGTGGACCTGAGTCGGACTGGGCTGGGATGTTTGCTTGACTTAGAATTGCTTCTTGATCTAAAGCTCTTATTTACACATATATGAGTGCCCCTGGATTTGTCTCTCTAGTCAACCCAACCTAACACAGCTGCCCTCTGGGTCTCCCGTGGTTCGCTGTTCTGAGGAACATGTTCCTCGTCGGTCTGATATTTTTGCTTATCGACCTGTCTGTGGTTTGGCTAACAGGTGGACCCTGGGATGAGTTCTATTCCAAGCTGGAAGGGTGTCTAAGGAACACAGTCTCGGGGCTCCCCCTGTTGTCATCAGGCCAGTCGTTTCACACCTGTGAATATTGTTTGGTTCTTTAATTTTTTTTTTTAAGTAGTCCAGTCCATGGCTCGAGTGACACTGGGTTCCTTCTATGGACTTTTAAATTCCGAACGAAACCCGCCGCCATGGGGTTGATTCTGAGGCCTAGCAACCCTGTGATAGAATTTCTGTCGCTGTCAATCTTTGTGGAAGCAGACAGCCTCATCTTTCTCCTGAGGAGAGGCTGAGGGATTTGAACTGCCGACCTCCCAGTTAGCAGTTTGAACCACCAGCCTTGAGGTCAGTGGCCCCAGGCTCATTTGGCAGTGGCCCCTGTCCATTGGTAGGACCCTTGGGGGACATAGTAAGGAATCATGGACTAAAACTCACACCCAACACACGGTTTTGACTCTGGATTTGGAATGCATTTGATGAGATGTCTAGCAATATTGGGGGGGTGGGGAAGCTGGTTGTGAAAATACATATATTTACTGCAGTAGCGGTTAGTGAGAACCACCTCGATATCCAGCAGCAGGGGATGGCGGGAGATTGAGTATTTTACAGTCATTAAATGCCGTAATTACGCAGCGTGCACAGAGACAGGAGGAGCTGTCATGTAAATGAGCTATCCAAGAAGTCAAAATAGTGTGTGTCTGGCGATCGCAACTCCACGCAAACCCTTCTTCCAGGGAAGCACAGGACGGCAATTTTTCAGAACCGGGTGATGGAGTCAGATTAGAGGGGTTTTTTCCCCCCATTGTTATCGGTATTTTTAATATTGCTGTGACATTTTCTCTAATAAAAAGCAGGTGGAGAGTAAATGAATTCACTAGGGAGAATTGACAGGGTGCAGAGGGGCAAGGCAGGGCAGGTGACTCGTGCATGCCTGTGGGCGTGCACGGGTGCGCGCGCGCGCTGCCCCAAGCACCTACATCCTTCCCCCAGCAGAGGCTGGGATGGAGAGCCGAGACAAGCTGAGTGTTTTCTGAAGGAGATGCATGTGATTTGCACAAAGCAGGCTGTGTGAGGGGACTTGGTAGGAAAGCTTGCGAGGTCTGGCGAAGCGGGAATGCGATTTGACCTCTGCGGCCTTCATGGCCAGAAGAGGGGGGGGGCGGCTTCCTATCTCCATAAACCGTCAGTCTCAGAAGCCCACAGGGACAGTGCTACCCCATCCTAGGGGGCTGGCATGACTCAGCATCGGTGGCACTGAGGTTGTCTTTTGGTTTGGGCTTTAATAGGGACGTGGGAGCCCAGCTTCTCGTTCGGGATGTTTGACTTGTGGGTAATTGCACTGGCATATAAGTCACCCATCATGCAGCTGAAGGGTTTCATCGTATTAAAAAGAGCTGTGCGATCACCACCACCATCAATTTTAGTACACTTCTTTCTTGTACTCATTATTATTAACTCTCCATTGACCCAGAACCCTAAGAAACTCTTACTCCAGTTACCCACTCTGTAGATGTACCAGTCCTGGACTTCCTATACAAAAAAAATACCACCCCCAAATAAAACCAGCAAAAAAGAACAATGATAACAAAATAAAAATAGGAAACCCTCCATGAAAAAGAAAGCCCCAAATATTAAACACGAGAAACAATCTAGCATGGGTGGAAAGGAGGACAAATGAGAGTTATTACGTCTGCTTCTGTCCCCAGCTGCGTCTCCCTCCCTCCACGCTCCAGTGCACCCCATCTGAGCGAGAGTGGGTTCATCTTCCTGCTCAGAGCCAGTGGGGATTCATCAGAGGCTCAATCCGGTTGGAGGCCCAGCCAGTGGATTTGGGGTTTTCACCGTCATCCATAGCCTTCTGCAAACGAGGTGCTCAGGACTTAAGCTCCGATACCATTCTCTCCTCGAGCCTTGGCAGTTATTATTGACAACCCTTGGATACACAGGCGGGGTGCTTGTTCCACGTGGGCTTAGCTGACACGTCACTTACACAGCTGCTTGTTTTAAAACAAGCATTTACGGCCCCAGAAGCAATTCTTTCTGGTGCCCCAGCACCATCTGGCTTCTTCAGCACCCTTTTTGATAGCACCCGTATGGTCAGTGATCTCTTCATGCAGACAAGCATTGCGTAGGGCCGTGTCTAAAGAGAGAATTCGTCTTAATTCTCCCTGGGCCCACTCGGACCGTGATTTCATCGGCTCCTTGGGCAAGGTGGCCATCAAGCCCAGCGTCCTTGTTGTCAGCTGCTTCCAGGTCAGCACAGCAGAAGGAAGCTGTGCCCAGTCCCGTGCCAGCCACACCATCAGTGGATGACTGGCCCATTTGGGTCCGTAGCGTCTTCTCTCGATGGTTGATTGGGGGGCACGAATTTCCAGGACTTTCTCCCTAGTGTCTCTTTGCCTGGAAGCTCCGCTAAAGCCTGTTCAGTGCCATGACAACTACAAGCCTCCACTGACAGAGGGCTGGTGGCCGTGCACGGGGTGACAGAGGGAACGAAACCTGGCAGCGAAGGTGGGAATCTTCCTGCTGACCACGCCCTGCCTCCACCTACCACTCCCCACCAGGGTCCCCGCTGACCGTCCAAACTCACTGCCATCAAGTCCGTGCGACACAGCGACCCTGGAGGGCAGGATAGTGAGTTCCCAAGGCTGTCCGTCCTACAGGAGCAGAAAGTCTCCTTCTTCTCTTGCGGAGCGGCTGGTGGTTTCAAACTGTTGCTCTTGCAGTCAGCAGCCCGAAGCATAAGCCACTGCGCCACCAGGGCGGCTTGTCATATTTCACAAAGGCTGGTTCTAGGGCACTGGACCTGCTCTCACGTCCTTTTCCATGGACCAGATGGTGCCCAGCTACGAGACAGAGTAGCATCTGAGATCTTAAATATTTGTCTTAAAACAAGCAGCCATCTAAGTGAGATGTCAGTTAAGTCCACAGGGAAGAAGCACGCCACTTCGTGTGATCCAAAGCTTGTTAATAATATCGGCCATTGACTTGAGCTGCTCATTGCCAGAACACAGCCGGGAGAGAATCTAACCTGTCCACAGCCTTGAAGGGGAGACTCTGTTTGCATGTGATCTCAGAAAACATGACACCTGTGGTTTGGTGGTAGTGGCGGGGGAGGGTGTACAAATAAGCCGACCTTGACCCCAAAGCTCCAAGAGCAAAGCCCTCCCCAGGCAGCTCAGGAGCTCCTCGCTCAGCCTGAAGCCTTAAAAGGACACAGGGCATCCCTGGTTTATAAATTAAAGGGTAGCTTGTTCTCTCTCTCAAAGGGGGAACCCTTGGTGTTGGGGTACACAGGCAGGAGTGATGGTGTCAGGACTTCTCTTTGTGTGTCACTTATCCAAAGAGCCCTGGTGGCGCTGAGGGTTAGGCATTGCACTACCAAATCCCAGGTCAGGGGTTCAAATCCACTGGCTGATCTGTGGAAGACAGATGAGGCTACCTCTTCCCATAAAGATGACAGTCTTGGAAACAGAACAAGGCAGTTTTACTCCATCCTACAGGGTCCTCTGAATTTGGGATTTTGGTAACCGACTGATTGCACCCAAACTCAATGCTTATTCAATCCATTTCACCTCTGCCTTCTGGGCTGGGAAGTAGACACATACGGAGCTTCCCAAGGTCTTGCTGGGCAGGCAGCCCATGGGCAGGGCTTTGTGTGGAGCTCGTATCGCTGTGGTCTCACGGGCTACCATGCACAGGGAGGCTGTTGGCAGAGGTGGCCCTCCTAGCAGCAGGATCGCTCTGAGACGCGTGGCTCAAGCAGTTTCTCCCCACCCCTGCCCAGAGCCCAGCCTGCCCTCCCCTCCACTCTGTGCGGGCTGAGGGCTCATGGTGCCACGCTGGCTCCCAGTCCAGGAGCAGGTGTCTGCAGGCTGCCGTTGCAAGAAGGAGATGACCCCGTGAGGGCTTTGCTGGCAGGAAACACCACGCTGGAGGGTCTGGAATGAACGACAGGAAAGCAGCTGACTGGGAGGCACAGGTGACTCCACCCTTGGGACCCCGAGATGCTCACTGGATGATTTTCCAGAAGGTTCTATTATGTGTTGTGGTTGTTGAGTCCAAGCGAGCCTGTGTGTAACAGAAGGCAAGGTTGCCTGGTCCCGCAGGGTCCCTGCAGCCACGATGAGTGTGGACCAACTGTTGCAGCCACGGGGGTCAGTCCGTCTTGCCAAGGGTCTTCTTTCTCGCCGGCCCTCTGTAATGGAGCTGAGGGCATTAACCAATGATCTGCCATCTGTCTGTCCGTCTGTCTTGCTGTGGCAGCTTATACATTGCTGTGATGCTGGAGGCAATGCCACCACCAGTATTTCAAATACCAGCCGGGCTTCCAGACTGAGACAGATGAGGAAGCAAGGCCTGGCTATCTATTCTTAAAACCTAGCCAACAAAACTCCCAAGGGGGGAAGGGGGTGTCACAAAGGAACACTGTCCAGTAGAACAAAGCTTCTTCAACTGTAAGTCAAGATCCAGCTGGGACTGCATCACCGACTATGGGGGGCACGGGGAATTTGGCCACGGTAGACGGTTTCGGAACAGAGAAGCACCGACAATTCCTTCCAAGTTAAATGCATGGCGGCCCCACAGTGCTTGCTCAAGTTGCAAATGTCTCGGGCGGAAAGGGCCAAGAGTGGACGGAGTTTAAGAAGCCCTGTGAGATCTGAACGGCACTGCCCCGCCATGGGAGGGCACTTAGTGGACACGGCAGCCGAAACAATGGGCTGGAGCTGACCAAGAACCACGGAAAGAGGTGGTGCAGGGCCCGGCGATGTTTCTCTCTCCTGTGAGTGAGGACGCCGTGAGTTGGCGCCGATGGAGTGTGGTGGAGTCGAACTGTGCGGGCTATAGGCATTCTACCACAGTAATAGCTAATACACCATTTCCATGGTGGCTTCACCATTTCTTAGCAATGGGTGAGCGTGCCAACTTCTCCCTCCACACCCTCCACATCAGTGTATATATATACTGGCATAACTCTCCCCCTAGCTCTCTTTAGAATGCTAGCTCATGAAACCCAGTCCCTGGGTTCAGAGGAAGCCCTCACTGGCTGGGGAAAGAAAGCCCCCAAGACAGAGGCCCCCAAACCGCAGCCCAGTGGAGCCTGCAGCAGCAGCCCTGGCCAGCCAGCCATTCCTGCTGACCCTCACACATCCACCCTCACCTCTCCTTTGCCCTCCTTCCCTCCCCTGGCAATTCACCACAAGGCCCATCCTCTGGGCCTGCCGTCTTGTTTCATCATCAAATCAGACGATTTGCTCTTCAATCCCACTGGTTCAGCGTAGGGCTCCGTCTCGTCACAAAAGCCCCAATTCGGTGCATTCATCCTGGCTCCTCTGGAGGGACAATTGATGGACACACAGGCAGCTATCTGGACGCCCGTATTCTGAATGCCTCCGGGACAATCGCCAAGCCCCAAAGAGTGGGGCTTCTCACCTTGGGACCAGAAAAGGATGCCTCAGGTGGGCCCGATGTGTCCTATTGGGGATGGGGGGAAGGGCACAGCGAAAGAGCCTTGGGCCTATGGATTTATCATCCAAGGTCCCGTGTCTCGTTCCACCTCATTTCTCTGGATCTGGGGTGGGATGTGTCTTTGTCTGGGGCTGCTCTGAAACAAAGGCAGGCGCCTCTGCTCCAGGCCCCGGGCTGAAGTCTGTGGAGGGGGAATGGGGGGGTGGGGGGTGAAGCAGAGCCCGGCTGCTGCAGCACTAATGGCACCTAGTCTCCCCTCATTCCAACCCCACGTTCTTCTTCAGCTGCATTTCCACCAGCCGTTTTCCTCAGCAATCTGTCGGTTTCCTGCAGAGACAGGAGAATGGGCAAGGTAAGTGAGAGCAATGATCTCCAAGGGGTTTTCTCGGCCCCCCCCCTCTTTTTTTTTCCTTTTGGCTCTAATTTACAGGAAAATCACCCTGGCGCAGGAAGACGAATTCAGCCCCCACCACCACCACAGAAGGATTCTTCCTGGTGAGAACAATGGCTCGACAGAGGGGATGTTAGATGATTAGTCCTGAAGGGGTCTGATCGCTGCTCGTGAGCGCGCAGGAGCCCGGGCTGCTCAGAGAAACGCCTTTTCCATCGTGGGTGTTTCCATCTTATGTGGTTTTTGTCTTTCGTTCTGACAGCCCCTCCCCTCTATTCTTGTGCACGGAAGCCTTCGTCTTAAGTGCCTGGTGGTACCAGTGGTCCAGCGCTTGACCACTGGGCATTCAAACACACTCAGAGGAGGCTTGGCAGTCGACACCTGAAGGGCCACGGCCTAGGAAACCCTGTGACCAGTCCTGTGCTGCCCCTCAGGGGGTCACCCTGAGTCAGCCACACCCACCACAGGGTGACCTCCTCTTGATGCCTGCTGCCTGGGCCTTTCCAAATCAAATGACATTGGAAGAAAGGGGCACTGAGATCTCAGTCTCTTGTGGAGGCGCTCGCACACTCAGATGGCCCGGCGTGGAGTGCGGTGGGGGGCTGGATCCGGGCACGGATAATCAGTGCAGGGGTGAGCCACTCGTTTCCACGTCCCCAGCAAAAGGATGAACGTCGAGGAACTTTTCTTTCCGAAGATAAACTTGATTACATTACTTATGTATACTATGTACATGGCATTAGAGGGTTTTTGTGGTCTTTTTAAGGCAGCAGGGTTAAAATAAAAATCATATACAGCTTTTAAAAATGAGGGTGTTCTTATTCGAGGCTAATAACAGCTGAGATTATTAAAATGGAAGGATCTTAAATATGCAACTCACTGCAGGTCCTTGCTGGCTTTTCACATCTTGCTGAACTTGACACACAATTTGGAGGCACGACCCTGACTCGAGTTCAAGCCCTCCTTGTCTGACCAGTGCTGTGCCGCGGTGCGGGGAGGGGACAGGACCTGCCTGGCAGGGAAGCGGGAGCTTTGAGGCCATGAAGACTCAGGGTGAAGAGCCAAGGATGTTCCTGACAAACTGGAGGTTTGGGGGGTGCCTCGCCCTAGGCGGGCTGTGGGTTAGACATTGGGCTGTTGACCTGAAGGTTGGCTGTTCAAATCCACCAGCCTCTCAGTGGGAGAAAGATGAGGCTGTCTGCTCCCAGGAAGGTTCACCATCTAGGAAGCCCTGTGCAGGGTGGCTGTGCATCAGAATCACCACGGTAAGTGTCAGGGGGTCTGATTTGGGGGCTTGACATCACAGTTTTCATCTCAGGTTGTGTTTTTTGTTGTTAATTAACAGACAGGAGTGCAGATGAGGGAGTTGACCTTTGCTGTGGTGAGCTGCTGTGCAGTGGACCTGCACGCACACGGGGATGAACGCAGTCCTGGGGTTGACCGCAGGAGGACAATCCAGGGATGTTTTTTGGAAGGAGACAGCCAGGCATTTCTTCCTAGTCTTATCCCCAGCCTTGCGGAGTTCTGTGCGCCGGAGCTTTCAGTGTCACAGTAGCATGCAAGTCACCACAGTGCCACACACTGATAGGAGGGTGGACAGGAAGATCAATTTACCCTGTTTAACATAGAACAGTGTTACCCCAAAGCACCCTGGAGGCCTAGTGGTTATGCAGTCAGCTGCTAGCTGCAATGTCAGCAGTTCAAAACCTGCAGCCACTTCACAGGAGAACAAGGGGACTTTCTACTCCTATAGAGTAACAGGCTTAGAAGTTCACAGGGGCAGTTCTACCCTGTCCTATAGAGTCACTGTGAGTCGGCATCAACTAGATGGAAGTGAGTGTGGTTTTAGGTTTTCAAAGCACCCACAATCCAGGGTGGCAGATCAAACCCACACAAATACACACATACACATGCACACAAACATACACTCACACACATGCACACACATACACGTGCACACACACAAACACATGAGCATACACACTCACATACACACATACATACACATACACACACATACACAAACACGCACCTACAGATAAACACATACACACACATATACACACATTCAAACACATACATACATATATGCACACACACATAAACACATGAACATGCACACTCACACACATGCACACTCACGTACACATGCACACTCACGTACACATGCACACACACCCCCACGTGTGCGCACACACACATGCATGCTCTGACACACACATACACACACTCACATACACATGCACACACCCACATGCGCACACGCAACTGACACAGGAGAGGAAAGAAGTGTGCAGATGGCCTGGTCCAGCCGTGATTCCTGCTGGCCCCGTGGAGATGGTACAGCAGCAGTGCAGGTGGTCAACCTGTGGGCCGACCCTTCCCCACCCCGCTCAGCTCTCAGCAGGATCTCCAAGCCAGCAGGCCCCCTGCGTGCACAGGTCCCAACAGAGCTCCCACACAAGGAAGAAAGGCTGGAAGCTCTCCTCCTGAAAGTCCACCCATGGAGATGCATTCCGACCCAGGAAAGATGAGTGGACATGGGCCCGAGGGGGTGGAGAAGTGTGCATCCCGTGTGCTGAGGTCATCCAGGGTCTCTCCTGGGTGGTGCAGGGCCCTGTAGCCTAGCCTTTGCCTGCACTCTGCGGCCTGGGGGGCTTTGTGCTCCAAGCAAAGCAGCCAGCAGATGGCTGAGCCCCTCAGGATCACCGAGCGGCCCGGGGAGGCCAACCCCTGCCCAGCTCAGTGTGAGGGAGGAGGGAGCATGCATCAGAGGAAACTTCAAGGTGTGGGGGTGTTTGCCTTAGCACCTGGGCAGAGCCTGATATGTGCAGGTGGGTGCTTTTAGGAAGACTACGCAGGGCCACACAGCTGTGCCACCCAGAAGGTAAAGAGAGGCTGTGAAAGAGGGGGCGCTGGGGGATTATAGAGGGCAGGAGGGAGAGAGTGGGGGAAGAGAACCACATGTATGGGAGTGTTTAACTGTGTACTCTTACTGATCCCATCGCTGAGACGGGCTGTATGACGGTATTAAATATGCTTCTTTGAAACCCAAAATAATAATGCAAAGAAATGATGAGAGTGAGTGAGGGCTCACAGCCTTTAAAAAAAATTTTTTTAATTAAAAACCTTCCAGAATCCTTACCCCTCGGATCTCATACTGGTCTGAGTGGCGAACCTGAAGTGGCCTTGGACTCTCTAGTGATGTACAAGTTCATTTCAAACACAGGAGGAAAAGACTAGAAAGGAGCTGGGGCTGGTTCTGAGGCAGAATCCATGCCTCCCCTCCAGGGAGACCGGAGTCCCATGGCCAGCCAAGGTGCCCCACCCACAGCCACCGGTCAGAGAAGGTTTCCGTGCTGCTCAGATGCTGAGCAGACTGAGAAAGGCACAGAGGAAAGGGCTGGTGATCTACTTCAGGAGACCAGCCGGTGAAAACCCTGTGGAGCCCCAGCATTTGAGTGACAGCCGATGAGAGGGTGGCAGGAGGACAGAACCCAGGAGTGCTTTGTTCACTATATGTGGGGACACCCAACTCCGAGCCAGTGAATAACCACTTGTCCCTGACTCCCTGTCGTGATACTCTGGGTCCCTGGACACAGCTCTAGTCACCTCCTCCCCATGGTGGACATAGCCCTCCCCCCGGCCACAAATCCAATCCAAGCTGAACCTCTATCTATCTATCTATCTATCATCTACCTATCTATCTCATGAATGAGGAATGCAGCATCAGGATCGGAGGAAGACTAGTCACAACATGCCATATACAAGTGGCAACCTTGCTTGATGAACGTGAGGAAGAGTTGAAGCACGTGTTGATGAAGAGCAAGGATTACAGCCTCCGGTATGGATTACGACCTCAATGTAAAGAAGACCAAAATCCTGCCAAATTGACCAGTAGACAACATGATCAATGGAGAAAAGGCTGAAGTTGTCAAGGGCTTGGTCTTGCATGGATCCACCGTCGACGCTCATGGAAGCCGCTGTCAGGAAGTCAATGGCACACTGCATTGGGTCCATCTGCGGCCCAAGACTTCTTTGAAGTGTTGGGAAACAAGAATATTATTTTGAGGACTAAGGTCTAGCTGACCAAAACCATGACATTTTCCATCCGGACCCAAGTGGCCATTGTGTTTTCCCTCACCACATACGAATAAGGAAGACCAAAGAAGAATCCATGGGGAGTTGGGGGAGCACATGGGAAGGACCTTGGACTGCCCAAAGAAGGAACATCTGTCTGGAAAGGAGGACAGGGGAATGCTCCTTAGAGGCGAGCATAGTGGGATTTCATCTCGTGTGCTTTGGACTGCCATCCAGAGAGACCAGTCCCTGGAGAAGGGCATCGCGGTTTGTAAAGTAGCTGGGGCAGCCGAAAGGGTCTTTGGCAAGGTGGATTACCACAGAGGCTGTAACAAACATAAAAACAACCATTCAACCCATTTGAAAGTTTGGTCAGTTAAAAGAAAAAATGAAGGGAACTACAAGTGGATTGAGCCTCCTGTGAATCCCCTCTGCACAGAGACCAGGGATGTGGGTCTGAACAGCTTGCTTCCATGCCGAGTGCCCTGGAAAGTAGAGGATGGCAGATGTAGTCGGGCTAAAAATCCAAGACGTTATCATTTGATTTCCCACTTGACCCCTTTAAGGTTGACCTAGATTTTAATAAGTACTGCTTCCTTGTCAACTGGGTAAAGTTTCTCTGTCTTATTTTGTTATTGTTGGCAGCTTTTCTGACTCATTGCTTTTGGCTTCTGTCTGTGTTTCAGTGGATGGATCCAGGGTGAGTGGGTCTCTAGGGACAGGAACTGGATTGATGGATCCCTGGGGGCTCCTTGACGGCAGGGGAAATGAGAAACTAATAACCAGGAGTTAGAAGAAAGAAGAAAATCCTCTCAAATGGATTGTGGTAATGATCGCACAACGCTTCTTGATATGATTGCACTCTTGAATTGTACGGTGTGTGGACTACATCCTAATAAAACTGTGTTTCTAAAAACAAAGCACAGGGGGAAACAATTGTGAGGATGGCACAGGAAGGGCGGTGTTTCCCTCTGTTGCGCACAAGGCTGCTGTGAGTGAAACTGACTCCATGGCTCCTGGAGTCGCGACATCATCTGTTGTCCATGTGAGACTGACGGGTGAAGGGGTGGAGGTTAGCCTGTCAACCAAGTCACAACTTGATGACCTCATTTGGAGGCGCTAAAGAGATAAATAGCTTGCTGGAGGCGGGACACACGCTCACTCCCTGGGACACATTGCAGCTGACAAGACGCGTGGAGCTACCCTAGTGCCCTGAGCTGGGCCAGGCACCATGTGGAGACCCCAGCCAGCTCTGAAATGCTTACACCGCCACTGGATCCACAAGACTTTCCACCCAGTGGCCTGTAACATTCCTGCATTCAACATCATTGCATGTGTTTCGTGAGTCTGAAGAGGACTTTATAGATTGGTATCAGACACATGGGCTCATATGGGACTTAGGGACTTGATCTGGACTGGGCTGGGATGTTTTCTCAGTGTTCAACTGCTCTTGTATATAAAGCTCCTTCTTGTACCCTTCTGAGTGTCTATCATTTGCTTCTCTGGTCTACCCAGACCGACACAGCACTTAACAGCAACATTTTTCCTTCCACCCTTCTTATTGTGATAATTGTATGTATAACAAAACACATGCCTATGCACTAAACTTCATGTGTACAATTCCAAGACATGGGTCACATCCATGCAGGCATACAGCCACTTCCAGAAAGGACATCACCCAAAACAGCATGACTTGGAGCAATCGCGGACTCCTCTTCCCCTTCCCTCCCTCCTGCCCGCCCTGGTAAACCAATAGTCGCTGTGGATTTCACTGGGGTTTAAGAGGAAGTTTGCCTTCTCTTTCCTCAGCTCAAACTCAATGGAAAGAGGCCCTGGCGCTGTCAGCAGCCCTGTTTTCTGATGAGTGGAAACAGCTGGCCAGCAGTCCAGGCATGGGGAGGGCACCCAGGGAGAGCAGCCGAGGTTCGGAGGAAGAAGGCAGGGCAAGGCCCTGCCCGAGTCCCTGCCTTGATGCACTCAGGTACGCTGCTGCTCGGGTGAGCAGGGCTTCCGTCCCTGCCAGCCAAAGAAATGCTGGGCATTGGGTTTTCCGTAACGATGCCCTCACACCTATAGCTCACAGCTGACGGAGCTGATGAGACCAGTGCCCGAGGACGGCGCTGTTGGCAGAACCCGTGCACGTGTTGTTTGTGAACATATATGGAAGTCTATTTCCCACACGAGTCTCCCTCGTCCACACCCAAACAAACTCCCTCACATCAAGTCAGTTCCTCCTCATGTAGGAGAGGGCGGAACTGCCCTGGCGGTTTCTGAGATTGTGACTCTCTACAGGAGTAGAAAGCCTCATCTTTGTCTCAAAGAGTAGCTGGGGGTTTTGAACTGCTGGCCTTGTGGTTAGCACCCCAGGTGTAACCATTGTGCCTCCAGGACTCCTCCCACTGCCAGCAGTCAGCCCCAACTCCTGATGACCGGGCATGGGTCAGAGTAGAACTGTGCCCCACTGGGATTTCAATGGCTGATCGTTTTTTTGTTGTTGTTTGTTTTTGAAGCAGATTGCCAGAGATTTCTTGCAAGGTACCTCAGAGTGGACTCAAACCACCAACCTTTAGGTAAGCAGCCCAGCTTATTTGGTAGCCATTCACACCTCCCAGGACCCCCCCCACCTCTCTGTCAACACACCCAGAGTCCCTTTCTGAGATATTGACCACTGCCCTGACAGACAAGGTCAAAATCAACACAGCCGCACAAAACCTAGGGACAACTCAAAACTCCCTACACATGCTGTGACCCTGGAGCGCATATGCATGCCTGCGGCATGTGCACGCACACATGTACACACACACACCATTTGTACACACACATACGCACACACGTGCGCGCTGCTGAGAAGAACCGTTTTCTAAAGTGTTTGGGGGAATGCTGATTTCCTGGAAAGGTACCAGCGCTCCTTCCGCACACATCTGTTGAGCA
>NW_022103922.1:4589583-4592314 GCF_000313985.2 Echinops telfairi
GCTGTAGGTTCAGGTTTAGATATGGAAGGCCCCTGACTGGCACAAACTGCGGACCTCCATGACGAATGACCGGGTGGGCAGCCGGAATTCAGCCAGTGGTTGGGGGTGTGGGGTGAGGGGGGCGGCTGGCCATCAAACCTGTGTGCCAGAGATGCTAGAGACACACAAAGTGGCTATGGAGGCTGGCGTATCCCACACCCGAGCTCTTTGCCTGGACTTGCTATTGGAGGTCATCAAACGGGCCCCGACTCAGGACAAGCCCACGGGCAACAGAACCCAGTGCTGCCCTGCTCCCGCCAGGAGGCAGTGCCTTCCACCAGGGTCCGTGTCCCAGCACTGCCTGGCAGATGCTCCGCTGTGGTCCAGAGAGTCTTCGCTGGCTACCCCTCCGAAGGAGATCACCAGGTCTTTCTTTGCCGTCTTCGGCTGGAAGAGCCAGGAAACCTTCCCACCGTGGGTAACCGAGACTGGTGGTATTCCAAATTCTGTTGTTGTTGTTGTTGTTGTTTCTGTTGTTGTTGTTGTTGGATACTCTCAGGTGGTTTTGACCCAGGGACCCAATGCACACCCCTACCTGGTCCTGCACCAGCCTCGCTGTGGTTCTAAATGTTCGATCCCACGGTTGCCTATCTGTCTTGTTAAGGGCCTTCCTCATTTGCGCTGCCCCTGGACTTTACCAAGCATGACCTCCTGCTCCAGGGACCGGTCCCTCCTGACACACGTCCGACGTCTGAGAGGAGGTCTCTCCATCCTCGCGTCCACAGAGCGCTCTGGTCGTGCTTCTTCCGCGACGGGGTGGCTTGCTCTCTTGTCCACCTGCGTTTCCCATGTCCTTCTCCAGCGCTGTTGCCCAAATGCTCAAACCGAGCCTTCTCTTTGAGTGGCCAACCTCCAAGCCTGGGGGGATTTGAACATCAAATCTGAACGTCTGTGTTCTTTTTAAAAATATAGGTAGCAGGCTATCCGGGAACATCCGGCTAACACTTTTATTTTAAAGGGAAACACGTCCTTTTTTAAATAGGGTGTGGGTTGGCAGGGAAGGTCACGCATTGTCCATTCTACAATTCATACACGTTTTGGCCATCACTGTCCCCCAATGTCCCATCACCCATCCCACTGCCTGCCTGTTCCCTGTCTGCGTTCCTCCCTCCCCACTCGCCCTGCTGCAGGGCGACCTAAGGCGCACGCTGCCCTTTCTGCGGCTCTCGCACGCTTACTTGTTCTAAGAAGCACACACCTCCCTAGTGTGATTGTTCCCCTTAGAAACCTGTCTGTGGTTCCACTGAAGCTTGAGCCACGGGCCACAGGAGGTGAGTTCACGTACAGACCCGAAGGTGAGTAAGGGTAGCCGCCTCCAGGGCTCCACCTGCCGCTCTCCGACCAGCAAGCCCGGTCCTTGTCCTGGGTGTGAGTTTTGCTTCACCTGTGTCTCCCACCCCGTCCAGGGCCTTCGGACTCGAGTCCTTGCTGTGAAATAAGGCTCGGGCTTTCCTGGGAGCAGCTGGCCTGTTTCCGCGCCCCACGAGCGAGCGAGCAGCGCCTCCTCCATGTTGTGGGGAGTTACCTGGGCGCTCGTGCCTTGTCTGACTCTCATTCTTGCTCATGGTCCCCATGTCCGTAGGCCGGGCTGCCAGAGCCTTGCTGTGCTCTGGCTGCTCGGGACAGAGCTCTGGCGGGGCTCCTGGTGAAGGCTGCATTCTGTGACAGTGGACACTCACATCCTCATGCCCCCTTTATTACTACTGTGCAACAGACCCCCGACCCAGGCCCACAGAAAAGGAATAAATCGTTCCCTGGTCCTGGAGGTCCATAAGACCTCGGGAGATGACCGTCTCCTGGCTACAGAGCGTAACCGCCAGTCTCGTCGGCATCTGCCAAAGGCAGTTTGCTCATTTACCACCCTCTGTTGACCAGGAAACCTTCCATCTTACTAGGGGTCCGGACGGCATAACCAGCCCCGCCTTCTGACCTGAGCAACATCCAGAAGTCCTGATGGAAGATTTTAGGATGCGTTCTTTTTTTCCCCGAGACACGCCCCCCCACACACACACACACAGACACACACGCACCCCTCACTGGAGTGGCAACTTCTTCATCCTCACCCAGGCATTGATTGGCAAGCCCCACCCTGCCTGCATGGCCAGAGGTTTCCAGTGAGGGTGGAGGCTGAGTGTTTCAATGACTCCTCGAACCCCATTGTCCCGCCTCTGGCGGCAAGAAGCAGCTGGGCTCTGGTGGGTGGGCAGCCCACCCCCAGCGGAGCAGAGCCCCATCATCCAAGTGCAATTAGCTCCCCTCCCAGGCCTGGTACAATGATGTGTCTGCATCAGCCGGTCCCCCACCCGCCACCCGCAAGAGATGAGGGCATTATCACCTGCTTCCGTACTCTCTCCTTTGAATCACGAAATTTCTATTAGGACCAAGCCGGGGGAGGTGGGGGGCAGGGATCAGAACAGAGCCGGGCTCTGACTTTCGGTGACAGCTCCATCCCTGCTCCGGGGCAGCATGGAAGCCACGGAGCTGACTTTTCCGGTGCAGGCAGCGGCAGAGAGAAAATGTCATGAGTATATCTGCAATTCCGCGATGAAGCCCTGTTCCCCCTTCCTCACTTTCATCAGCATAATAGCGGCCGCTGGGATTGGTGCTTTCTGGCTGTGGGCCCTTCTTTTACGGGCTCGAGGAGAGAAAATTCCAGTAGGTTAGCGCCCTGGCTCTGAGAAGGAAGCCCCCC
>NW_022103922.1:4592537-4596112 GCF_000313985.2 Echinops telfairi
CCCTCCAACATCCTTCCAGGTCAGGGAATGATGGTACCTAATCGATAAAGGGAAGAGGGGGCACACGGTGGCACGGGGCTCTCGGTAGGGGTGAGAGACCCTTCTCTGAGGTTTCTGGGGAAGACAGAAGAGAACGTGAGAAATGCATGTTGTGGGGGAATCTTCCCCGCCCATTTCTATGTGGTTTGTGAAGATAAATATCACAGCAGACCCCTAACATTTGCAAAGCAGGGCCAGAGGAAATGACGATTGATAAATCCAAGAACAGAGGAATAGAGCAGACATGGAGTCTAGGCAACGTGGCCTCCTCGCTGGTCGCAGAAGGGCAGGGGAGAGCGGAAGTGACCGCGGAAAGAGAAAGAGATGATCAGACACAGCCTGCCATCGAATCCTTGACTAAAACGCCTGCCTGGCATTATGCTAAGTATGAATTCATGTTACTCCAGACCCCTCTGGGGCTATTAGTGGAGAGGCAGGTGCCTTCAGATGGCTTGAGGGACTGTCATGTGTGTGGTTGCCTCTAGTCTGGGCCCCGGGGCTCGAGTGGCCGGCTCAGCGTGCCTGCTGTAATTATTGGTGATAATAATTCTGTGCACATGCCAATCCCCCAGCATTGTCTGTGATGAGACCAATCCAGTCCTTTCTGCATGAACTGCTGTAATACCCAAAGCAGCAGGACGGAACCCCATCAGGCAGGGGCTCACCCAGGGAAGAGCACATACCTGGAAGGAGGTGGGAAGCAGGTGGGGGCCTTGTCCGAGTCAGCCCTGGAGACGCATGCCTGTGACTGTCCCCAGAGGCAGCTGGCTTGGGAGCTTGTGCTCAGAGCGGTTTCCTGCCGACCACAGGAAGCTGGCCTGAGTGTGGCTCTGCCGAACTCATGCCCATGCCCACGGCCACCGAGTCCATCCTGACTCGTGGTGACCCGTGGAGTGCCTCTTCTCTTCCACCAGGAGCAGCTGGTGGTTTCAAACCGCCGACTTTGCAGTTAGCAGCCCAGCGTGTAACCACTGCGTGGCCGGGCACCTCCAGTGTGGAGCCGCCACACTTGGAAACTGTTCTCGCATCAAGAGGCAGACCTTGTTCTTTATATATAAAAACAAAAAACCACAAAATGTCTGTGTTTCACAATTATGTAGAAGCTTCCTGGATCAATGGCTCTCAACCTTCCTCATGCGTGACCCTTTCATACAGTTTCTCATGTGGTGATGACCCCCCGCCAACCATAAAATTATTTTCTTTGCTACTTCATTACTGTCATCTTACTACTGTAATGAATCGGGCAACCCCTGTGAAAGGGTCGTTCAACCCCCAAAGGGGTCATGGACCGCAGGTTGAGAACCGCTGCCCTGGTGGCGTAGTGGTTACGAACTGGGCTGCGGACAGCAAGGTCAGCTGTTTGAAACCACCAGCCGCTCCAGAGGAGGAAGATGGGACTTCCCCTAAGCAGTGATAGTCTCAGAAACCCACGGCGCCAGTTCTACCCTGTCTTGTGGGGTCGCGATCAGTAGGCACCAACTCACGACAGTGAGTTTAGTTCTGGATTTCAGGTGGTGCAGGAAGTGAAGCGCTTGATGCCGAGCCAAAAGGTGAGTGGTCTGGAGGCCCCCGCGGGGCCCTCAGCAGAAAGGCCTAGTGATCTGCCTTTGGAGGGGCTTGCCATGAAAACCCCGCTGGGCCACTCTGCTCTCCACACAGGGGGTCAGCACAGGAGCAGCTCACAACAGCAACAACACAACCACAAGTCACTTGGCTTTGAAATGCGTTTCATGAGTATGTAACTGTGCCGCCTGACCCACTTTGAAGGCATGCCTCTGTGCCACCCATTGCCTCCTTCAGAATGCCGCCGTCGTCGTTCCTCAACAAAGGGTTTCCTTCGCCCCACGTGGACACTCAGTAAGGGGTTGTCCCCAAACAAGACATATCCAAGTTATAACGAGCCACTTTTAGTTTTTACGTTGGTGCCTCTTATCTTGGTCTTGGGGACCCAGGTCGAATGGTGGGCTACCGAGTACAAGGGCGGCAGCTGGAACCCGCCATCTGCTCCTCGGGAGAAAAAGGAGGCTGCCAGTTCCCATGGAGCGTTACTGTCACATAAACCACAAGAGAGGGCTGCTCTCTCTTTCCCACAGGCCACTCTGAGTCAGAAGCCACTCGATGGCCATGGGCTTGGGTTTCATTAGTAACGCGGATCTATGCATTAAAATACATCTGTGAGTGTGTGAGTGATGTTTCCAACTTCCAAAGACCAATGGAGTCCAGATTTATAACGCCACTGGTAATTCAAGGTGGCAATAATGAAAGCTAAGAAGAAACAAATAAGGAGAGGTATTCGACTTATATGAGAACCAATTTAGAACAGAGATGTAGGAGCACAATCCCACCCTAAGCTAGAGACCACCTCTACCCGTAGCGCCCCCCTTCCGATAATAATAATAAAACCCCAATGCCATCAAGTCAGTCCTGGCTCCAAGCGACCCTACAGGACCACGTGCAACTAGCCCCTTTGGGGTTCTAAGATGGAACCTCTTTATGGGAGTAGAAAGCCTCATCTTTCTCCTGTGGACCCATGGAAGGTTTTGAACTGCTGACCTTGAAGTTAACAGTTCTGATCTCTTTGCATTCTCCTTTGCCGATTCTCGCAGATAAGCAGAACCATGCACTATTTGGCCCTCTGAGCCTGTCTTATTGCCTGCAACATAATGTTTTCCAGGCTTATCTACGTAACAGCACATGTGAGAATGTTCTCTCTGTGGCTAATATGCCGTCCTATGGCTAAGCCATGTGTTGCGTGTCCATCCATCCGTCCACAATCACTTGGGTCATTCTCGCTTGCTGCCTCCTGTGAATAGAGTTTCCGTGAACATGGGTGTGCACGTACCTGTTTGAATCCTTGTCTCCAAGTCTCGGGTGTCTTTCCATGAAACTTAAGGGGATCCGGATTTCATGGGCAGCCCGGCCACGACAGATATACAGTGCTCTCCCACTGATGGCACAGTGGCTGGGTTTCATCCGTGAGATGAGGTGAGCCCTGGAAAGGCATCCCTCTCAGAAGTGATATGATTTAAAAATCTATAGTCGATCCAGAAATCCCCAGGGAGAAATGGCTTCTCTGAGTGTATTTTAAAACCAAGTGAACCGTCCAACCGTTTCGCCAGCAACAAGTTACTACTTACACAGAATTGTGGGCAAAAGCCGATCAGAGGAATTATTAGAAGGAAGACCCCAGGAATTACATGCCATGGGCAGAGAGACAAAAGACATCCACATGTTCTGACCCTTCTTGAACTCTGCAGTGACATCATGAGGAAGCCACCAGAGTTGTTCCCACATTTAAGGGAGAGAGAGAGAGAGAGAAAAAGAACCAGCATATGAAAATGCAGATTTACAAAGCAGATCAATTAATGGGTGATTATCCGCACTATAAAAGGATTTATCGCTTTACAAATGGATTCCCTGCAGGGCTCCATTTTAATAACTCCACTCTCTCCGTGTGAAGAGTCACTGCCAATTAAGAGTCAATCAGAAGGGGAGAGAAGGCACTGAATCTGAGATTGGAATGTCTGTGGGGGGGG
>NW_022103922.1:4598064-4617980 GCF_000313985.2 Echinops telfairi
AAGGAAGCCCTGCTGGGTCCTGTGATGTCCACTCCGTGGGTGGGTATCAGACCATGTGGCCCGGTGAGATTTTCAGTGGCTGCTTTTACAGCCCACACACAGCTATAGAGAACACGCGTGACCTTCAGGAAGTCTCATGGGGTGCCCTGACCATCGGGTATTGTGATACTGAGTCCCAGTGGGGCCCTCTTCTCATCTGGTCTGGGGGAGCCTGGGCTGACCTTCATGGTGTTCCTTCTCTGAGCACCCGTTCCAGGGATGCCTCCACAGAACAAGACACTCTGAGAGAAGGAGAGCCTTCCATGGCCACGCTCTGGACCCAGCACCGCCTGTGAACCACGTGTCCCTGTGCTTAGCTTTCCTTTTCCGCTCTCTCCAACTTTTCTGCTCCCGTGAAGATGTGCAGCCTCAGAACCCCCAGGAGCAGGTCTTCTCTGTCCTGCTGGGTCACCAGGAGGCAGAATGGACTGGAGGGCCGTGGGGGAGGGTGGCTGTGGTCGACACTCACATTCCAGGGCTCTCCTCTGGGGAAGGCAGACTCTTCACATCTTCGCCAGCTTCTACCTCCCCTGCCCTCCCGCCCCTCCTCTCAGAGCTGCGCTGTTCTCAGGGGCAGAGCATCCAATAAACAAGGGAAGCACAGCCTCACTTGTGCTTACTGACCACTTACTGACCACAGGGTTCTTGGGCCCTGCAAGTTGTCCTCCCCTGTCCAGGGCTTGTGCACAGGAAGTGAGAAGAATGACGTTTGGGTTCTCAGGTGTCTTCCAGCCTGTCCAGACAGCAAGTGACCCGATGGAGGACAGGGTGACACCCGGCCCCGCCCCGGGCCATCATGACCGAGCCCATCGCTGCAGCCACTGTGTGGGTCCCCCTTGTCCAGGGCCTGCTCCTTCTGGATTGTCCTCCCGCTTGACTGAGCACGATGTCCTTGTCCAGGGACTCGGCTCTCCCCACAGCATGTTCAAAGTCTGTGAGAGCATGCCCCACCCTCCGCTTGTCCCTCTTCCAAGCCAGATGGGTCTGTTCCCCTGGCCTCCGTGGTCCCAGCGATGGTCTCCTCCAGGACCCTCAGTCAAATCATCGATTCTTCCTCGGTCTCCTCTACTCAGTGTCCAACGTTCACGCCGTGTGACCACGGAAAGTCCCAGGCTTGGGTCGGGCACACCTCAGACCTCAAAGCGACATCTTCGCGCTCCTGCTCTTGAAAGGGATCCTGCAGCAGATTTATCCAACCCTAGACGCTGCCGCACTTATTTCCTTTTTCCCTTTGTGGGAAATGAACTTGCCGTCACACAGAATCCAAGTCTGCTTCAGTTTGACGTGGCATCCTTGGGAAACCAAGGCAGACCGCTGCCTGCATCCAGCGGACAAGGAATGGGGAGGGTTTTAGGTGGCGCCCCTCCTCTCTCTTAAATTTTTTGTTTGTGTTTTATATTTTTCCTTTTTGTGTTGTTCTATTTCTTGAGGGCTGCTTCCACGAGTCTTAATTGTGGATCCACGCAAGACGAAATCCTTGATAACTAAATCCCCATTGTTTTCCATTCATGGGGCAAGGGCTCCCTGACACGGCGGCGGGGAAAGTCCTGGGCTGGGAGCTTCAGTGGGGAGAAGGTTGGGGCCACGTGTGGGGAGTCTGATGGGAAGTCCACAAGAGTCCCAGAAGAACGTCTCTGTGTTGCCCCGAGTTCTGCTAAGGTTCACCTGAGGAGAGGGAGCAAATCCTCCAATGACCCAGTCAGTATGGCCTCAGTCTCTTCTCCCACACCATTCAGGTGCCCTCGGGCCCCAGCAAAAGGCAGCCCTCCTGGAATCCGGGGGCAGCCCACACATGGTGCCATCTAAGGGCGATGAAGCGACGAACACATCAGTCAGATGACTGGCCATGTCAAAGAGACCAGGGGACACATGGTAACCTTCACCCCCAAACTAGAACCCTTTGGGGACCCAGGAGGCCTTGGACCCATTGGTGGTAGCCCAGGAGGGGAGCAGTTTCAGATCTCCAACACAGAGAGTTCCCTGTCATTGTGTTGCCTCCTGGGAGGTAAGCAGGTAAGGCTGCGGCCAAGGGGAATTAGAGATCAGTATGATTGAGGTGGGGGGTCAATATTCTTGAACCTCCCGTAGTTTCTGAGGCTCATCTTGATGGACACAGACGGCGACCACCCTCTGTCCTGCAGGGCAGCTGATGGCTTTGAGCACCACCTTTTAGTCAGAAGCCAAGGACTTAACCACAGAGCCAACAGGGCTCCTGGAGAGGACTGTTCTGTATGCACTAACACGGAGTCGATTTCCACTCTGAGGGACCCCACAGGAGCACAGCCCCAATGCGTCCCTGAGGCTGGAACTCTGCCTGAGAGGAGACAGCCTCATTTTTCTCCCATGGGGTGGCTGCTGATTTCAAACTGCTGACCTGGTGCTTAGGAGCCTAACACACAACCGTGACACCAGGAAGAGTCCTCGAAATACGAGTGCCAATGACCCTCAAGAAGCCTACAACGAGGGACTGGGACCGGAACTCAATCTCCTCCTAAAGTAAATGGCAGTGAGTTTGAGAACAGTGACTCAACCCTCCGTTCAAATACCTCTGGGACAAAAGATTACAGGAAGATGCAAAGCCCTTCCCCCCTGCTCTCCCTCGTAGAAACACTGCATTCAGAAAACCTTATCTTCTCCGCGAATTCTTACGATGCCATCATTCCACTGCAGGTGGGGGCAAAGAGTGTGACGATCAGACATTGTGATGTCCCCGAGGATGGACATCTGAGGACGAAACGTAGCTGAGGGCCAGGGAGCGATTCCACCCCCACCCTCTGGATGCACTCGGTGCTGTCTCGTGCCTGGAGCCAGTTCCGGCTCATGGTGCACCATGTGAGGCTGGGGAGGGCTCTGTGGGTTTTCTTGGCTGGCATTGCAGACACCAATCACCCACCTTTCTCCCCTGCCTGTGCAGTGGGTTGGTTTGAACTGCCAGGTCTTCAAACCACCTGAACATTCCGCAAGCAACCGTTTGAAGATGCTTCCGTTGGCACGTAGCTCTGTCTACGAGGACCCCGGGCTCTCATCCCCACGGTGGACGTGGTGCATGTTTAGAAGGAGCAGCCTCTGTGTGGCGGCTGTGGTTACAGTGGTCGGTGTGTGTTGTCATGTTGATGGCCGCTCAAAGGAGCCCATGGGACAGTCAGGCTGCCCTGTAGCCTTTCCTGGGGTGTAATCGTTACAGGGACAGATTGCTGAGCGGTCTCCAGACACCACCCTTTGGTTGGCACCGCAGTAAACCTGGTGGTGGTGGTGGTGGCATCCATTTGACCCCCCGACTCACGGCAACCTCATGTATTATGAGCCCAGACCATGTGACCCAAACGATTTTCAATGGCTGGTTTTCAGCCTTACATGACCAGGCCTTTCTTCCTCATCTGTCTTTGTCTGGGAACTCCCCTGAAACTTATCCAGCATCCCAGCAACAAGTTAGCCCCTGCTGACTGCATGCTGCGCATGGTGTGCAGAGGCTAGATGCGAGCCCAGGTATCCTCTACAGAAAGTAAGAATTCTACCAGACATAGGGTGCCCTCGCCTCCTGTTCTGTTACTGGAGCTGAAATCTTAGAGGAAGAGCTGGTGTGGTGTGGTGGGTTCAGCATAGGGCCAATCACCTCAAGGTCTGCAGTTCAAACCCACCAGCCACTCTGGAGGTTGTGAAAGAAGAGGCTTTCTGCTCTCATAAAGATTTACAGCTCGGGAAGCCCGTCTCCTTTGTGCTGTAGGGGCGCTGAGCAACCGAATGGCTGGAGGTCAGTGGGATTTCCCCTCTCAGTTTCCTTGTTCTGGAGCTGTGGAGTAAAGGCGGGCTGCCTTCTCTCCTGACCCTCAGGCTCTCGTGGGAACACAGGATGATGTTGCCTGCTGCCTCCTGGCGTGAAGATGCTCAGGACAAAAACAATGGGCTAACGTGCCTTGGTGTTCAAGACTGAAGTGCACGTTTCTCAAGGCTGTTTTTCAGAGCAGGTGACCCTGTCCTGGGCAACGTGATCACCAGGAAAACCAGCAACAGGTGCCTGGGATTCTGGCCAGGGGGCTCCAAGAGGTGGGTGCTGGACATTCAACTGGCCTCCGACTCACACCGCCGTCCGCTGTCGCTCTGCCCTTTCACTTGTGAAGCGGGTGCAGGTTCGCAGAGCGGGTCATCGGCTTGACAGTCAGCAGTCTGTGCCCATTCAGTTTCACGCCATCCATCGGCACCCGTCGGTGCCCCGTTACTCACCCCACTTCCTCCCTGAGCTTCCTGCGGCCATCCCTCCTCCTTGCCTGACCCTTCCGAACTGGTCCTGGGCACGTGCTGCCCTTTAGAGCTCCTCATCGTCGTTGCTGGGGGCTGTCGACGTCATGCTACCTTTAAGCAAGCGATCCTGTGCCCCACAGAACAGAACACCGCCCCGGCCCGTGCCGTCCTCACAGCGGTCCTTATATTTGAGCCCAGCGATGTAGCCCCTGTGCCGATCCATCTTGCCAAAGGTCTTCCTCTTTCCCTGCCCCTCTGCCTCGCAGGACATCCTTCTCCAGAGACTAGTCCGGTGGTTCTCGACCTTCCTGACACCGTGATCCTTTCACACAGCTCCTCGTGTGGTGGTGACCTCCCCCCAACTATAAACTTGTTTTCGTTGCTACATCATCTGTGATTTTGTGACTGTTGTGAATCGGGTGACCCCTGTGAAAGGGTTGTTCGACCTCCAAAGGGGTCCCGACCCACAGGTTGAGGACCGCTGGACCAGTCTCTCCTGATAACACGTGCAACGTACATGAGACGGAGTCTCACCCTCCTCGCCTCCAAGGAGCACGCTGGCCGTACTTCTTCCAAGACAGATGCGTCTGCCCTTCCGGCAGTCCGTGCTGCTTTCCAGAGTCTTCTCCACAGCCCGGTTCAAGTGCATCATTCTTCAGTCTTCCTCGTTCGAGGTCCAGTTTTCACGTGCACAGGAGGTGACGGGTAAAACCCTCCCTCAGATCGGGCGTGCCTTAGTCCTCAAGGCAACCTCTTGGCTTTTCAACCCTCTGAAGAGATCTTGTGCAGCAGGTTTGCCCAGTGCACACCTGTCGTCTGACTCCACACGGCTGTTGCCATGAGCCTTGACTGTGGAGCCCAGCAAGACGGAATCCTCGACCACTCCACCCTCTTCGCCTTTCACTTGGAAGACTGGGACGTGCCTGGCCCAAACCGTGATGTTGCCGATTGCCTCACAGGCATGGGAAGGCTAGACAAGGAAGAAGGAAACCCGAGAAGAATGGGTGCTTTTGAACTGGGGAACTGGAGAGGACTAGCCAGGGTGCCACGGACAGCCAGAGGGAAGGACAAGTCCGGGTTGGAAGAGGCACAACCAGAAGCCCCTCCGCAGGGGAGGACGGCGAGGCTCCATCTCACATGCTCTGGGCCTTTCATCAGGAGAGACTTGACTGTGGAGAAGGGAGCCACGCTGGCTACAGTGAAGAGGAGGGTCCTCGGTGAGACGGGGTGACCCAGGGGCCACAAGAACAAACACAGGAATGATTGTGTGCGGGACGGGGCCGTGTTGTGTCCCATCTGACACGGGCTTGCTATGAGCTGGATCTGACTCCATGTCACGGAACAGCCATCTGGGCCAGGGCAACTGCTGCCCTTCTGGGAAGTCTCGGAAGGCATTCCGAGGCAAACAAAGAGAAGGGGAAAGAAAAGCCCAAACGCCTGCAGCTTCGCCGCGGAAGCCCGTGCAGATGCACCTGCGCAACGTGTCCAACGGGGACCAGGGCTGCGTTTGCCTAATGATGGCGTCTGAGGGCCTTGGAACATTACCGCTTCCATTTACATTCAGCTGCTCCCCCGTCCCCCGCATCACACGTATTCCTGAATGCAAATGAAGATGTGTACCCGTGCTTTCCTCCCTGTGGCTAATGCCCAATGACCTCATTAACTGCCAAATTAACCTTCCTCATCAGAACTTCTTGAACCAACTGCATGCACAGGGCGTGGAGGAGCATTCCTGGGGGAGTCCCTCGCTCATGCGTTTCGTCACTGAAGACAGTACCAAAGTGGCTGACTGTTTCTAAAACCACGAGGCAGAGGGACCGCTCACCACCAACCGGCTGCTTCTGGTTTCTGGAGACCTCATAGGACAGAGGAGAACTGGCCTACGTGGGCAGCAGGGCAAGCCCAGAGGATGGGGACTGCGGTAGAGGTGGCAGGGGTCACAGTGGACAGCGAGGTGAAAGTCATGTCCGTGACCCAGGGTCACCATGAGTGGGTCAATCAAACACACGTGTGCGGGACCCAAGGCTGTGGAGGAGAAGAGGGTCTGAAACCAGTGACCTGACTCTACTTGCCCGGGGACAGGAATAATTCTGAGTGCAGGAGGGCCCTGTGGATGGCGGGAAGGGCCATCAATTGGTTCCCCATAGCAAGAGGACGAGCCACCGCCCACTCTCACAGTCATTGGCACACGGGAGCCCATGGTTACAGCCACTGTGTCCATCCACCTCCTCTGGCTGACCGCAGCCTCACCAAGCACGACGTCCTTCTCCGGGTGCAAGGCCCTCCTGACAACATGCCCGGATATGTGAGATGAAGTCTCTCCAGCCGCACTCCCCAGGAGCCTTCTGGCTGAACTTCTTCCAATGTCGTCATTCCTCAGGCAGCCCACGATGTAATCAATGTACGGCACCAACCCCAGAACTCAAACGCATCTGCTGGGGGGCCGTCCTTTCCCTGAGAGGCTCGGAGGCATCTTCGGGGATGAAAAGGACCCTAAATAAGCCTCGCCAGCAGCTTTACTCCACGCAGCGCACCATCGGGGTCCTCGCTGGCAGCTCCGGGGGCACGGACGGCTGCACCGAGGTGGGTTTCTTGGCTGCTTCTTGTGATGTGGCTTGTTGGCCCAGTTGTAAGGATGTTCATTTTCTGCCTGTTTGGGTGCACCAGGTACTACGGACCCCAAAACAACCAACCAAGCAAATACGCCAACAGACTCATGGTCACGGAGTCCATGCCCACTTCCAGCAACCCTGCAGGGCGGGAGAGACCTGCCCAGCGGGTGGCTGAGCCGATGCGTCTGTACGGGCGCAGCCAGCCTCGTCCCTCTCTGGAGTGGCCCGTGGTTTCCCCATGCCGGTGATTCCCAGCAGAAGCGGCCCAGGACGCAACCCACTACACCACCAGGGATCCTTTTCAGACACTGGGACCAGGGTCTGGTGGTGGGGTGATTCCTCGCTGGGCTGCGATCCGCATGGTTGGCACTTCAAGACCACCAACAGCTCGAGGGGAGGAAGATTGGGCTTTCTACTCCCATCCACAGTTACCGTCTCGGGAGCGCACAGGGGGTCGCTGTGAGTCAGCGTTGACTCAATGGCATTGTAAGGACCGAGGCCTAGAGACTGCAGCTGGCGTGTCACAGGGTGGTCTTGCCCAGCCAGGCTTTTCAAACCCTGCTGAGAGCGTGACGTGGACCACCTCCCTGAGGACAGGGGGCGTGGCAACGTTCGTGGGAAAGTTCCATTCCTTGTCATTCCGTTTCTCTATGAGCGTGTTGCAGCCCCCTAGTACACGACCTGCATGTCATCCCGTTTGGAAACAATGCTGTGGTTGTGGTGGTTGTGGTTGTTGTACAGACTACATACAGGCAGACCTCACCGAGACCTGGCGGGCCCTGTTCTAGACCACCGCCATACTGCACGCGCTATAGTACAGCAAGCCCCACCCCATCCCCCACACACACACCCCCAGCCTTTTGTTCACTTCTGAGAGCACTGCAAAGATCTGTCTCTTCTAGACTGTGCTCTCTAAAAGGAGCCATGAGGGACACTCACTGTGGGTTAGCCATCGGGTTGCTAAGCACAAGGTTGGCAGTTCAAACCCACCAACCGCTCCTTGGGAGAAACATGACGCTGTCTGCTCCTGGGAAGATCCGCAGCCTCGCTATGAGTCAGGATCCGGTCAATGTGTTTGGTCTGGGGCCCGGCATCAACGAAGTGGACACAGATGTGAACGTTTGGCAAAATAGCCACATGGCAGCCGAAAACCGTATACCCTAGCTTGTCGTGCATTCTTTCCAAAAATTGGGACTTTTTAAAAACGCCGCGGGAGGCAGGAAAAATTGTTCAAAAGCGGGACGTCTGGTCACCTTATTCTAGGCGCCCCTTGACGTCGCCTTCCCCTGTGGGGGTCTCTGCGTCCAGGGGGCTTTGATCATCAGTCGGCAGTGGTTGGATACGCTCTCCATCCTGCTCAGGTCTGATCTACAGGCATGGCCGTCCCAGGGCGCTCCGTACATTCTGCGGTTTGACCAATGGACGGCTTGTGGCAGCCCTGCAGCTCTGTCGGCACCATTTCCTCAACACTTCCGGTCACTGCACCACACTGTGGCCACCCTCGCCAGATGCCAAGCGTTCACATCTGTGTCCACTTCGTTGATGCCGGGCCCCAGACCAAACACACTGCCTCCCATTGACTGGATCCTGACTCATAGGTCCCCACTCCATCTGAGATGACCATGCTGTCCAGGGCAGAGCAAGGAGCTACACTCAGCAGAGGGCACCCCAGACCAGGGCGGGGGGCGGGGGCGGGCTCCAGTGGCCGGCAGATGTGGCCACACTCGTGGAGGTGGTCTTGGATTGAGGAATCTCGGTGGAAGGGCTGGGCATGCTTGGAAACATGCATGAGATGTCCCTTGGGTTCCCAGAACCCCTGGGGGTGGGGGGAGTGGGGGCTCGGTGAGGACTGGGCGCACGCATCCGCCCGCCGTGGCAAGAGGCAGCCCAACATGTGTGATTAGATCATCCGACTTCTGAAGAAACAGATGTTTTCCCTGACAATTGGAAGAAAAGAAAACCTAAAATTATACCCATCATCAGAAATGGGTCTCAACATCCTGGAAGTGTTTAACTGTCTGAGCCTGAGCTCTGCAGTGGAGCAATCTGAAGACTGTGCAGACGGGGTGTTTGCTGGCTCTTCTGGGTGAGCCTCCGACCCCAGTGGCCTGCTCAGTCCCCCCCGACCTGCCAAGTTTGCTCCTGTCTTTGGATCTTTGTGCACCCTGCCTCCTCTCAGGAATGTTCTCCCTGCCTCCCGCCCCCACAGCCTTGCCAGTTCAACTACTGCTGCTCAGGTCTCAACTGAAATGCCCCTACCTCAGAAGGGCTTTCTGAGAGCAGGTACGATTTGTAATCCCCCCACACGCGCTCTCATAGACTCTCTGGTGGCTGTGGGGGCTCCCATCTCCTCTGGCCCCGTGGCCCTGGGAGCCTACCAGAGGCACTTCAGACAACAGCATGGGGGGCAGTTTCAGCAGAGTTTCCGGGTGAAGTCAGACTACAGGGGCCCAGAACCTACTGTTGAAAGCAAGCCAACAGGAAAGACTGTCTGATGAAGGACAGGACGATGAGCCCCCGAGGACCCTGGAAGCCCACAGCGGCAGCAACCCCGGGCCAAGCCCCCCAACAGTTCTGTCGTTGGTCAAAACCAGCAATGTCTCCATCTGTCCAGGGGGTCGCCGGGAGGCAGAGCGGACCACGGGCAACTGTCAACAACAATTCATTGCTTGACGTGACCTTCCATTGTATTTGGTGGGTTTGGGGGCTCTGTTCCTAAGCAGTCACTTGGGTACTGCTTGTCTCTCTCCAGTGAGATAGCAAGGATAGTAGTACTGTAGCTAAGTGTGGCGAAGGTGGGAGGTTCAAACTCACCCACATCACCCTGGGAGAAAGACGAGGTGCCTGCTTCTATAGAGATGGACAGCCTTGGAAACACTCTGGGACAGCCCTCCTCTGGCCCAGAGGTCGCTATGAGGCAGACTCGATACCAGGGCTGTGGGGTTTCCATCTTATTGATTGCCATGGTCAGGGAGAACCAGGACAATGCCTCCCGACACCTTGGCCTGCAGCCAGATCACGTTCAGATTCCTGTCTCTCACCTCTCCAGGTGCCGATGCCTAGCCCCACATGCCAAGGTCTCCACATCCATTTTGCTGGGGTGCCAGCTGCTTCCTCCCTTGTGACTTTGTCCTTTCTGACCCAGTGCTGTTCAGACCATGCATGGTCCATGGGAACGAGTGACCTTCCAATGAGGGCTCAAACCTATGGCCGCTTGTGAGGCTGGGACTGGGCATGGTTGTTCTCTGTCCTGCAGGGGGTATCGCTGTGTGTTAGAGCCAACTGGACACACCGCCACCCCACCATCAGCCACTGACATGACAGCCCCCTGAGTAGCTCTCACTACCATCCCATCGAGTGGATAGCTACTCAAGGTGACCCCACGAGACCGGGTAGACCTGCCCCTGTGGGTTTCCAAGACTGTAACTCTGTACAGGACCAGAAAGCCTCTCTTTCTCCTGCAGAGTGACTGGTAGTATCAAACTGCTGACCTTGAAGTTAGCAGCTCCCTGCACCACCAGGGCTCCTCTGAGTCCCCAAGTTCACCTGCTTATAGACCAGTGATCCTGCTTCCTGCAGAACTCAGGCCCCTCTCGCGGAGTCCTTTACGGGAATCAAGTCCTTTTCTTGTTGTAGCAACAACCGGGGAGGGAGGCCATGGTCCCCAAGTCCTCGGAGCTGGCTGCGTTGATACCAAGTGAGCTTCTGAGACACCGGGGGTGGGGTGGGGTGGGGGGAGAGACTGTTTCATGGGACAGTTTTCAGAATAGACTAGCCCTCACCTGTGTTAGATGAGGGGCTGAGACCCTCCACACTGGGCACATGAGCCAACCTCCCCAAGAGCTATACCAGCGGTGCTATCCCTGCCTTGGGCTAGCCGCTGGGCCTTCCTCCAAAATGGACCCCACCTCGCTCATCCCCAACAAGCTTGCATGGGGATGGAGGCGGGGGGCTACAATTCATCAGTTTGGAGGAGTTCAAGCAGCTTGCTGTAAAATTCCACTATCTTTCCATTCCATTTGTCCACACACTTTTTGAGGCGCCCACCCCCCACATGTGTATAAAACTCAAAAACTCCCTGCCACCGAGTCGATGCTGACTCAGCCTCCCTCCAGGACCGGCACTTCGAGACTGGCACTGTGCATAGGAGCAGCAGCCTCAGCTTTCCCCCTCAGAGCGACTGGTGGTTTCCAACTGCCGAGCTTGCACTTAGCAGCACAACACGTGCCTCCACCACCACCAGGGTGTGTACGTATGTGTCTGTTTATGTGTGTGTGTGTGTGTGTGTGTGTGTACATGCAAGTAGACTAGTAGTATTTACTCATGAATGTATCGGAGTGTGTGTGTGCATGTGTGTGTGTGTGTGTGTGTGTTGTGTGTGTGTGTGCCAAAACACTGTGGGTGAGGCATTGGGCAGTAACGTCAAGGTTGGTAGTTGAAAGCCACCGGCTGCTCCACAGGAAAAAGGATGAGACTGCCCCATGAAAGATTTACACTTTGTAAGGTCCCTGGAAGTCTGAGCCCACTGATGGCAGCGGCTTTTGTTTTGTTTTGCTTTGTTTTAGATTCAAACACGCCGCGAGACAGACATGGGGGACTTCAAAATGTCCATGGAAAAATTCCATTACCTTCTCATTTGACTTGTCTACAATTTTTAAGGCCCCCTTGTGTGTGCGCGCACACACACACACACACACACACACACACACACAGCTCATCAGGAATACAGCAGAGCGAATATCTAATGTTCAAGAGGAGTTTCTGTCCAATCCGAGGTCCATGACTTTACAAACTATTTTCTTTCTTTTTTTAAAATCGTTTTATTGGGGGTTCATACAACTCTTATCACAATCCACCCATCCATCCATTGTGTCAAGCACATTTGTACATTTGTTGCCCTCATCATTTTCAACACATTTTCTCTCTATTTGAGACCCTGGTATCAGCTCCTCATTTTTTCCCCTTCCTCCCCCCCTCATGAACCCTTGATAAATTATAAATTATTATTATGTTTTCATATATTACATTGATCGATGTCTCTCTTCACCCACTTTTCTGTTGTCCATCCCCCTGGGAGGAGGTTATAGGTAGATCCTTGTGATCAGCTCCTCCTTTCTCCCCCCACCTTCCCCTTCCCTCCTGACATCACTTCTCGTTATTGGTCCTGAGGGGTTTATCTGTCCTGGATTCCCTGTGTTTCCAGCTCTTATCTGTACCATTATATGTGCTCTGGTCTAGCCAGATTTATAAGGTAAAATTGAGGTCATGATAGTGGGATGGGGGGAGCATTAAAGAACTAGAGGAAAGTTGTATGTTTCATCAGTGCTATACTGTACCCCGACTGGCTCGTCTCTTCCTTGTGACCCTTCTGAAAGAGGATGTCCAGTTGACTACACATGGGCTTTCCCTCTCATTCACACTGATCTGATTTTCTGTTTGGGGTCTTTGATGCCTGATACCTGGTCCCATTGACACCTCATGATCACATAGGTGGTGTGCTTTTTCCATCTGGGCTTTGTTGCTTCTCAGCTGGATGGCCGCTTGTTTATCTTCACGCCTTTAAGACCCCAAACGCTATATCTTTTGATAGCCGGGCACCATCAGCTTTCTTCACCACACTTGCTTATTGCAGACTATTTCCTGGTGAGCTGGGAACTTTGAAAATAAAGTTTGCTTGTGTTGTTGTTGTTGTTTTGGTAAACCCTCCCGAGTGACGAGCCTGGGTGTGTTTCTGAACCACCCTACCCCCCACACACCCCACCCCCGCCCCCACCTCCAACTTGCCGCATTGTCCAACAGACTGCCCGGCGTCCCTTCTGATGGATGACTGCCGTGTTCTTCCAGTGCCGAGCGGGCCCATCTGAAAGCCAGCAGAGATGCTAACCCGGGAGTGAAGGTGGCGGCAAAGGCAATCCCTGCACAGGTCAGGGCCAGCTGTGGGCTGCCAGCATTGTTTCTTGTGGTCACAAGGCTAACGTAGCGGCTACACTGCATGCCGGGGTGCGGTTGTCCTGTGCCCAAAGGCAGTGTCCCTGGGTCCCCCCACCCCAGTACTGGGAGGATGGAGTTAGGGGGCTTTAGAAAAGGACATTGTTTCTCTCCTGGGGTAGAAGGAAGTAAAGCAAGGGTGTCACACTGGTGGCCCACAGGCCACATGAGGCCCCCCGAGGTCATTTTTTGTGGCCCGAGATGCTCTGAAATAAAATGAAAATAGAAAAAATTGTGATGAAGAAAATACCGCTTAGGGGAGATTGATACTGTACACACAATTCCCTCATTACATTTTATTTCAGAGCATCGTGGGCCCTTCTGTATCACCGGCCCTTGACTTCACCAGGCATGTAGCCCTTCTCCGGGGATTGGTCCCTCCTCATAACATAGTGGTCACATATTGGGTTACTACTCACAGGTCAGCAGTTCGAAACCTCCAGCCCCTTGACCTGACAAAGATGAGGCTTTCTATTCCCGTAAAGAACCCCACCGGGGCAGTTCTACTCTATCCTACGGGGGTTCACGGTGAGTCAGAATCAGCTCAATGGCAGGAAGTTAGTAGGTATTATATATGCTAATATTTTAGTGGACTTATCCATAGACATTTTAAAAAAAAACAAACAAAACAAACATATCGCCATAGATTACAACATATGGCAACCCTGTGCAGAGTTTCCAAGGCTTTAAATCTTTATGGGAGCAGACAGCCTCGTTTTCCTCCCACAGAGCCCTGGTGGTCATCTTTTCTGAAGCAGGTCTCCAGGCCTCGGCCTTGTGAAGCCACGGGGTGGTTTGAACCTGCTACCTTCAGCTCACAGCTGAGTCCTGGAGTGTTGCTGCCCCTGCAGGACTATGTAGAGACAGAGCCAAGTTAGCAACCTCCAACTCGCCAGTTAGCAACCCAACGCTTACCCAGCAAGGCAACCAGGGCCACACACACACACACACACACACACACACACACTCCCATTCCCACTGGTGAGCCAGTGGTAGAGTCCCTGCCCTCCCTGTGAAGACTTGGGCGCCACGTCTGTCCCGCGTGGCGCGTGCACCGCCACCGTCTGTCTGCCATTGGAGCCTTGCTGCTTCCCCTCATGCGAGCCAGTTTCCGTGGAGTGTCCCAATAAAGACAGACTCGGAAGAACGGCCTAGGACCCCCTCCTGAAAAATCCACCAACCCATGCAAACCCCCACGGACCCGGCCGTCCAACCTGCAACAGATGGTGGCGAGGATGCTGGACTGGACATGTCGGGTTCCCCTGCTTGTAGGGTCACCACAGGTCAGGGTCCACTTGAGGGGAGTTGACAGTGACCCCCACCTTCTCTCCATCTGGGGGCACCGGTCAGCAGAGATAAATTGACAAGAGATGGTGGGTGGTGGTGTCAGGCGCCACTGAGCTCCCATTGTTCTGGCTCTCGTAGCGACCCCTTGTGACAGACTCGACCTGCCCGGTCCTGCTCCTGGTGGTCATCTTTTCTGAAGCAGGTCTCCAGGCCTCGGCCTTGTGAAGCCACGGGGTGGTTTGAACCTGCTACCTTCAGCTCACAGCTGAGTCCTGGAGTGTTGCTGCCCCTGCAGGACTATGTAGAGACAGAGCCAAGGCTGCCATTCCATCCTCTCTGTCCCCTCTCCTCTTTCTCAGCTAGATGAGTTACCCTCCCCAAACCGGCCTTAGTGAAGGGACTCCACGACCCTGGACCCCCTGCCATCGAGTCAATACCAACTCACAGCATCCCCTAGACAGGGCAGGACTGCCCCGTGAGTTTCCAAGAAACCCCCGTCCTCCCCCATGGAGCGGCTGGTGGTTTCAAACAGCTCACCTTTCTGATGGAAGCCCAGCAGCGGGTGGCCATGACACCGCTAGGGCTCCTCCAGGACATGGACTGTCCTGGGACATGGATTGGACATCCCCCGTCTCCCTGATGACTGTCCTGACCCGGCCTCGGCATGTCTGACCCAGGAGAACTTCCGCTCTTAATTAAAACAGTGACACCAAATGCTTTTACCAATTGCCCAAGTGCTATTTCCAGGCCCACCGTAACGCCTGCTGGAGTCGGGGGCCCTGCGAGGCATTCTCGTCGCTGGCCTCCCTCAGGAGTCCCCTCGGCCTCCAGCCACTTTAGCTCCTTGCTGAAGGAATCTCTTTGGAACATCAAACCCCAGAAGGGGATGTGTTTCCACTCTAGGGTTTTAAAAGAAGGCAGAATTGTTGAACCTTTCCATCCTCTCTTCCCGGTGCTTGGCTTTCCCTTGGGCCTGCTGGTCCCACGTTACTCAGATAAATGCAGAGCAAGCACGACCCCAGTTGTGCTTCCCACACCTCCCAGAGCCCTGATCCACTCAGACGGCGTCAGCCCTGATGGAGGTGGCTTTACTTACGGTCCTGCCACTGCCTGCAAACGGCAACATAACACGGGAGATGGACAGAGCCATGCACATGACCATGTGGGGACAGATGGCCAGAGGAGGGGCCCACCAGGCCTGCGCTGAGAGGGCAGCCTTAAGAAAGAAGCCGATATTGGATCCTCTGATTCCTCAGCCGTGGTCACTGTGCCGGTAGTATTTTTTGTTTTGTTTTCTTTTCTTTTTTGTTTGTTTTTCCCCCCAGCCAGAAAAATGAGAAACAATTCCTAAAAAGGTGTCCTGTGGGTCAGCTATTAATTTACTCTGCAGATTCTTCTGGGGGTGACTAGGATGTGGGAGCTGCCATGGTGTGTTTTGGGGGGCAGGAGGACACACGGGCACCTCTAGGGCCCCACAGGGAGGGGGTGTGTGTAAAGGATTTCAGTGCCCGGGGAAAGGGTGCAAAGGCCCTGAGGTCAGAAGCCGGGCAGCGCGCTGGGAAATCAAGATGCTGGTGGGTTTGGTTGAAGACCGAGCTGAGCAGAGGGACGCCAGACCCCAGACCCTCTGCGCAGAGTCGATTCTGACACACGGCGGCTCTGCGGGACAGAGGAGAGCTGCCCCCAGGGCTGCAGAGTCTGTCCATCTACACAGGAGCTCTTTCTTCCTCCCATAGAATGGTGAGTGGTTCCCACTGCTGGCCTGCCACTGAGTGGCAGGCCCTTAACCACCATGCCACCACATTTCCTGGTAAAGTTCCAAAGTTCATTGTTGGGGCATCTGTTCCAACTCACGGTGACCCTGCAGGGCAGAACAGAATTGTGTCATGGGGTTTCCCACGCGGTCAACCTTTACAGAAGCAATCTGCCCCATCTTGCCCGCACAGAGCGGCTGATGAGTTTGAACCACTGATCTTTCAGAGGGTGTGAGGCAGAAAGGGAAGGCTCCAGGCTTTGAAAGCCTAGCTGAGGTCCGAGACTTGCGTCCTGAACGATTGAGGGGCACCAGAGCGTGGGAGGCATGCAGTATGACCAAGCATGTCTCTGTCCTAGTGACTGCTGGGGCCTTCAGTGAGAAGACCCCTAAAGAATTCAGGAGCCCTGGAGAAGAGACTTAAGACAGAGACAGAGAAAGCCATCCAACACTCCTACAGGAAACCAAAAACATGTACATCAATGAAAAGATGTCCCATGCTCATGGTCAGGAAGACTTAATATAGTGAATATGTCAATATTACAGAGCACACTCTACACATTCGATGCAATTCTGATCCAAGTCCCGGCACAACACACTTCAAAGAAATGGAAAGACTAATCACCAACTTCATATGGAAAGGAAAGAAGCCCAAGATGAGGAAAATACTACTTAAAAAAAAACAAAGTAGGGGAGTTCTTACTCCCTGATTTCGAAACCTGTTATAGTAATCAAAAGAGCGTGGTACTAGTGCAATGATAGACATGTAGACCAATGGCTTAGAGCTGAGAACCTGAAAATACAACCAAGCACCTATCGACATGTGATTTTTGATAAAGGATTAAAACATTCCGTGGGGACAAGATGGCCTTTTCAGGAAGTGGTGCTGGGAAATGTGGGTCTGCACCTGCAGGATAATGAAACAGGGCCCGTACCGCACAGCTGTTATGGAAAGACACTCGTGGTGGATGAGAGACCTAACTGCAACCCGAGAACCCTAAGTATCATCAAGGAGAAACAGGAACAAGCTTACGGGCCCAACGGACACAAAACGTAAATCCACTACCAAGCATCCTGAAAAGACACCCACCCCGAGAGCAAGAGAGAGTCTGGGGTCTCCTAAGAACCCGGCCTCTGTGCATCAAAAGACCTCATCAAAAGCATGAAAGGAGAGCCCACAGGTAGAGGAAACTATTTGGCTGTGATATTTCAGATAAAGGGCTAATTTCAAAAGTCTGTAGAAAACTACACTGTAATAAGAAAAGCGCAAATAACCCAACCAAAAAACAGGCACAAAACGTGAATAGATCATTTACCAAAGATGGGGGGCGGGCATGGACACAGAGGGAGGGGGGAGAGTGGGGGGAGAAGAGAAGGAACAGGAGGAGGAGGAGGAGGAGGAGGAGATGAAGCAGACACCTATATGGGGGTTACTGGGACACTGTCACAGTTGTGATGTGATTGTGCAACTACATGTGTTCTTCTCTCTATTTGTGACACTCCACAAATGAAAGGGGGGGTGATGGTAAAAGAAACAGTACGTTTCCAATTTAACAAAAAGAGAGGGAGAAGGCGCACAGCTTTAACAAGCCAGCAGATTCCTGACCCGTCAGACCTAACCCTGGCCTGAGCGGTTGTAACAGGGGGAAGCGGAACAAGGATGCGTATTTTAATGCTTCTGTGGCTAACGGGCTCGTTTTAAACAAACCAGCCCATCCGGGAGCCCTCCAACAGCATCTCTGGGAGCCTCGTTCTGAGAGGACCCAGTTTCTGTGCAAGACGCCGTGGAGCCAGAGATGGCAGCGACCTCATTGCAAACCTGCGTCCCCTCGCTGAGAAGACGTGTGCGCGGGCCCCATTCATCTCAGTTTCTGCGTCTTCTTCACAGGGACACCGCTGCCCCAGTGTCACCGGGAGAGAAGAGCTGGCTCTCCCCTCACCGACCCACAATGTCTTCAGGACACCCTCCTTCCCGGGGAGCCCTGGTGGTGTCGTGTTCACAAGTTGGCCTGCGAACCACAAGGTTGGTGGCTTGAAACCATCAGCCACTTCACAGAAGACAGACGAGGCTTACGGATGAGACAGGGGAGAACAAGCATCCCCAAAACCCACAGGGACCATTCTATCCTGTCCGATAGGGTCACTAGGGGTCACTACGGGCTCCATGGCAGTGAGTGAGCTCAATCTTCATTTGGGGGCTCAACACTAGAATCCCTGCCTTCCAGGCTGCAGACACCCAGGTCTGATTCCAAGCCAGTGCCTATCTATCCCTGAAGGCTTGTGTGTGGCTCTGTTACTGAGTTGGCGTCTGCCGAGCTTCCAGATTCAGCAAAGCTGGGGGAGAGGCCTGGCAAACCAACTTCCAAAATTCAGTCAGTGAAACCTGGCCTGCCTGCAGCATATCACGGTGGCACAGAGCAGACGGCAGTCCAGTAGGGGCTGACTCCGTGGCTGCAGAGGACAAAATAAAATTTCAGGGGAGGTGAGAGGTTAGATATTCGCCCCCCCCAAATTAGAGTCAGCATGAAGCCAAATATTGTATGAGACCACTGCTTTAAGAGAAAAAAAGAAACCCATCAAGATGAAAGGTTTTTTATCCCCAAAGCAGAGGACTCCTAGTGGTTACCCATTGGGCTGCACTAACCACAAGGTTGCCATTTCGAAATCACCAGCCGCTCTATGGGAGAAAAAGGAGGCTTCTGCTTCTATGAAAAGTTGCCCTCTCAGAAACCCACAGGCAGTTCCTCCCTGCCCCTTAGGGCCGCCATGGGTCAGAGCGGACTCTGAGAGTGGTTCGTTCGGGTTGGTTTACACCAACAGACACGGACCTTGATGGTGACACCAGGGAGGCCACGTGGTGGGAGGAAAGGAGGAAAACAAAACAAAACTAAAATCAGTGTTCATAAAAGAATGTGCACTAGAGGACAGCTCCTGGGGGGGCGGGCAATGGGCTGGGAGCAGGGAGGTGTGGAAAGGCAGGGGGAGGGGGTCTCTCATTCCTTTGTCCTGCCCTTCCCCACCAGCCCACCCCCAAGGCTACCTGGTGACTTATCTGAGATTCCTGAGGGTCAGCTCGAATTACAGGGGGGGGGGGGGGAAGCCTTGAACCAAATTCACACTAAGGTGTGAGTGACTAACCTAGGTGACCCCACAATGGGTAGAGAACAGTTCCTCGGGGCTTTCCAAGGTGGTGACTTTCAGAAGCCCATCTCCTGTAACCTCTGGATAGGTTCGAACCGCCAACCTCTCAGCTGGGAGCTGAGCACTCACTGCTCGGGGTCTCTGGGAGACCAGCAGTGCAGAGCGGTGTGTCAGTGAGATTCCAAGCAGGAGATAGCTGGCATGTTCAAATGAGGGCCATTGGAGGCGAATTCAATAACGGGAGGATATACTGAAGCCACGGGGGTCAGACATGGCCCTGGACTAATAAAAGCCCAGCTGTTTCCACCCTGGGCTGGCAGAGGAGCCGCGGGCAGCACTGAGCCTGAAATGAGGGGGGTGTGCCCAGAGGACCCAGGATCTTCAGACAAGGAACACCCTGGCCAAGGTGACCCTGCAGAGAGAGCCAGGGACTGGTGCTGGCTCCCCTCTCCTCCCATCCTCCCAACCTCCCTCCATCTGTCCCAGAGCTCCCTGCAGCCCAGCTCCGCCAGAGCTCAGCACACTGAGCTGCAATGCCGCTCTGCTAAGCCAGCCTCCGACGCAGCAGAGCTGGGGGAAGGGACATTCAGGGCAGGAGCAAGAGCGGACATGCAGCAACCTTGGGGAGCAGGCAGCCAGGGAGGGACGCTGACCATGATGGGCAGGATTTCCAGGGAATCTGCCCTGCACTCGTATGTACACACATTCAGGCACACAAGCACACATTCACACCGGTGCACATGCACACAGGCACACACTCACATATGCACAGGCACACAGTCACCTAAACACTCACCCCTATATGCACAGGCACACAGTCACCTAAACACTCACCCCTATATGCACAGGCACACAGT
>NW_022103922.1:4618467-4620243 GCF_000313985.2 Echinops telfairi
CCCTATATGCACAGGCACACAGTCACCTAAACACTCACCCCTATATGCACAGGTACACTCACAAAAATATACATGCACACACAGGGACACACTCACAAAACACTCACACATGTGCACATTTGCCACATGCATATATCACACTACTACACACTCACATACTTCTGACACACAGGCACACAGACACACATATAAACAAACACCACACTCATACACACACGCGCATGCACGCTAACATACACTATACACATTTTCATAAGTACACACATATGCACACGTCACTCATACACCACATACACACCTACAGGCACGCACACACACATACATACCATACACTCACACAAACATGCACATATACATACACCACACACAAGTACCCTTGCACTCACAAACAGAGCACACTCACCCACATATGCACATAGACCACACACTTTCTCATGTACCCACACACACCTACTCATACAGGCCTAGAGGGCAGAACTGCTGCTGTGGGTTCCTGAGGCTCTAACTCGTTAGGGGAGTAGAAAGCCTCGTCTTTCTCCTGCCGAGCGGCTGGTGGGTTTGAACTGCTGGCCTTGCAGTGAGCAGCCTAGTTTTGAAGCACTGCACCACCATGGCTCCTACTCACACATGTATGAACATACCTCACACACATACACACAGAAGCACACCAGCACTCACACATGTACGCACATACCACACACAAGCACACTAGCACTCATGCCTGCAGACACCTTATGCAGACATTCATACAGAGGTACACACCACACACACAAAAACATACCTCACACACTCTCACACACATAGAGACACACCCCCATACACGCTCACACACACATGCACACACATCTCTCTCACACAGAATGCACACCATACATAAACACACATACCACACACTCACAGAAACACACACACACGTACACACACCTATTCAGACTGTACACAGCATCATGGAGTCTCTTTCTTGTTTCTTCTTCAGTGGAGAGGAGACATTCCAGGGCCCTCATTCTCTCAGGAGCCCTGGTGGCTCGTGGATTAAGCAGTGGACAGCAAGGCTGGTGGGTCACCCAGCAGGGTCCCCAGGGAGAAAGACGAGGCTAGCTGCTCCTGTGAGGACACAGCAGTTGCAGAAGCCCTAAGGGGCAGTCCTACTGTGTGCTGCGCAGTCGCTGTGAATGGAAACAGGTGTCCACAGAGTTTACAGTGAACTGGGCGCAGCAGAGCTCCCGGACTAGGAACAGACTGTGAAGGAGGACTAGGCTGTCCACCTCCACGGAATGAGCCACTGAAAACATTCTGGATCCCATCAAAGCATCGTCAGTTACTGAAAACCTCGTGAACAGAAGCAGGACAGGGTCAGAGCTTGTGCCAGGAGATGGACGCATCGGGTCAGAAGGCTGTCACGGTGTGAACCGAGGAAGAGTTATCTTCTCACAGTAGGGTGAGGGGTCATAACGATGGGGAGAGGGTCAACCCTGGGGGAGAAAGCCTTCGGGTTTTTCTTTGACTGATGGGTCACAACGCACAATGAGGAGAAGCAACTGCAGATTCCACCTTTGGAATATGCAAAGCATGAATCTAGGAAAAAGTTGGAAGCCATTAAAAATGAAGTGGAAGACAAAGAGGGATTCTAGGTGTCAGTGAGCTGACGCGGACTGGCCTTACCAGTCATAATCAGAAATCGTAAGGGTTACTGTGCCGCAAGGACACCGTCGAGAGGAATGGTGTTGCGTTCACCGTCAGAAAGGACGTCCCAAGATCCACCTTGAAGCTCAGTGC
>NW_022103922.1:4622570-4632589 GCF_000313985.2 Echinops telfairi
CATGGATGCTTTACTGCACCCTGGTGACTCATCCCCTCCCTGTGGCCCCTCTGTGGGGAGATTGTTCCACTGTCTACGGATGGGCTTTGGATCTCTGCTCGAGCCCCGCTTGTTCTCAACAATATGTTTTTGTTTGTATATGTAGATCCTTATGATTGGTTCCCCCTTTCTACCCCATCTTCCCATTACTCTCCTGGTATCGCTAATCTCATTATTGTTCCTGAGGAGTTTATCTGTCCTGGACTCCCTGTGTTTCCAGTTATCTGTACCAGTGTACATCCTCTGATCTAGCCAGATTTGTAAGGTAGAATTGGGATCATGATAGTGGGGAGTAGGAAGCATTAAAGAACTAGAAGAAAGTTGTATGTTTCAGCGGTGCTATACTGCACCCTGACTGGCTCATCTCCTCCCTGCTACCCTTCTGTAGGGGGATGTCCAGTTGCCTACAGATGGGCTTTGTGTCTCTACTCTGCACTCCCCTTCATTCACAATGATATGATTTTTGTTCTTTGATGCCTGATACCTGATCCCATCTATACCTCGTGATCACACAGGCTGGTGTGCTTCTTCCATGTGGGCTTTGTTGCTTCTCGGCTAGATGGAAACTTGTTTGTCTTCAAGCCTTTAAGACCCCAGACACTATAAGAGATCCTTATAATTCATCTTCAATCAGGACATCCCCATTGTAGGTATCTAACTCACACATGCAGAGATAGGGAAGTCACTCGCTCAAAAACAAATTTCTCAGATAACTAGGAAATCCAGGGAGCTTCTAGCAAGTTACATGAGCACCTTCTTCTTCCACTTCCCAGCTATGCCCTCTCTGTGGGTCCATTCCCAGGCAGGTTCTCTCCACGTGGTAACGAAGATGGCTTCTTGAAATCCTAGGCTTCGTGGTCCCCAACTTCATTCTGTACTGTTTCTCCTCATTATCCTACCCAGCTCCACACCAGACCATGAGTGCCTTGAGGTAGGGACCAAGTCATGGTCATCTTTATATTGCCAGTGCTTAGGGCAATGTTTCATGAGGTCACTATGAGTCAGAGCTAACATGGCTCCTGGATGGCCATGATCTTACCAGCCAGGTCTCTGCACAGCGTGGGCCGAGGCGAGGTGGGGCAGGGACCCGGCAGGATGCTCGAGGACCCCGTTTATTGCTAACCAAGGGTTATATCTACTTAGGGGGGCCATGTTTAAAGCTCTTATCTGTACCCCTGTACATGCTCTGGTCTAGCCGGATTTGGAAGGTAGACTAGGGGTCATGATGGTGGGGTGGGGGAAGCATTAAAGAACTAAAGAAAAGTTGTGTGTTTCCTCTAGTTGTATGAAACATACAACTTTCCTCACCCACGGCTTAAGAACATCTCAAGAACAGATTTGCTGTATTAAACATTAATGACAGAAGACCTGATGAGTGGTGGGATGTCCTCAAGAACATCACACAGGAAGAAAACAAAAGGTCATAAAAGGACAGGAAATAAAGAAAAGAGCAAAGTGGATGTCAGAAGAGACCCTGAAACTCTCTCTTAATCTTAGAGTAGTTAAGGCATGTGGAAGAAATGATGAACAGAACACTTCAAAAGGCAGTTCAAGATAGCAAAGTAACATATTTTCATGAAATGTGCAAAGACCTAGAGTTAGAAAACAAAAAAGGAAGAACACACACTCAGCATGGCTTAAACTGGAAGCACCCAAGGAAAAATTCAAGCCTCGAATTGCAATACTGAAAGATTCCATAGGCAAATATTGAATGATGCAAGAAGAATCAAAAGAAGATGGAAGGACTACACAGAGTCACTGAACCGAAAGGAACTGGTCAATATGCCATCATTTCAGGTAGTGGCACATGAACTACGGGACCAGTGGTGCTGACGGAAGAAATGCAAGCTGCACTGAGAGCATGATCCAGCAAGAAGGCTCCAGGAATTGGTGGAATACCAACCAGAATGTTTCAACAAACTGATGAAATACTGGAAGCACTCACTTGTCTATGCCAGGCATTTGGAAGACAGGTAATTGGCCAACTGGCTGGAAGAGATCCATCTTTGTACCCACTTCAAAGAAAAGTGACCCAACAGATCACCCTAATTATAGAACAATATCACTAATATAACATGCAAGTACATTTTTATTTAAGTTCATGCAACACGGTGGCAGTGGCATACTGACAGGGAGCTGCCAGAGGTTCCGGCTGGCTTCAGAAGAGGACGTGGAACAAAGGACATCACTGCTGATGTCAGATGGCCCTTGGCTGAAAGCAGAGAACCTCAGAGAGATGTTTCCTTGTGTTTTATTGACGATGCCAAGGCATCCAACTATGTGGATCGCAACAAACTATGGACGGCTTTGAAAAGAACGGAATTCCAGAACACTTCATCGTGCTCACGCGGCACCTGTACATGGGCAGCAGAAGGGAATGCTACATGGTTTAAAATCAGGAAAGGGCTGTGTCAGGATGCTGCCCTGTCACCATCCTTATTCAATCTGTGTGCTGAGTGAACCCATCAGAGAAGAATGCGGCCTCTGGGTTGGAGGGAGGCGTATTAACGGCCTAGCTTGCTGACAGGAGGAGGACTTGAAGCACTCGCTGATGAGACAGACGACAATGAAATTGTCAAGGGCTCCATCTGGCTTGGGAGCCACAGTCAAGGCTCATGGCAGCAGCAGTCAAGAGATCAAGTGACACATTGGATTGCACAAGACCTCTTCAACATGGTAAGACACAAGGATGCTACTTTTTTTCAAGGATGTTAGAGCACTGAGGTGTGCCTGACATATCTCTGTCTTCCTATTTTCAGTAAGCCATGAGCTGCGGTCCACGTGGTTGGCAGTTTGAAACCACGAACAGACGAGCAGTCTCTCGGGAGACAGATGGGGCTTTCTACCCCTGTCCACAGTTACAGTCTCAACAGCCCACAGGGGTCCCTGTGAGTCGCATTGACTTGATGGCAGGGAGTGGATGGTGTTTTTAATGGCGTCTTCTGCGTGGGAAAGATGGCAGAAGAAAAATCAATGCACTTGAACGTTGGTGTTGGAGAAGAACATTGAAAGTACCATGGAAGAAGCCAGGATGCTCCTTAGAGGCAAGGATGGCGAGACGTTGTCTCACATACTCTTTGGAGAGACCAGTCCCTGGCGAAGGACAGCATGCTTGGTAAGGCAGAAGGGCAGTGAAAGAGAGGCAGGTCCTCAAGGAGACGGGTGGACGTGTGGCTGCAGCAATGGGCTCCAGCACGGGAACGATGGTGCGGACGGTGCAGGACCGGACAGTGCTTTGTTCTGCTGTGCAGGGGTCACCATGGGTCGGAACCAACTCAACGGCCTAGGACACCGGTGGCAGCAGGGTTGCTTCTTGAGAGTGCCCGGCCTAATGCATGCGGTGCTTCTGTTGCAGCAGCCCTGCGGTCCTGGTGGCGCAGAGGGCTAGGACGTGGGCTGCTCACCAGAAGGCCGGTGGTTTCAACGGCTCCCTGGGAGACAGGTGAGCTGTCTGTACCTGTAACAATGGACAGCCTCAGAGACCGGGGAGGCGGCCCTGCCCTATTCTGTATGGTTGTTCTCCGTTAGAGGGGACTTGCGGGCAGTGGGAAGATGTCTAACACATTGTCTATGTGGGAATTCTGGGCCAGCCTCCCCCACCATTAGACTTCCTGGTGCCCTCTTGCTATGGGGGGACACCAGTGTCCCTGGGACATGAAAATGCAGTGGGGAGGTGGGCCGCAGAGCCCTGAGCCTGAGGCTGGTGGTCAGGCCTGGACTGGACCACAGAACCCCAGGCTCTGGGGAAGCTGTGCAGCCAGTAGGCAGGACTCCAGGAGCTCACAGCTCAGTGACAGGGACAGGTGAGCCTCCCAGGGAATGCCCCCCTGGTGCTCCCTAGGGACCTGCATGGGCATCAAGTGCATTTTCAATGGCAACAAGGGTCCCCAGCTGCTGTTGGGAGTGTCTCCCGGGGTTTCTGTTCAGACACGAGACGTCCATGTAGAGATGTCACACTGTGCCATCTCTGGCGCCACCCACAGGAGTTTCCCCTTAAGGATTCTTCACCTCAGGGCTTCCCTACCTCCACCTGCAGGACAACACTGGGCAGGTCTTCCTTTCACGTGCACTCCAGAATGAAGGTCCCACCCAGGGAGCCCCTGGGCAGCGTGGGAAGCCTTGGCTGGTTCCAGTCTCTTGACCTGACTTCTCCCAGGTTCCCAGGGGACTCCAGTGAAACTCCAGACCCCTCGGGAGACGGAGCCTGTGTTGGCTCACAGTGACCCCACAGGCTACAGGACGGACGTGGGCTTCATGGCGGTTTCTTGGCTGGGCTCCTCGTGGAGGTGGATCACCAGGCCTTTCTTCCGTGGCACCCGTGGGTGGACGGAAACCACCAAACTTTTGGTTTGTAACTATTCTCACTCCGAAGGACCCAGTGAGAAGATGTCTAACACATTGCAGGGCCCAGGTGGTGCTGCTGGATAAGTGGTAGACTATTTATTACCCACAAGGTCGGCAGTTCAAACCCACTGGGTGCTATCTGCTCCCATACAGACTGGCAGTGTCCACTCTGCCCTGTAGGGTCTCTCTGAGTGGGAAACGGTTCGGTGGCAGTGGCTTCTTTTGTGGAGGCGCTTCCAAACTCAAAACAATCAAACTCACGGCCACCGGGTCAAGTCCAACTCGTAGCAACCCTGTAACACAGAGTAGAACTGTCCTTCTTTGTGGGTTTCCCAGACCGTAACTCTGTACAGGGCTAGAAAAGCCTCTTTTCTCTCCTGTGGAGCAGCTGGTGGTTTTGAACTACTGATCTTGAGGTTAGCCACCCAACCCACTACCCCATCTGAGACTACATGGTGCAAGGCCAAGCTCATTAGGGACATGAATGTGACCTTACACCATGTCCCCTCAGCCTTCAAGGTGGAAAGGCTTTGGTTACAGGGAATACCATGTGCTCACACACAGCCCAGCAGCTTTAGCGTGGGACTGCTAACCTCAAAGTCGGTGGTTCAAACCCACTAGGTACTCTGAGGGAGAAAGATGAGGTTGCCTGTCCCCATAAAGTACAGCCTCAGAAAGCCTAGGGGCCAGTTTGACTCTGTCCTCCAGGGTCCCCAGTATTGAAATGGACTTCTGGCCCCCGGTTTGCCCACGGAGGTGTGAGTTTGCCTCAGAGCTTGGGTAATTAGCAAGGGCTGCCCTGCCCCTGGGCCTTCCTTGGCCAAGATGCAGGTCTGGAGGTGCCTTGGCCTTCCGCTCCCCTCCACAGCAGGGGATGCCATCATCAGATGGTCTGGGCAAGAGTGGCTTAGAAACCTTCTCTCCTTTCCTTCCCAGGGCCAAGGGACTCCTGCTCCATCACAGAGCTTGCCTCTTTCCCCCCTCGCCAGCCCCTTCCATCCACCAAAGGCAGCCTGCTGGACCAGTGCCGGGCAGACCCCAGCACGGCCTTCGGCGGCCGCCCCTGTCATCTGGCCAGACCACCGGCCAGACCAGGACTCCAGCTGCGGCCGGTGTGCTTGTCGCAGTCTGTTGCGACATATGGCGTGGTTGCTGGCGTGGGCTGGTCAGACGCTTGATTTAGTTCTGCAGCTGGGTTAGCCTGACGCCCCGTGCAGAGACCAAGGCCAGCCCCACGACCACAAACTCACACCAAAAGGTCAGGAAATGCTGCCCCAGTCCAAAGGCTGGGCTTGATAGGCAGGTCCCTGGGCTCTGCCATTCCCAAGGTGGCAGGGCGGGTGGCAACCTTCGGGGCTGCCTGCAAGGAAAACTGAGGCCAGAAGATGAAATCCCTCTCAAAGAACCCCAGTGGTCAGTTGATATTCCAGTCCAGCCTCAACCCTTCCAGCCAGCTCCTTGTAGCCCAGACCACCCCCACCCCCACTCCCACCCTCACCCCCACCCCCACCACAGCGCTCATCTCAGCTGCAAACTGGGCCTCTTGAAGAGGCTGCACACAGACTTGGGGGCAGGGAGAGCCAGGAGGCCACAGCAAAGCTTGGATCCGGGAGGGGATAAAGAGGGTGGGCCCCTCCAACTTCATCTCACTGCTGGCTCCGGGGGCGTCGCTGGAGAAGCCCAAGCCTCCCATTCACCTGGCCATCGGTGCATCCGGCCATCTGGGTCCAAGGTAAGCCGCTGTCTGCCTGGCCACAGCTGCGACGGCCATTCTGAGGGTGACTATTTTTAAATCGAGGGATGCCTCATTAAGCCGGGCTCCGAAAATGGGAAATGTGCTTGCACGGCGTTGTTTGGAATTGCTGAGGGAAGAGCCCATCACCGCGAGGTGCTCTGCTGCTGAACTCAGCCCAAAAGCTGTTAATAACGCCAGCAGATGTTGCTGCTTCCCAGGCCAGCAGACCCTCTCTGTCCCGCCCGCTCCGCTCCACAACCCAGTGCCAACGGCTGGGCCTCCGGGGATTTTGTGGGTGGGACCAGCAGGACTGAAAAGTCATTCTTCAGACCACCAGCAGCAGCAGAGCCCAGGCCTTTGAAGCCCAGAACTACAGGTCCCACCAGGGTCCGAAGTCCACAACCTCGGCGGGGACAGCAGGAGGGAGGCCGGGAGGCAGCTAGAGTTGCCGGGGTTGTCACGGGGCATCTTCAGCTGGGTGTGGTTCCTCACAGGGCTGAAAGGGGATCTCTGGGGCCAGGCAGGGTGTGAGCCTAGGGTGGAGGGGCACTCACTCACCAGCATCCCTGCCAGTCCAGGGCCAAGGTGCCAGCGCTCTGTGCTGTCCCCGGAGCCTTTCTCTGTGTGGCTGTTTGCAGGATACACTGAGACTCAGAAGGCCCTGAGCAGGGACGTTCTGCTGTATTGGAAGCATGTTTTCTCAATGTAGCACATCCCTATGTTCCACGCAGCCAGGAGAGCGGGCAGGCCCCCTTGGTCCCAGGTGAGACGTTCTCAGCATCTCTGGGCCGAGAGGAACTGGAATCTTCACCTGCAGTTAACATCTGTGCTACAAGGCTTTCCAAAGGAGAGGAAAGGAGAAGTGGGTATTGTGTGTGTGTGCGTGCACACACATGCACGCCTACCACCTGCTCACTTTTTCTGGAGTAGGGCCCACCCGCCCTCCAGTGACAGCAGGGTGACCAAGGAAACACAGGTGCATCCCATTTCTGGGATCTCGCAGTCACGGGAAACGCATTGGCTGATGGGTGTTCCTCACGGACCACCACCCAAATAATTGCCGGTTCAGAGAAAGGGTGAGGATTGGCGGCAGAATTCAGTTCGTAAACATTTTGTTTCCTTGTTTTGCTCCCACACAAAGCCAGATGATCCAGGACTCTGGGGACCTCAGATGTCCACAAACACTGGTGCCAGGCGCGGCCCTTCAGCCCCCAAGTGCCCCCTGGCTCCCCAGTGGCTGTGCAAACCAGAGGCCTTCTTCCTGGCCCCACGGCCACCTGATTCCTTGCAGACGCTCCGAGATGTGTCTCTCCCGTCCTCAGGAAGGCTCACGGATGGGCGGCCGGTAAGTCTGCTTCTCTAGGACCGGGTAACGGAACATGTCTCGCTCGGGGTCTGCCGGAGCTCAGGGATGAGCTGTGAGGACAGGGGGACAGAGCGCTCCCGGCCGGCGAGTTCTGGGTTTTCTCATCCATGTCACACGATGAAGCACCGGACGCCTCCAGAGCTTTCCTTGCGGAAACTGAAGCGGCTCCAACCAACGCGGGTCCCAGCCACCCCCTAGGAAACGGTGCTGGTGGCCACGAATCCACGAAGCCGTGACCCAGGTGATGGCTCGTAAACAAAATAAACAGAAGTGCCCATGGGGTCATCATGGGCTTGAAGGAGAAAGAAAACCCTCCCCACGGAATCAGTTGCCCATCTGCACCCCCAGCGCAGCGATGGGGCGGGATGAGGACGAGTGTGGAAATGATACAGGGTGATGTGGGGAGTCCGGATCTGCCTGCAGGGCGGCCCTGCCCGAAGCCCCTGCAGAGCCATACCGGACACCTCCCTGGGGCTTCAGCTTTAGCTGGCCTTTGGCATCATCCTTTCCCACAGGAGCGGTTTCCCGATGATCCACACACCAAAACACAAACCCGCCGCCACTGTGTTGACTCGGATGCAGAGCGACCCTACAGGGCGATGGAGCACTGCCCGGAGGCTTCCGAGATGGTAGCTCTTGATGGGAGTGGAAAGCCTCATCTTTCTCTCCGGGAGGGGCTGGCAGTTTCAAACGGCTGACCTTGCTGTTGGCAGCCCTGTGTGCAACCACTATGCCACCATTATCCCCAGGCCAGGTGAAATGGACAGCACAGGAGACCTGCTTCCATGCAGTCTCACGCCGGACCCCCATGGCCAGAACCTCCTTTGCCCTTCGATGGATTGTAAGCTAACCTGTGAGGGCGTGCTGTGCACCTGGCTCAGGTGCTGCCTCCACCGTGCATTGGTGAGATGATCCAGGGAGATGTCACCAGTGCGCCGCGTGAGTGGGAAGGCACAGCATAGCAGTCGTCTGGGCCTTTTTTCCTTTTCTTTTTCCCTAGAGAGCCACTATGGGGACTTCTGGTCCTAGCGCTCATGGTTCCTGGTCCATGGCTGGAGGACGTCTGAGCAGGGAAGCTGTTGGCTGTTAACTTAATGGTTGCCATTTCCACCCACCAGTGGCTCCGTGAGGAAACAAGGCGGCAGGCCGGTTCCACTGGGGGGTCAAAACCCCTGTGGGGAAATTCTGCTCCACCTGGTTGGGATGAAACAGGATTGCCTTGATGGCAGTGACTGGTTCTTAACAAAAGACTGTGTCGGATCTCAATACACACGTAACGGAGAACTTTACTACTGGCCAATCGTGTTCCTTCGTGTTATGCATTGGATTGCTATAGCTGATGCCTGAAACAGCTCCAAAAGGCAGGCTTGGTGGTGGGGCTGGGGGCTGGACACCAAGTCCCAGGGGAGCATATTCAAGTCTGGAGTGGTTGAGTCCACTGTGAGGGCTAGGCTGGCTTCTCTAGAGAAGCAAAACAAGTGACACTTATATACATGTAGCTGTACGGTGAGGTTTTTCCTTGAGGGAAAGCCTCGCACAGTTGGAGAGGCAGGCGAGACCCAGAGCGGTGGGTCAGAGATTGGACTGGAGGCTTCTCCTGACTCCGAGATTGGCAGGTCAGATGGCAGGTCATGTGGCTACAGAGCTGAATGAATACAAAGTAGGCAGATAGATGCTAGGCTGCTGATAACTCCCCAAATTGACAAGGGTCGTGGTGGGCTGCTGACTTAAGTCCAAAGAACTGAGTCAGATGGTGAGCCAGATACTGAGATCTAGACCCAGCGAGATGACAGCAGGCTTGTCTAGCATTCACACTCTGAAGGAAACCCCCTTTCCATTGATTGGCTGCCCATAGCAGATCTCATGTATCATGATAGTGATTACATTATATTAGACCTCATATACATATGAGGGATGACCAAAATGCTGAGCACTAAGGCCCAGCCAAGTTGACACACCACCTCAGAGACCACATGGTGTATATAAGACAATGTGTTAGTCTGGGTGGACTAGAGAAACAAATCCAGGGAGACTCATATTTGTATAGGAAAGAGCTTTATATCAAAGAGCAATTGTACATTAAGTAAACATCCCATTCCAGTCGAGATGGAGTCCATAAGCCCGATATTACCCCATATGTTGATACTAGTCTATAAATTCCTCTTTAGACTCACACAGCCATGCAATGACACTGAATGCAGGAAGATCGCAGGCCAGTAGTAGAAAGTCTTGTGGATCCAGTGGTGGTGGAAGCATCTCAGCACTGGTGTGAGTCTCCACGTGGCTCCTCCAGTGTTAGGGTTCTGACTCCATCAGTGAAACTCCATGTGGCTTGTCAACAGGAATGTTTCACAGGGAGAGTGTGTGTCCCATCTCCAGGGAGGAAGACTGGAGTTCCCAGAATCTTCAGGAGAAGGCCATGCCCACACCAAGGGCTCATTGTCTATGACCTGATTGACAGGTTAGACTCCACCCCTCTGTTCAAGCAAATAGTACATTATGTAACTGCCACAATAGTCCTGTGCCATCCACACA
>NW_022103922.1:4632689-4635387 GCF_000313985.2 Echinops telfairi
CCACGTGGCTCCTCCAGCTCTATCCAGCTCAGAGGCTCTGGCTCTATCAGCAGAACTCCATGTGGCTTGTCAACAGGAATGTCTCGCAGGGAGTCAAGCAGAGAATGAGTGTGGGCCTGGCCTCCAATGAGCTATGTATCTCTGCCGCGCCTCCATATGAGGTCACCAAGCTGCGACCTGAGTGACAGGCTAGACTCCACCGCTTCACACGTTGACAGGAGATTGTGATGTGCCACAAGTAAATAGTTAGAAATCTGGAAGCAGAGCTCAATCTAGAGATGAAACCATGGATCCAATACAGAGCAGAACTGGGAGAAACCACAGCACACTGAATGAAGCAGACAGAAACCTGTACGGTTCTTTGGGCTGTGACAGCAGCCATGAGGGTCCCTGGCAGTGACAGAAATCCTGTCTGGAGTGCAGGGGGCACCTGTCCAGTGAGCCTATGGGCATCACCCTCCGTGCTGCTCCAAGAGTTGCATTGATGCTGGTCCAGGACTGTCCCACGGCTTCTGGGTGAGAGAGGGATGAGAAGCAAAACGATGTGCGAGTCTAATGGCCAGGAGTCGGCACTGACGCTGTCCCATGTGCGCATGCCCTGGGTTGCCCCGTGGGTTCTGGTTCCGATTGCACAAGTGTGGTCTTGTTGGCAAACAGCCCGTGTGGGCACCATGGGGATACAGGAGTGTTCTTCCTCTCTTGCCTGTGGATCAGCGCATCTGAGCCGCGGTGTGTGTGTGCCACACCAGTGCAGGAGTTGAGAGAGCCGATAGAGTCGTCATGTTCCATTGCATCAGTTCCAACTCACGGGGATTCTTTCCCCAACAGAGCAAAACGCTGCCCAGGGCTGCACCGTCCGCACAACGGCTGCTGTGCCTGAGCCCATCGTTGCAGCCACTGGGTCCATCCATCTCCTCCAGGGCCTTCTGCTTGTCCACTGCCCCTCCCTCCACCTTACCAGGCAGGATGTCCTCGTCTTTCCTGATCACATGTCCAAAGCCCGTGGGACAGTCTCGCCATCCTGCCTTCCAAGTAACGTTCTGCCTGCACATCTTCCAAGGCAGATTTGTTTTGCGTGTTCTTCTGGAAGTCCACGGACGAAGACGTCGCGCTTGGTAAAGTGCAGACAGAGGAAGCCCCTCAATGCGATGGATTGACCCGGCGGCTGCTGCCTGGGGCTACAACCTAATGGTTGTGAGGGTGGCACCGCACCAGGCTGTGTCTTCTGCTGTCCCTCGAGTACGCGTGGGCACAGTACCACTCTTAGCTAGGTGTCACTGCTCTCTTCATCCAAATCTTCGTAGAAAGGTGCTCAGAATTACCTCTGCCAGCTCTTTAAGGCTCCAAGTGCCCTAACACAATCGACTAAGCAGCCAGGCCACCGGGTTCCGGCTCCAGTGCGGCTGAGCCGTGGACAACGGGCAAGGATGCGAGCGCATGCTCTGCGCACAGCGGGTGCCCAGGAAACGCTGCTCCTCGTGGTTAAGACCCGTGGGCTCGGGTCTGGTCAAAAAGTGACGCTGTCTCTGGTGAGTCCCCTCCGACCACCGTTCAGGGCTGGGAATAGCCTCGTTATCAGAGTGCATGGAAAAGTCGATGACGGCAGAGATAGGTTAAAATGTAGTATCTTACCATTTGCTCTCCTTTTTGATGCACATTAAAGCATCAGTTTTGGAAAAAAAAAAAAAGGTGAAGGAGAAACAGGTGGGTTAAGCCTCTGCTGACTCCCCTCCCCTCTGACTATATACCAGGGAGGCGACTAGCCTGGCTCCCCTGCAGAGTGGTCTTGGAAAGTGGACGACTGCAGGTGCAGCTAGGTCGGCATTTAACACTTATCACTTGAGCTTCCTTTGGGCCCCTTTTTAATTTGTTCTATGTTTTAAGACCCTCTGCTTTCTTATCCATGGAGGGTTTTCCCTGTTGTACTGTGTTCTTGTTGTGGGTGTTGTTGTTTGGGGGTGGGCGGGAGGGTCTTTCCTGCATGTTTTTCCGGATAGGTAAATCATAGAGGCAGTCACTGGATTCATGCTTTCTTAATGGGGATCTGGCAGGGAGGCTGAGGAGAAACAGGGAGCTAATGACAATAAGAACAAGAGAGGAGAAATTGTTCTAAAATTGACTACGGTGATGATCGTACCACTCTTCTTAATATGACTGGACTTTTCTGAATGGGGCTGAACTAATGAACTGTGTGAGATGTGAATTATGTGCCAATAAAACGGGCTTTGCTGGCTTGGCCTGCTGGTTGGCTTTTTTAAGTCAGGCTATGACCCTTGTAGGGTTGCTATGAGTCGGCATCGACCCGATGGCAGTGACCTTGAGACTTGGGGGGGAAAAAGGCTTCACTTGTCCTTGGTCTGGTCTCTTTCTGGGGGCCTGTGAGCAAACGCAGCCGTACAGGCCGAGCAGGCCGAGGCGTCCCGCGGGGTTCCGGGTAGTCGAGCGAGCTGCATCCCTTTGTGTTCGCTATGGTGGTTCAGTGCCCTGGAGTCGGCTCCAGTGCACAGAGAACGAAATGTGGCCAGCTTCATCCCGTGATCACATGGGGACCAGACCAGCGCAACCCAGAGGGTTTTCCTTGGCTGATGGTGGAACGTAAATTGCCAGGCCTTTATGCCTAGCCCCGCCTTACCCAGAAGCTCCTCCGAAAACAGTCCAGCATCATAGCACCCCATAAGCTTCCTAACAGATGAGTGGG
>NW_022103922.1:4635643-4637197 GCF_000313985.2 Echinops telfairi
GCGGGGTGCTCATCACTAATCCACATTCCCCTCCGTCCCACTAGACTCAGTTTCACCAGGGTCTCAGGTGGCATCATTCACTCCAGGAACCAAAGTGCCGTACGTCTGCGCACTTTTGTGTCCAAGGTCTGCTTCCGAAAGACCTGGTCCTTGGAAACCCCGCACTGAAGTCCTACTTCTCCCGTGGCTCGCTGTGAGCTGGAACAGACAATACAGGGACGAATAACAAGAGGGTGTTGAACTGTCTTAATTAATATCCACTCTTTTACCTCTCTGGTTTCAAATAGCCCTTGAGAAGGCTACGCCGAATGAAACTCACAGATGAAATTCATGATGAAAGGGTTTATTAAGGAAGTTAGCAAGTCCATACAGCCAGGAAGCAGGATGCTCTGGGTAGTTGTTTACTAGGATGTTACAAGGTCTCAGGTCTGCTTATAAATGCCCAGAGGGGGCAGACCACTCCGCTGGAAGCCTCACCTGCAAAGCATTCCGCTCAAGTCTTGTGGGTCGGCAAAGCTAGCTCCCTGAATTAAGTGCCCAGACGCATCCTAGTTCAGTGAGCCCCAGCCCAAAGGCGCTCAGCTACAGGCCCGTGGGTCAGCAAGTCCAACTGCCCCAATGAAGCGCCCACTCCAAAGGCACCCCCTTCCGAAAGCCAGCCTTCTGCACAAAAGCACTCGGCGTGCTTGTTCCGTGGGCTGGGCAGTCCGTCACTGTGCCTCAAGCTCTGGGTCTCGGTTCTGTGCTGCTCCTCTGACGGTACAGCTGTCTTCTGGATCCGGGAAGCTCATCCTGCAGGGATCTTGGGTCTGGGGGATGCACTCCACTCCTGGCTTTTCCTGGTAATTAGATCCTTCCTCCCGCTCCTTTTACACACCTCAGGACGGCACTGCAGGGAATCCTGTTTGCAATTATTCACAGGTGAATCCTCTCCATATCTTTGGCCCCCTTCTTACCAACCCCGTGCGGGAAAAGGTTGTTTGGTGGGAGTTTGAGATTTGGGGTAGAAGAGCCACATTAAAGTGCTCACACGCAAACCACAGGCAGACCGTGTGATGGAAGGTTCGGCCTGAGAGCAGACCCACGCGGAGGAGGCGGTCAGGGAGGGTCTGTGCCGGGGTAACAAACAAGTGTGTGTTTTCGTAGAAGGATACAGCCAGGAGGCCCCTTAGACGGGAGGACGGCAGGGTATAGACTCGCTTACTCTGGACACTCACCAGGAAAGACCAATCCTGAGAGGAGGCCCTCACTGTTGGTGGAGGAGAAGCTCAGTGCAGATGAGAGAGGACCCTCCGTGAGACGGGTGAGGCAACCACCACCACAAGGGCCACCCCAGGGGTCCCTACGACGGCAGAGGACCCGTTGGTGCCTCAGAACCTCGTACGTGGGGTCGCCATGCACCCTCGCAGACTCTTCAACTACTAACTACAACAACATGCTTTCTGCACAGGCAGGTAGGAGGGGTACCCCACACACACACCCAGCGCCAAAATGGAATTTTTTTTCAAAGCTAGGTATTTATTTTTTTTAAAAAAAACAAAACACCCTTATCAC
>NW_022103922.1:4637297-4643840 GCF_000313985.2 Echinops telfairi
GGGTAAAGCCATCTCTTACAGATCCTTGATTCTTAGGCGGGTTGTGATGGTCCAAATCCATTCGGCCATAATTCACCGGGCAGAGGGCGTCCTGTGCCCCCAGGATGCTCTGAGCACTGGCTGTAAGGTCAGCGATCTCTTGGTAGCAAAGAGTGACCAGAAGGGGGCCTTTCTGAATATATGCTGAGGGTGAGAAACCGCCCCCCACCCGCCCCCCAGTGGCTCAAGACAGCCAAGGTCCGTGCTGAATCAAAACACCCTTATCACCTCTAAGTACTCTCCATTCCACTTAGTACATTTGTCAACTCTGCGATTCTGCCCTTGGAAACATCTTTCACACTCATCTGTTTGCATGGCTGGCAGCACCTCCCTCGTTTTTTCTTCACCTCTTCGACCTTTTCAAATCGCTGCCCTTTCATGTCCCTCTGCATTTTTGGACACAAAAGGAAGTCACATGGAGAGAGGTCAGGTGTGTGGGCAAGAGAGGCATGCTGTTTTTTGCCCCCAAAATGGCGCACTGAGATGGCTGCGTGAGCAGGTGCATTGTCGTGGCAATAAAATCAGTCCCCCGTCTGATAAAATAAAATAAAATCAGGCCTCTTTGGTCACACACTGTTATGCAATCTTTTCAGAACCTCTAAATAGAAAGGTCGATTAACAATCTGACCTGATCCAAATGCATTACTCCCCTCACATCAAAAAAAACAAACGAGCATCATCTAGATATTTGATTTCACTTGACGAGCTTTGGTGAGGATGAGGGATAACGGCATCATCCACTGGCGTGATTGATGTTTGCTTTGGGGGTTGTAAGAATAGCACCGTGTCTCTTCTCCAGTAAAGAGCTTGGGGGGAAGTCTGGGTTGCTTCAGAGCTGTTCTTTCAAAGCATGACATGTTTCCAGTCGAAGCTATTTTTCCTAGTCAGTCAGAACCCGAGGCACGAATTTCTCAGCGACCCTTCTCATTCCAAAATCTTCCATTAAGATTCACTGAACTGAGCTCCAAGATAGCCCAGAAAACTCCCCCATCTCCTCAGTGGTCTCCCATCGGTCTTTGAGCACAAGTGCATGAACCTTGTTGACATGTCCGTCCATTCAGGATGTTGACAGACATCCAGAACAAGGTTTGTCATCCGTCTACATTTCACTTTTCTTAAATGAGAAAACCGCTGGTGAACTTGAGTTTTCCCCACTGCGCTGTGTTCAACATCACAACAGTTTCTGCAGCACTTTTCCTGAGCAAGAAACAAAACTTCACAGCCATATACTGTTCTCTTAAATCAGCCATCACCCAAAACGAGGCTCAAGCAAAACTGCTTTTACGAAAAAATTCACTATGACCAAAGAGAACCTTCCCAGGCGACACCGCTGGGTGCACTAACTCAGAGCAAGTTATTGGATGCTCGCCCAGTAGGAAAAAACGCATACTATGAAAGCTCAGCCCAGCAGAGATTTTTTTTGCGGGGGCATCCCCTTGTACACTGTACCTGCCCAGGTACATACGCTGTGTCTGCTGCCAGGCGAAATATCACTGCTGGATTGGAGACAGCCAGCCCTCATTCTGAGTGTCTTCTCAACTCATTGCCTTATCACCCGCTCTCAAACCTCGCTGAGCTAGGATCCATGCATAACACAAAGGACACTGGACCAGCTCTGAGCTCCGGTGTCTGCCTCCACTAACCAGATCTGAGCCTCTAGCTCCCTCAGCTTCTATGGGGTGAGTTAGTCCAGAGAAGCAAACCAGTGGCCCTCATCTGTGGACAAGGGAGAACTTTACATCAAGAAGCAACGTTCCATCAAGAAGGTGCCCAGCCCAGTGCAGTCCAGCTCTAGTCCACGGGTCCGTTGTCAGCTGGGGCCTCTTCACACTCAGTAGCTGCAGGCCGATGATGCCGAAAGGGGAAGTGGGAAGCAGGGAGGTCCCAGGCCACGTGGCTCCAAGACGGGTGGAAGCATGGCAGGGCACCAACAAGCCGCAACCCCAGGGAGGCATCATCAGGCTGGGACTTGATTGACAGGCTGGACTCCACCCATACACTTTCATGCAAATTCAAGTTGACATACAATCATCTGACACCCACTCTGGGCCTTCCTCTGCTCCTGTAGAGAACTCTCTCCCATTGACAACTTGCAGCAGCATCCCTGCAGGACAGTGTAGAACTGCCTCTTTGCATTTCCAAGGCTGTAAATCTTTACAGAGCAGAAAGCCTCGTTTGTCTCCCACAGGGCGGCTGGTGGGTTCGAACTGCTAACGCTATGGTTAGCAGCCCAACTTGTAATCCATCACACCACCAGGATGCCTCTCTGCTTTGCCTTGTAATGAAAATAGCTATCTTAAGTAGCACCCGTCTCTCAGTTTGCTGTACGGTGGTGGCTCACCTGAGAGAAGTGGGCACTGTGTTGGTGGAAGAAGTGCCACTAATATTTCAAAAACCAGCGGGATCACTCGTGGGGTCAGCAAAACGTCCACACCTAGACAGACTAGCCTCAGAGGCCTGGCAATCTACTTTAGAAAATGAGCCAATGAAAACACTATAAAACCAGCGTAGGAATGTTCCTGCGTAGTGAAGATGGTGAGACTTCAGCTTGTTTAATTGGAAATATCAGCAGCAAATGGTTAGAAAAGGACAACGTGTTTCGTGTCTTAGGCTGGGTTCTCTCTGAAAGCAAAAGCAGTGAAGTTTGTTGTTGTTGTTGTTGTTGTTGTTAGTGACTCGATGAACAACAGAATAAACACTGACCGGTCCTGCAGCAGCCTCACAGGTGTTCCTATGTTTGAGCCCGTTGTTTCAGCCACTGTGTCCACCCATCTCATCAAGGACCTGCCTCTTTTCCTCTGCCCTTCCCCTGTACCAACCATGATGTTCTCTGGGAACTGGTCTCTCCTGACAATATGTCCGAAGTAGATGAGATGAAATCTCACCCTCCTTGGCTCTCAGGAGCATTCTAGCCATACTTTCTCCAAGAGAGATGTGTTTGCTTGTTTGGCAGTCCATGGTACTTTCAATATTCTTCACAAGCACCAAAATTCAAACATCTATTCTTCTTTGATCTGCCTCATTCAGTGTCCAACGTTCACACATGTAGGAGGTCATGTAAAATGCCCTGGCTTGAGTAAGGCACACCTTAGTCATCAAGGCAAATTCCTTGCTTTTCAACACTTTCAAGGGGTCTTGTGCAGCAAGCAGACTTACCCAATGCAATGCGTCGTTTGAGCGCTTGACCGCTGCTTTCATGAGCATTGACCTTGGATCCTAGTAAGATGAAATCATCGGCAACTTCAGCCAGTTTTCCATATATCATGATGTTACCTTTTGGTCCAGTTATGAAGATTGTGGGTTTCTTTACATTGATATACATACATCAGACAGAGATGTTTGACTCAAAAACGTGCCTCACAGAGTTGTGCAGACAGGAAGGGCCCAAGTTTGTGTGAGATGTGAGGCTGGGGGCTTCTCCTGACTCATGTAGCTACAGAGGTTGATGAACCCAAGATTAGCAGGCATGCGGCAGGATCCAAGGGGTCCAACATCGGTAGATAAGATGGCTGATGACTCCCAGGATCACCAGGCCACTGGCTCAAGTCCAAAGAATCAGAGGTGACAAGACAGATGCAGGATCCAGCCCGAGCAAAGAGAAAGCAAGTTCAGCTGAAGTGTTTGTGTATATATATATTGGATGCAGGTCACACTCTCCACGGAACCTCCTTTGCCATTGATCGGCTACACATAGCAGATCTCATCACGGAAGTGATAACATTATATTAGATCTCATTGTGGAAGTGATGACATTATATTAAATCTCATCAAGGGGGATGATTACATCAAACCACTGGGCATCGTGGCCCAGCCAAGATGACACACAACCTAACCATCACAGTAAAGTAGAGGGTCAGCGAAAATAAGGGTAGCTCTTTGGAACCAGAACCAAGGACCATAACCATGCAGGACAGGGCACTGTTTCATTCTCTTCGATAGAAGGCCCCCGTGAGCTGGAGGAAACTCGGCGGCAGTTAACGATAACATCATCATTTTCTGCAAAACAATCCAACCCAACACCCCATATTTCAAGACTGAACAGTATGATGGTAGAACATTACAGCATAATGTTAAAGTACTCATCGGAAGAGAACTCAAAAAACCCTGCAGCTCAGCGATCCATCCAGCACTTTGCCAACTTCTGCTTGGAAACCTCCTTTAATGAGGAGTTCACTACCTCAAGGGAAACTATTTCATCCTGAGCCTTCAGAACATATTCCCACTCGGCTGTCCCTCAGGTATTTCCAACCCGATCCACTCCAAAACCAACTTCAGGGACGAGTTTCATAATTTTGTTTATTGTTCACTGGGAAGCTGGCCTTGCCAGAGAAGAGTGAGTGCCAACCAAGGTCGCATTAGCCCGTCAATAATGAACCACAGATGACATTTGAAGCATCTGTGCATGGGTTTTCATGACAAAACCCAGCAACCCACGGTGAAGATTGTTTGCCTCCTCCTTGGAATTTTCCAAGATCCCCTGGCCATGGGTGAATGATCCATTAATGTCCGCAGACTGCTGGAAATGAGTAGGCCATTCAGATGGAGTGGAGGAAATTCGTGAAGGGGCATCTGCCAAGGGATGGACCAGCCAACCAGATACTGTTGACCGCACATGTGCCAGGGAAGAATTGTCATCCGTAGAGTTGTTTGCTGTGTGTTCTTAGAGCTGTTTGTTTGTATCCTATCAATGGTGCACCAGGAACGAAGGGGTTTAGAGCACCGATGGATACTAGACACTTTATTCTTATCACTCAATTGATTCAGACGAACTCTAAGAGGCCTAGTTGGTGTGAGCGGAGAGGTTTGTTGTTGGGATGGGTGCAGGCCCCGGCAGTGTTTCGCCCCATTGTGGGTAGGGTTGCTATGGGTTGGGACCGACCCGGCAGCATCTAGCAACAGGAAACTCCGGTGGCAAGCACAAAAGACCATCCTTCAGGAGGTCAAGGACGCATCACAGAATCCCAGGGGTTCCACAGGTCTGTGCCCACCTCTTGTGGGTGGAAACGGAACCTTCCCATCGGCACAGACCTGGTGGGCTTCCTTCAAGGTACCGTCCACTCCACAACTGGCTGTCGTATGGCTATCGGGCTCATTTGCATGGTTCTGCTGGGTGCTCTCAGGGTGGGGGTTTTGTTTTTCATGGTTTTCTCCTTCCTTTGTTTTGTTTCGTGCCGTGTTGTTATCAATCAAAAGATCAGTTATGGATACTGATGTGTTTTGACTTTCTGGTGTTTTTTTTTAATTTAACAAGCAAAAAAACCTTCTATGTTGGGACTGGGGTAAAGGTCTACAGAGAAAACTGGTTTTCCATTTTCCATCTGTATTGACAAACATGTTGATCGCTGACATTGACAGCCATCCTGACAATGGAACACCCCTCTCCCCACTGCCTCCCTGTACTTCCCACGTCCATCCATCTTCTGTCCCAGTCCTGCCAGCTTTCCAAGCTTAATTGCTGGGCAACTGCCCTTCGGGTCTCAATTGGCTGGTTGGCCTAAGGGTGTGCTCACCTCCCTGGTGTTACGGTTGATGGTATAGGCTTATCTATTGCTTGACGGAAAGTTGGGTAAAGGATGACTAGGAGTCATGGTCTCAAGGGTCCCCCCAGTCTCTATCAGAGCAGTAAGCCTGATCTTTCCTTTTCATTTGAGTTTGGTTCCACATTTTTCTACCACTCTCTTCAGGACCACCTATTTGTGGTCCCTGCTGTAGCAATTAACAGGGATTGCTGGGCACCATCTAGTTCTCCTGGTCTCTGGGTCATAGACGCTGGGGTTTTCTTTGCCATGTCTCTTTGATTTCCTTCACGTTTCTTTGCTCCGGGTGGGAGAGGGCAATAGTTACACCTTAGATGGCTGCTCTCAAGCTTCCAAGGCCCCACTTGCTACTCATCAAAGAAGGTTGTACCACCCTGTCTTTGTGGACTAGGTTAATCCAACAGACATCCCCTGAGGCTGTGGACCTGAGCCCTCAGACACAGGACTCGTGTTCAGGGGTGACTAAGAAGTTTTCAACACGCTGCCTCCTGTGCTTCGGACGCATCTTTAGAACTCGGGGCTATTCCTAGCATTTACATTGTACCATCTGCCAGGAAGCACAGCATGCATTCTTTGACTCGGTTCAGTGTGATTTAGAAAGCCACCGTCATCGTCTTCCCGGCTCACTGCTTCACTAGCAAATTGGCGGCTAAGTGATGTCATTATCTATAAGCTGTCTTCAACAAGCATCGAGTTTGGTTTCAGAGAAACAGCCCTGTTCATCATCCCACCTGTACCATGTCCGTCACCTGTTCTCTGTCACAGTGGTGGCTTCCGAAGTGGATGCTCCTGTGTTGTTGTTATTGTTGTTATTAGTGCTGCTGTGCCTACCTCTTCCTCCGCCCCTTCCTTCTCCCCTCCTCCTACATCATATTCCCCCTCCCCCGCTTTCTCCCTGCCCTCCTCTCGCTGCTTGCCCTCCCCCTCCTCTTCCCCTTTCCCCTCATTCTCCCCTCCTCTTTTTCCA
>NW_022103922.1:4645120-4654013 GCF_000313985.2 Echinops telfairi
CAGCCCAGTCCAGATCAAGTCCGTAAGCTCAATATTAGCCCATAAGTCCAATACTAGCCTGTGAATTCCTCTTCACACTCACACAGCACATGCAGTGATGCCAAATGCAGGAAGATCCCAGGCTGCTAGGTGGATAGTGCTATGGATCCAATGGGGGTGGACGCACCTCCAGGCTCTGGCTGCCTGTGGCTCGCTGTGGCTTGTCAACAGGAAGGTGAAGCAGAGAGAGAGTGTGTCCCACTTCCAGGGAAGAAGAGGAGAAGTCCCAGAATCCTCATGAGAAGGCCACACCCACGAGGAGGGATCGCCAATCTGTGAACTGATTGACAAGCTAGACTCCACCCCTTCGTTCTTATTTATCAATTTCACCGGAAATTGTGTAACTACCAGACATAAGTCGAAAGCCTCATCTTTCTCCCATGAAGGGACTGGTGGCTTCAAACTGTTGACCCTGCAGTGTGCAGCCCATCATGTGGCTCATGGCAACACCAGGGCTCATTGAAGGCAGACAGAGACAGGGAAATTTCAAATCAAAGTTTCAAGTTCCACATTGCAGAGAAACTTAAGAGACAGCCGATTAAAACAGTAAACTAAAGTTGTAAAATACATAAAGACTAATCATAAGCTCTGGAGAAAGCTGGCGGGGCAGGGGAGGGGTGGGCATGTGGCAAATGCCAGTGACACTTGGACTGAGAATTCAGTGCTATTTGTGGGGCAAAATGTTCACACATGCTGTGACAGTTGTGCCTGGCGGTGGGGAAAGCCAACCTCACAGATGCAGGAGGAGGCCGGAGCTGCCCTGCAAGCAGCACATGCTCAGGAGAGTGTGCTGAACTGAAAAGGAAATTCCTGGAGAAACACGTGAATAGGCTGCACACGGCATGTGTGCACCATGCGCCTGCAAGAGGGAAAAGGAGACATGGGGAAAATCCCTGAACTGGCTGTGATGGCTGCAAGCATTCCTTGTCTTGAGAAAGGACATTCCAGGGCAAGTTACTGATCAGGAAACCCGAAACCAGGCTCACTGCTGTTGCGCTCACAGTGATCCTACAGGACAGGGTAGGGCTGCCCCTGTGAGTTTCCAAGACTGTAACTCTTTATGGGAATAGAAAGCCTCATCTTTCTCCTGTGGAGTGGCTGCTGGTTTTGAACTATAGACCTTGGAGTTAACAGCCCAATGTGTAGCCACGATGCCACCAGGACTCCCAATAATCACATTGCAATGGGTATTCATCTCTAAAAGAGAGAGAGAGAGAGAGAGAAGATAGAAGGAAGGAAGAAAATGAGTTAACCGAAACATATAGGTTCAACCTTGGGGCTGGGCAATGCTACGGAACGTAAGACCAGTCGTGACATCAAAAAGCTAGCCATGGACCGCAGATGGTGGAGTAGACATCAGTCATGTAGTCAGAAAGCACTTTCCTTCAAATCCACGCTGACTCATGGCCAGCGGGTGTGCACCACGGATGGATTCTGCTCCGGAGGCTGTTCGGCGGCTGCTTACCAGGGACCCCCCATGATCACCGTCCAAGTTACTGCTACTTAAATATGTGGAGCGCAAGCACACTTCCCGTACAGTCTTCTTCCACCTCCTCCTTGCGTAACTCGCCTGTCCCCTTTTTACACGCTGGCGAATCTTCTAGCAATAATGAGAAAGACAGGGATGTGGCCCCCAGCACTGACAGTAGTGTCTGCACACGTGCGTGCCCCATGGTGTTTCACTAAGGCAGAGAGAGCAAACAGAAACCCCTCCAAGTGTCCTCATCAGAATCGTGCGGTTTCCAGCCTGTAGACACTGCTCCACACACACTGTGCTTTCCAGATCCGTGTGAGGTACACCAAGATTAGAGTGGACACAAAGAAACATGCACGCTAATGAGAGCGGGAGGTGACGAGGCTTACTGCCCCCCCCCCCCCCAGCTAGAGCAAGATGTCCCAGCATGGTGGCTTTGCCAGGGACACGGCCCAACAAGCATTTTGCAGAGTTTAAAACAGCTCCTGCCCACATTGGCCTGGTCTCAGAACTACATGACAACAGCCACCACAAGCAGAATTCAAGGGAATTTGAACATCAGGAACGTGGAGTCAGTCAGCAAGGGCTATCCATGTCTACAGAGAGAGGCTTCTATGCAGACAATGGCTCGACCCATCATAGAAAGGGGCAAGTTACAATCCACGCATCAGGTGTGCGGCTGGAGGCTTTGTACCTGCGGGCGGAGGCTGATGAACCTAAGGTTGGCAGGAAGACGACAGGCTTGTGACTGCAGAGACAAATGAATCCAAGGCCAGTAGGTCGCATGGCGAGCCCCTGGTGACTCCCAGGATCAGCAGGCCACGTGGCAGGCCACGTCGACTCAAGTACACAGAGCTGGAGGTTGACTAACCGGACGCAGGATCCAGTCAAAGCAAAAATCAAAGAAACCTTTTCCACTCCACTGTGGCAGTATTGCCATCGCCTGTCAACTTGCAAAGGGGTGGAGTCTAGCCTGTCCGTCAGGTCCCAGCTTGATGACCTCATTTGGAGGCGTGAAGGAGATCAATCGCTCGCTGGAGACGGGACACACTCTCTGCTTCGTCTTCCTGCTGACAAGACACATGGAGCTATGCTAGAGTCCTGGAGCTGGAGGATCCATGTGGAGACCCATGCCAGCACTGAGATGCTTACACCGCCACTGGATCCACAAGACTTTCCACCCACTGGCCTGTGATCTTCCTGCATTCGGCGTCTTTGCATGTTTTGCATGGGTCAGAAGAAGAATTTATAGACTGGGGACAGACATGTGGTCTGATATCGGGTTTATGGATTTGACCTGGACTGGGTTTGAATGTTTTCTTAATGTACAATTGCTCTTTGATATAAAGTTCTGTCTTCCAGACATATGAATGTCTATTAATTTGTTTCTCTAGTCAACCCAGACTAATATAAGCACTAATTTATATTGGGAGCAGATCCCAACATCATTACAGATGGGGGGTGGGGGTGGGGGCGTGGGGGGGGTGGCGCCACAGAATCATCACAATGGGTAACCGAAGTTCAATAGTCTGAGTTATATATTTTACATTCTTTGGGGTTTTTTAATTTTTTTCTTTAATTTTACTTTTTGTGGTCCTGGGAGTTCTATGTGTGCCTGTGTGTGTGGCTATTGTCTTCTATGTAACAAAGAATCGGTCATTTTGATAACTTCTCCATGTACAATTCCGTGACATTAATCACAGTCGTCATGTTGCATAACCACTGTCACCAGCCACATCCAAATTGGTCATCACTCTTAGCAGGAGCTCAATTCCCTCTAAGCAATGAGGTCCCATCTTGCCTCCTGCCCAGATGCCCGATGCCCTCGGGGACCACAGGTAAACCAACCTTGGTCTCTACTGGCATTGCTCTAGCTGGCTAGCTCTTGTACGTGGGATCGGGCAATATTGTTCCTCTGGTGAGTGGTCTCATTCAGTTTTGTGCTTTTGAGACACACACACACACACCCCGCCGTGTTGTGGCCGGCCTCGGGCCCTCATTCTCTTTATGGTGCAGTTGCTGACCATTGTGGGGGTGAACCACATCTCCTGGATCTGTTTATCTGCTGCTGGACACTTAGGCTGTGAAGGCCTTCCATGAGGACCGGCAAAACGGGCCAGGTAAAAAGTCGGGGTGTGACTTAAGTCATCTCCAACAAGGGGGAGTCCAAACAGGTGTTTGCTTCAGATGGTCGCTTCCATCTCCCACCTCCTGTGTTCCCGCCACAGGGAAGGAAAACAATGCGGGGCGGGCTCCCCCCCCCCCCCCCCCCCCCACACACACACACACACACACACACACACACACACACACAGCATCCCCCCTGCAGTGGAAGGTACTGGCAAATTCAGAGGCACAGAGGAAGAGGAAGAGGCTGAAGAATGTGTGCAGGAAGCAAAGACGGTTTGCAAAGCCAAGTTGGAACCCATTTCAGGGCGGGATCGACAAACGAGGAATTCCTAACGTATCACGGAGCAGCGTGACAGAACAGGTGAGAAAGGACGGTGGCGGCCTCTTCAGAAGAAGGCTGGGCCCTGGGGACGCTGGCTGGCAGAGAGCTGGCGGCTGGCCCGCGTCGGGTTCAAAGATTTAAAAACATGCCCCGTTTGCTTCGCATAGGGAGCAAGTTTTTATTGCCTTAAGTGTTTATCCTGATGAAAAGCCCAGCAAATTACATTATTTGTAAGCAGATATTTTATGGGTGGAACTCACGGAAATACCTGTAGAAATTGAAAAGCAGGAAGTGGCACTCTGCCGAGGAATAGATTTGGGGATTCTTTTAATAAAAACCCTGATTTATTTTGTGCCAGGGAGAACACCGAGGAATAAAATTATTTTTGAAGAGAGGTGAGATAGAATGCAATTCCTACACGATCCCCCCCCCACACACACACACACACACAAAGTGTGTAAGAAGAAGGCATGGTATTGGAATAAACTTTCCTAGCTAGCTGTTTGAGTTAGTGCTTAAGACTTTCTGAAGTTGACAATCCGAGGGAAGTTATTTGTTTGGGATTATCTTTCCATGCTGTAAGCTTTGTTTGTCCTGCGTGGTTTGTGGGTTTGAGTCTCTGCTCTGATTCTGAGAACAGCCGGCAAGACGAGGAATTGAGCAAAGGGAAAGGACATCGGAATTAGTCGCCGCGTCGGTCAAGACCGGTTCTGTCAGCATCACGGAGAGAGGGGTGGGTGAAGATTCCACATCTTACCCTCTGTTCTCCGTTTTATGACCCACGTGTAACTTGTTCTAGTATTTCTTATTTTCTGCTTTGTTTGGGATTCAGGAATTCCTGTGTTTTACTTTTGTTGTTGCTGTTGCATATTTTTAAAGACATGATTTTCTTTTTCTGGAATCCAGGCTAGGTGAATCTAGAGGATCAGTAAGCAGATGAAGAATTCCTCAGGGTTGTAGCAGGGGAGGTTGGGAGATCATGGAGAGCTAGTAGTACTGGGGACAAGAACGAAAACGTGGTCTAAAATCCATGGTGGGGACGATTGCAAGAGCTCTTTCTAATATATCTAAAATATTAAATCGTGTGGTGCATGAATTATGTGTCAACAACACGGTGCAATTGTTCAAATTAATTAATTTTTTCAAATCCTTGTTATTCCTAGTAGGTGTATCGCTACAGCCCTGGTGGCAGAGCAGATCACGCGTTCGGCAGCTGACCGCTGCTAACCAGTAGGTCAGTGGTTCAAACCCAGCAGCCACCCAGTGGGAGCAAGATGAGGCTGTCTGCTCCCCTAGAGACAGACAGTCTCAGACCCTCCAGGGGGCAGTTCTCCTCTGCCCTGCAGGGTGGCTAGGAGCGGGCAGAGACTCAGGAGCAGTGAGTAAGTAGGGACCTGTCCTCTGTTGTCACGGGAGAGAACTAAACGCTAAAGGAGCTATATGTTAACCAAACGACATATGCTAAAAATGAAATGATGCCTAAATATATATGTTTAAGTTCGCATTCCTCAAGCCTGGCCTACTTTTAAGGGCTTTGTGTAGCTTCACGAATGTAATACGACATTCAGGGAGCTTGAAGGGGGCTCCCTGGAAAGACAGACTGTTGCATTTTCCAGCATTTTTTGAGCCGATGGACAGCTTGAAATAAACCATGGCGGGAATATTGATACCAGGAAAATCAACATATCCTCCCCATGAGGGCTGTAGGAGGAGAGTCGCTTGCTAACGAGTTTCACAGACACCACTACTATCCATCTTCTTGTGCAGATGGGGAAACAGAGGCATGAGGAGATAAAAGGCCGCCCTCGCAGTCCGTCGTCCGCAGGGCTAGCAGCCGCACTGCATGGCCTGGGAGAGAGCACCGCTGCAGCTTCTAATTCAGCCTCTTCGGTAAAAGGTGTTGGGAGCCTTCTGTTCACACAGCTGCGCAGGAGAAAGAGACGGTGGTCAGTTGCCATGGAGACCCTGGGGGCAGTTTTACTCTTTCCAACAGGGTGGCTATGGGTCAGAGTCAACGCGACGGGACTGGGTGGTTTGCGGAGCCTCCAGGAAGCTCTTCGCAGCCAAATGAGAGGTGGGTGGGTCAAGGTCACCCAGTGGCTGCACAAGAGATAACCCTGGCAGGCTGTTCCTGTCGCCATGGCAGCAAGAAATTCCTGGGGGGCAATTCTACTCGTTGACAGCAGGGGGAGCTGTGGCTCAGCATCGACCCCAGGGCCACAGGCTGAGGGCTCTCTGGGTGGCGCCATCAGCTTCCTCAATCAGATGCTCAATAGTCCGCAAATGGGGGAATCCTCCACAGAGCGAGAGCCAGCATGCGGGGCCGCTGGTCTGCCGTGGACCCTGAGTGATGCTGTGATAGCACCATGGAGGGAGGAAGCAGGAGCCTTCATCAGAGACATGACGCTGTGAGAATGTGTGGTGGCTAATGTCTGTACAGTGTGGCCAGGCTGGGATGCTCAGTGCCTTGCAGACACTGGGCAAGCTTGTGTCTGCAGGCTTCGGATTCATTCGACACTCCCGCACAATCCCAGGAGCCAGCAGAAGCTTCCAGTCTGGCGCCGGACCCGGGGGGTCTCTAGATTTATCAGCCTTTACCATCCTTGAAGTCCATCTCTCTCTGCACCTTTCTGTTTATACACGTCACCGCTTTTGCTTCTCTGAGAACCCAAGGTACAACTGCTGCACGTTTATTTCTACTACGTCAGCATGGAACTGATGATGCAAAGGGCGTAAGATGCCTTGAGGATCTCCCTCCTGCCTTCCTGTCCCCCCACCCAGCACTGAGTAGCTTAGCTCCGCACTCTCCTCAAAGAGTAAGTGCAATGCTCATAGAGCTGATCCTTTGCGGGAGGCCGGTGGCAACAGGCCCTTTGTTTGATAAAATGAATTTAAAGGCCCGGGCTAGCACAGTGCTGCAGGGGGTCCCCTGACAGCCAAAGAGTCAGGAGTTCGAGGCTAGCCAGCCTTTGGGAAAGAAGGACGTGGTCATCTTCAGGAAAAGGATCGCCTGTCATTTCTAGGGAGCTGCTCCATTCTGCAGAACCATGATGAGTTAGGATCGACCGAAGGGATATGAGCCAGCTGGTGGATGTGTTGTTGGTAAGCACCATGGATTCATGGCGACCCTCTGCGCGGCAGAACGAAACGCTACGCAGTCCTGCACCATTCTCACCATGTGGTCATCGTTGCAGCCACGGTGTCGATCCATCTCGTCCAGGGGAGGTCTTCCTCTGGTTAGCTGACCCTCAACTTGACCAAGCATGATGTCCTTCTCCGGGGACTGATCTCTCCTGGTACACATGTCCAAAGCGTGTGAGACAAAGTCTCTCCATCCTTGCCTCTAAGGAGCCCTCTGGCCGTACTTCCAAGACAGATCGGTTGGTGGTCCATGGTACTTTCAATATTCTTTGCCAAAGGAGCCACGTGGCGCAGTGGGTAAGTGCTCAGCTGCAGACGGAAAGGTTGGGGGTTCTAATCCTCCGACTGCTACAGGGAAGAAAAATGTGGCCATCTGCCCCCACAAAGCTTTCCATCCCACTCACTGCCGATTCGGACTCATCGCGACCCCACAGGGCAGAGCAGAGCTTCCCCCATAGGGCTTCCAAGGCTAAACATCGTTAAGGAGCCAAACTAGTAGGTGGGTTCGAACCACCGGCCTTGTAGTTAGCAGCCCAGTGCTTCAGTCACGTAAAGATGACAGCCTGGTGAGCCCCGTGGGACAGTTCTGCAATGTACCACAGGTGCCCTGTGGGTTGGAATTGCCTGGGCAGGCAGTGAGTTGGGGTTTTATGGTGCGTCCTCCACCATCTGTTCCCAGGCTGCCCTGCTCATTATCACAGGGAGCAGGACAGCGGCGCAGACACTGGGCCCCCCTGTCAAGGCCAGTGACACCCCGCGCTGCGCGTGTCCTTGTGCACGGAGCTCCGAGGACACAGAGCAGGCAGGGGAGATCTGATCCAGAAATTCACAAAGGAGTGGCTCAGGTAGCAAGTTCATATCCCGAGGAAGAGAGAGAGCAGCTATATTGTGGGTTGGGGGGCAGCTGGACAGGCCTTTCTGGGGAAGGACATGCCACCGAGGAGAGAGGAGGACATAAGAGGCAAGTTGGGGAAAGCACGGAGGCCATGCTGAGGTGGGGGGGGGGGGGGGGACATGTGGACAGCATGGCTCCAGGGACCTTTCTGCGGAAGGAGAGGAGTCTGGGAAGACTGGGTGGCAGTTTTAGGAGGCAATTGACTAAGGAGTCCTGGCGGCATGGTGGTTACTCGTTGGGCTGTGAACCACAAGGTCAGCTGTTCGAAACCACCAGCTGCTCTGAGGGAGGCAGACAGGGCTTTCTACTCCCGTAAACTGTTACGGTCTCAGAAACTCACAGGCATAGCTGCATCCTGCCCTCAAGAGTCTCTTTGAGTCAGAAGAGACTCTGTGGTGTTGCGGTTGGTTTGGGGTTTGGGGTTCTGAGCAGGTGAAGGAGGTTCAAGGAAACCAGGTGTCTAGGACGGAAGGGGAGGTCAGAGTTGCTGGACACCGGAAGAGAAGAAACCTGAATATCCACTCTGAAGACTTGTTCTGTGTTTTTTAAAATATGCAGTGATTCGAATTATCCGCAAGGTTCAAAATTGGGTGTGAGCTGGGGTGGTGGATGTAAGATTCCACGTAGTGTGAGCGCTCCTCGTGGTGGAGTGCGTTGCATGTGCACTGTGCTGCTCACCTCGGGTCAGCAGTTAGACTGGCCTTCTATTCCCATAAAAAGTCACTGTCATGGACAGTTCGCCTCCGTCCTAGAGGGTCACTATGAGTCAGCACCAGCTCGGTGGCAGCGAGTTTGGATAAGACAGAGAGGCCTTTTGGATAACGTCCCCCAGTCCTGCACACTGTCCTCAGTCATTGCTGTGTGCAAGCCCCCGTGACAGCTGCTGGGTTAA
>NW_022103922.1:4654930-4656737 GCF_000313985.2 Echinops telfairi
GAGCCTGCGACTTATTACTGAAGCAGAAAGCCTCAACTGTCTCTCATGGAGTGTCTGGTGGTTTTGAACTTGACGTTAGCAGGCCAGCTCATAACCTATTACCCATCTATCTCATTAAGCATCTTCCTCTGTTTTTGGTGACTCTCCATTTCACCAGAGATGATCATCCCCACAAACGGATCCCTCCTGCTGACGTGTCCACACTACATGACATGATGTCTCGCCATTCCGGCTTCCAGAGAACATCCCAGCTGCTTCTTCCCACACAGATGGGAAGCCGTGGTAGACCAAAGGAATGTTCGATCTTCGAAGGGAAGCAGTACCATAAAGATGCACTGACAATAACTCTCATCTTGGAGGGTGATTGTGGGCAATGCATTCAACCCTGTGTTCCAGTTAATGACACTTAACTTCATGCATGGAACCAGAAGTTCAAGGATCAACATGCGTTTTCTTTTGAACCACTGATAATCAGAAGTTATAGTGCTACTATCCAAAGTGAGACATTGATAGTGCCTTGGCCAGCCCCAAGACTCTCCATAGTACTTTTGAAGGCTGCTTGAAAGGATGAACCACCGTTTATCTTGAGCATTAAATTATGTTTTCACTAATTATGTTCCTCAATTGATAAGCAGCTATTTATTATGTTGGGGTTAGAAATACAGCTAACTTTCTGATCCTAAGGTCTGAAGTACATTATAAAGCTGTGTCCTGGCCAGGGGAATTGCAGGATAGCAGTAAGGAGCAGTTACAGTCAGTAATACCAGCTGATAAATCATGGTAAAAAAGGAAGTCCCACCAATACCCTCAATGGTGAAGGGGGCGGGGGTGGGGGACTTTTTTCAATAGTTCAATCAAATGCAGGTAAAATGTGAACAGAGATGGTGGTGACCCAATGGTAGACTTGTCATCTTCCACATAGGAGGCCTGAGTTTGATTCTCAGCCAAGGGTCCTCGTGTGCACCTCTCCCCTGTCAACAGGGGCTTGTGTGTTGCTAAGATGCTGATCAGGTTTCAGGAGAACTTCCAGACTGAGAAAGCAAGGCCTGGCAATCTTCTTCCCAAAACCAGCCAGCGGAAGCGCTGTGGCTCACGGTGGGCAATCTGCAAGGAATCGAGGGCTGCCCGGCAGGGCGGTATTTGATTCCAAGGCGCATGATGTCACCTTGAGTCAAAGGCTGACCAAGGGTGAGGTGTCAGCCACCTCTTCAAGATTCGGAGATACCCCAAGCCCTGAGTCCTAGGCGCTAAGCCAAGAAACGTCTGAGGTCATGTCGCCTTTTGTCATTCCGGCCCACCCCTCAGGTTCCCCACCATGTCTAAGGAAGAGCTATGAAACAGAAGACACCCCCTCCCCCAATCATTCATGCCAAAGCCAAATTCGCTGCCATAGAGTCCAAAGCTGACTCATAGCGACCCCTGTGGGTTCCCGAGTCTATAACTGTTGATGGGAATAGATGCCCAGTCTTTCTCCTGAGAAGCTGCCAGTGGTTTCAAACTGCCAGCCACACGCATTGCAGCCCCACTTGGAACCACTATGCCACCGAGGCTCCTTAGTCATCCATATGATGTATATAATAGTACAATTCCAACAGACCACCATGTCTCTGGTAAGATAAGCAATCAGAAATACACAATTGTAGACCAAACCTGAGGGGTTTTTTTCTTTATGCTCAACACTCATGGAAATTGGTGTCTACTCCAAGAGCTAACCTGAAAGATAGATAACAACTTCTGGCATGTGTAAGACTCCCCCAAGCAGAGCCCCGGTCACCTGGCCCAAACTTGTGATACTTGTCTTATATAT
>NW_022103922.1:4657528-4663316 GCF_000313985.2 Echinops telfairi
GCCGGTCCTTCTAGGCCTGAAACTGGACCAAGCCGGACTCGAAATTCTGATTTCTACACTCGGTCACCTCCAAATTCTTTGGTCGCCCTCTTCTTTCCTCCAAAGAAGAGAAAATAAAAATGAAAACAGGATAGAGCATGATTTATATGCATTTACTCATAATCCACGTAGTCAGTGCTAATAGGTCAAGTGAATTATAAAGCACACACAAAATAGGAGCTATAAAAGAGTGAAATGAAGATAATTGCAAAGTTTTCAAAGGCTGGCCAGTCATGATGATGCCATTCCATCAATAGGTACTGTCTCAGAGTCAGAATTGGTCATCGATGAGTGCAAGAAGTCCCTTGGATCATTAGGAATGCTTTTGACCTCATTCTTGGCAGAACTTGTTTTTCCTTCTCAAGATGGCTGGCAAAGACTTCTTGGAGGCTCAAGTGCTGGACTTGACACTAATTTCCATCGGTGTCTGTATTATTGGTATGACCTCACGCTTCCATTTCTTTCCAAGAATATTTTAAGCCTCTAGCACAGCGGTTCTCAACCTTCCCAATGCCGTGACCCTTTCATACAGTTCCTCATGTTGTGGTGACCCCCCAACCATCACATTATTTCCATTGCTACTTCATCACTGTCAAACTTTTGCTAGTTATGAATCGGGTGACCCCTGTGACAGGGTTGTTGGACCCCCAAAGGGGTCTCGACCCACAGGTTGAGAACCGTAGCTCTAGCTTTTCAACTAGCAATGCTTCACTGGCTAACACCAAATAATACCATCCAGTGAGTCTATTTCACCTGCAAACTTTAAACCCGGGCTTCAAACTGGTTTGAACTGGTTCCGTCTTGGCCTATGAGGGGAAACCAGAACAGACCCCATTTCTCAAACAAGGGTGATTCAGAATGATAAGTGGGCTGGGAAAGTAGGAGGTGATCATTGCCCGGACTGTGGAATGCAGCACACAGCCCGGCATCCATGATGTTTCCAGCCCTGCTCTTCAAGAAACTGGGTTGCTGTGCAACACGTTTCACCAAGAGAGAGATTCCGTTTCTAGAAGGGCTTCAACCCCCATTTTGCCCATTCTGGTTCATCCACATGTTCAAATTTCAGTTTTGTCCTGATTTTACTTCCTGGCTCATGAGTGAAGTGCGAAGACCCCTCTATGCTCTGTTTTGAACTTCAGGTAATGACAGTGTCGTGGAAGAAACAGAGGGGTGCCACCCTCACCACTACCCTGTCATCACCCTTCGTCACTGCTGCGACCACCCTTCTCCTCTCCAGGTGTTCCCTAGGAGCAAGACACAGCACGTGACCCGTTACTTACTTGGGGACCACCCAGACACTAGCCTCAGTGAGTACAACATCAAGTTCTCTCTCTCTCTTTTAAAAATCATTACATTATTGCCTTTTCATGGATCAAAAATAAGACACATGCTGTCCACTGTTCTTCCTGCCCTCCAAGCATTGGCTGTGCCCTCCACTCTAGAGAACACTGCCTCAGGCAAATTACATGCAGCTTCTCTCTGATTCAGTTTCCTCATCTGTAAATTGGGGCTAATATAACACATCCCCTAGGGTTCACTGGATTAAATGGCATGTGTAAAGGGCTATGCACAATGCCAGACCTATGATTTAGCCCGAGAGCTGCCATTTTATGAGTAAGTATCACGACTCCGTTTCCCAATTGCCAGGCAAACACTTGTCTCACGCCCAGCTTGATTGAAAACAAACAAAACCTAACAAAGCATGACACTCAACACCCCTTCAGGATTGTAGCTTCAGCATACCTCTCCACTCAGGAAATGCAAAAAGCCGCAAAACATATTTGGAAACTGGAACAACTTTAAAAGGGTCAAAAGGGAGATCAAATGATAAGGCCTTGCGTTTTGACCTAACCACGTCAGCCGTAATCTTTGCAATGTTCTCTGTCTGATAACAAGGCGATTCACATCCCTCCACTATGGTCAGAGGGAATTCACCAGAAGTTTAATCCATGTGTAAACCTTGTAAATGGATTTGAGGCTTACAGTGTCAAGAGCCTTCTGCAAACCAGGTGTTCACAATTTAAGTGCAGATATTATTCCCCCCTTCGGGTTTGGATTTATCACTTACAATCCTTGGATCACACGGGTCGGTGTGCTTCTACCATGTAGACTCAGTTGACACCTCACTTTCATGGCTGCTTATTTGAAACCTTCTGATCGCTGGACACCATCTAGTTTCTCCACCACACTTTGTTATAGTCCCCATAGCTTCATTGATGGCTACGTAAGGGTACGCAGCAAAAACAGCTGAGGGGAAATACAGGTGGATTCACCCTCTGGTAAATCTTCTCAGACTATAGAGCAGGGATGTGGACTCCTTTGCTATCATGCAGGGTGCACTGGAAAGTGGAGTACTGCAGATGTGATTAGGTAAAAATTTAACACATTATCATTTCATCTCCCTGTTGATCTATTTCAAATTTGTTCAATTTTTTAATATTTTGTTTTCTTTTCAATTGAGGTTTTATCTGTTTTACTTTGTTATTGTTGTTAGGTTTTTTTAATAAATGTTTTCCTGTATATAAAATTCCGCATAGGTAAAATCTATTGAGACAGTAACTGGATTTATGGTTTCTTGGGGGTACGGCAGGGGGGGGTGGGGGAAAATGGGGAGCTAGTAACAATGAGTACAAGAATGAAGAAAATGTCCTAAAACCGATTGTGGTGATGACTGTACAACTCTTCTTGATGTGATTTAACTATTGAATTGCATGATATGTGAATTATATGCCAATAAAATTTTTAAGAAATCATGCATAGCAGGTAGAGAAACAAACAAACTGAAAACATACCAGTTCTTTCAGTCTGGAAAATATTAAGATGCTGAATACTCTGTCATTCTACTCATTTACCTCAGGGGTGGGGTGCGGCTGTGTAAGGCAGTACCAGCTAACAGCACACACATCAGCAAAGAGAAGCAGTTGCCAGCCATTGCATTAGAGGAGAATTAATGAAACGTCTGACCAGGATGGCCCTCAAATGATGTTATAAATATTCAAATGGACCTTGGCAGAAACAGGACTCCCCACCCCTGATTTACCTGATAATTGCTAACAGCATAACAACAACAAAAACAACAAACCCCCCCCCAACTCATGACCATTGTTTCTTACTCATAGCAACCTATGAGACAAAGCAGAACTGCTCCCGTGCGTTTGTGAGACTGTAACGCTTTAATTTTAGCCTCATCTTTCTCCCCTGGAGCAGCTAGTGGTTTCGAACTGCTGACCTTGTGGTTAGCGGTCCAACGCATGACCCATCTTCTAAATTCTTTATGTCAAAGTAGTCTTAACATAGATCTCCCATTCTTTCATCATCCTATGAACTTTTTTGACTAACAATATACACAGTCTTTATGCAGTCAGCCCTTGGTCTTGCTGGGACTAATGATATTGAGCTTCTCCATCAACTCTTTCCACAGCTGTCTTAGATCTGATTCCTGCGCATTCCGCCCAGCAAAGACCACTTACGTAGTCACCATGTATATTACTGGGAAAACCCACTCCCCATGAAGAAGCTGCTGGGCTCGGAACATTGTCATGAGGTCTCCAGATTCGGGTCTGTCACCAAGGCCCTGTTTCTCCAGCCACGAATCCTTCCACATTTCCTATGTCCACCTTCCGGGCACCGGTCTTGTCAACGTATCGTGATGGACCCTTAGACCTATTTCAGATTGCGGAAGTTGATCAGACTCTTCCAGTTCCTCAGCGCTGACATTTGGGGTTGGGTTGGTGTGTGAAAATTTGAGCGAGAATCCCATTAACTGGTTGCATTGCTACATCTTTCTCGCAGGGAGCACGGGTGGGTCCAACCACCTTTCTCCAGGTTAACAGGGAATGCTCACCCTGCACCAGCAGGGCTCCTCCAACTATATAATTAGTTGCACTTTACAAGGTAGTTAGAAGTCAGTCTTTTTTATTATCCATTCACTACATTGCTAACTTGGCGTAAGAGTTCTCACTGTATATGCCCCGGTTAGAAGTTACACTGGCTCTCATGGGCAGGAAAATAAGTTCTGATAACATACTCTTCTGGGTTTACTATATTTGACTTTTATTAGATGGGCTGGGGAGGCCTGGTGGCCTAGGGCTGATAACTGAAAGGCCAGCAGTTCGAAACCACCAGCAGATCCATAGGGGAAAGAAAGGCTTTCTTCTCCAGTAAAGAGTTACGGTCTTGGAAACCCACAGGGACAATTCCACCCTGTCCGAAAGGGTGGCTGTGACTCAGAGCTGACTTGAAGGCAGTGCGTTCCATTGTTGCTGATTTAGAAGGACTAACGTTTGTTGTCTTGAGGTTGGCTTTGGGATACAAAGTCGGGCAAGTAAAGTTCACAGGCGTGTGACAGGACTCTGGAAAACTCTCTTGGAAAATGGTGTCTTTGCAGTGCGGGCCTCTGCCAGCCGTGGCCCAGGGATGTCACCAATACCTGCCACTGATAAGGGCACAGCTAACCTTTCAACACACCCCACCAGTTGTTGACGGCATCCTTGAACCGGCTGTCAGGCCTGATTGCTCGGAGTACATCTCTAGAACAGTTTAAGGGCCCTGGAGTTCAGATTTCCCTCTAGAGAGGGTGGAGTCCTTACCCAAACAATAGTCACGGTGCTCTTTGACTAATTTGAGCCATTCCACAGCAAAATCAGGGACAAAGAACAATCGGTGTAACTCCTGTCCGCATCCGCGTAGGAACCGGTTTAATTTTCAGAGGCAGTCATCCACACTAGTCTGAGCCTAAAAATCACAGCTTTCCAAATGCCTGGCATCCTTTCACACTTCGTGAAACTAAAAATAAAATGGTCTCAGCCGAGACTGACCTACTGCCCCCACCTCCCACCTCTCCGACAAAAGCCTGCTTTTCAAGGGGGGAAAATGGAACAAAAGGTCTCAGAACCGCCAAAGTCCAAGATCTTCCCGTTTTTTGGTCTAAATTGACCTTAAACTCAGGGAGGGGGGAGAAAACGGGGGTCTGCCTATAGTAAGAGATGTCTGCCCCATCTTAAATCAAAAGCAGAGCCCACTCTTCAGTGCACCTCCCCACCCCGGCTCCCTGTGGGCTGTAGATCACATCAGGTGGTCGATGGTGAAGGCGCTCCTCTGGGGTGCGCGGAGTAAACGGAGTGGCGACCCCATTCTGACTCGCAGGAGGGTTTCTGGAACGTTGATTTATTCTGCAGATGCCCAGCCTCCCAGTGTCAGCTGCTCCCCCTCGCTGGTCTTCGGAAGGCTGCAGTCAGTTTTTTGCAGAAGGGCAGAATTGGCAGGAACACTCTTTGTTCCCGCCCCCCTCCCTCTCTCTTTTCCGGGAGGGAGGGGCGGGGATGAGATTTATAATTACAGCCTGGGGGTGGAAAGAAAAAGTTAGCCCGGGACCAGAACGCTCCCTTTCCCCTGGGTCAACACTGGGCCACCAACCAGCTTTCGCTGGCCCCGGGCGCCCTCCCCCTCGCCCCCTCCCTGTCTCTCGGCAGGCGCAACCACAGTTAAATTCCAGCACCTTCTCCGCATATCCCAAACTACTACGCGCTCTTACTACGGCTGCCCTGCCTTCCGCTGCGCCGCCTCCTCTCCCGCAGCCTCCCGTGAGGACGCCCGCGGAGGAGGCCCCAGCTGGCTGGGGGGCCGCGGGTCGGGGGCGCCCTGCGCACTGGCTCCGTCCCCACCGGCTCCAGCGCGGCCGCGAGCCGGCGCCCGGCAGACACACACGGATCCACACAGACGGCCGAGCTGTCTGGAGCCACATTCTTGC
>NW_022103922.1:4663906-4665342 GCF_000313985.2 Echinops telfairi
CCTCCCCGCGGGCCTCAGGTGGAATGCGCTAACGCCAGCTCCCGGAGGCCCGGGAAGAAACGGGAAAGTTTCCACCGAGCCTGGCCGTGCTAATAATAACCCGGATCAGTGTAACAGCAGGGGGGCACGGAGAGGCGACACGCGCCAAACCACAGCCTTGACCCCGGGGAGGCAGTGGTCGCTGCGCTGCCAAGTCAAGGTTGCAACACACACACACGCACACACACACACACACGATTGCAATGCCACCAGCATCTTAAAAACCTGGGAGGTGTTTTTTTTTAAATCCTTGGCTGGGGGCAGGGGGGGGGGTACCTGGCAGAAGGATGGAGAGCAGTATCCCAAGGCGACTGTCCCTCCTGAAAAGTCTTCCTAGGAAGAGTTGGAAGGGACCTGCGGGAGGCTGGCCCCCCCTGAGTGTAGCTGCCACCCGCTCCCGGGCGCTTGTTTAAAGGGCTCGTGTTGCGGGGACTGTTAAAAGCGATAGGGGCTGGAGAGCCAGAGCTGGCGCGCCTGAGGGAGGCGACAGCCACCGCCGGGGGGCCGGTGCGTGCCAGATCAGAAGTGTCACCTCCACTTTCTACGTTCCCTTGGGCGGGGATGGGGGCGCTGACCCGCAGGTAGGCCTGCGGGCACAAGGGTGGCCGGTGGGGGGGGGCTGTGCCCGCGGCGCCGCGGCCGTCCCCGCACCCGGTTCCTGGCGGCCGCACTGTCTCCGGTGTTGAAGTTCTGGGTGTCCGGTTCGGGCGGCGAGCGGGTTGGGAGGGACGGAGGGAGGGTGAGACCCGGAGGGGGAGAACGGAGGTGCCCGCTGGGCTCGGTTTCACTGCCCTCCCCCTTCCTGGGGTCTGTTTTCTTGTGCTTCGCCTTGTCCCCGAGCCAGCGCCGCGGGGCCGCGGACATGGGGCGCCCGCCATCGTCCGGGTGCTGGCGGTGCTCTGGGGATTGGGAGGTCCGCGGCGGCTGCGGGCCAGGAGGCCGTGATCCGGATAATCCTCTCGGCCTGACTGTCACAAACAGGACCCGCGCGCACCCTGGCAGAGGCTGTGGCGTGCGCCAGAGAAGGGGAAGGGCTGCCAGGGGAGGGCTGGGGCGGGTGGAGGGTGGCGAGGGCAGGAGGCGGGGAGACGGGGTGGGAGCCTCCCCCCAGCGATGACTCGCACCCCTTCCTCCTCGCTCCCTGCTTCTAGTTTGCTTTATTCCCATCCCAACCTCTCCCTCCCACCTGGCTGCCTGCCCTCCTCCCGCTGGCGTTGCAAAACACGGCCATGCCATCTGCAAAGGTGTCGCGATGCACTTCCCCAAATAACTGAACCGGCACGCCGGCCCCACTGCTCCCTCCGGCCGCCGGGCGCTCGCCCAGCCCGATGCCCCGGGTGACCTGCACCAGGCCCCCGCCCCCCAGCCCGGATGCCTGGACCCCGCGCGGGGCGGGC
>NW_022103922.1:4666234-4670686 GCF_000313985.2 Echinops telfairi
GCGCCCTGGGGCCGCTGCACGTTCAAACTTGGGGCCTAAACGCATCTCAAACTCTCGCAGGATTTACTCCAGCCCTTGAATCAATGCTCCAAGTCGTCCGGTCGGCCTTGCCAGGCCCTTGGTTTTCTGCGTGTGTGCTTGGGTTCCCCCGGCCCAGGGGAGGAGGGAGGCGAGGGAGTGCGGTGCGGGGTGCGGTGCAGAATCGATTCCTTAGTTAATGTCTGCACTGTGTGTTATGTAATTGTAGAGCACCAGCGAGGAGCCCATGCCTCGGGCGGCCCCCCTCCTTTGTTTATATAACTTTTGGGAGAGTTTTTGCATGGCTGTTGGCCCACCCCCAGCTCCCCACCCCACTTCCCTAAACTGTTGGGGGGAGGTTGCAAAAGCCAGAGGGGGGCCTCCTGAGTTGGCATTTTGAGGAGCGATGTCATTGCTGCCTGGTCATTAGGGACACTTCTTTCTCTAGCCTTTACTGAAGGTGTCGTGTCTCAAAGGGAGGAGATTGTAAGATTTACATTTGCTGGCGTATGGTTTTGGCCGGCCAGTCGCATGACCAAGCAGTGGAGTTACACATTCAACTTCCATGTAAAGGACTTCCTCAAGACACAGGGCCTGTGCGCCCAGCAGCTCTATGAACACAAAGGGTGTTGCATGCTGTGGAGGAGAAAATTCTTGGCCCTAAGACCCAGCAACCACTTAGAAGTCACCCTAACTCACCTCCATGCCCAGGTCGTGTGTGTACACTTATTTCTCCGGATGACATGGACACATGGTTTCAGAAATACTTAGGTTTGCATGGAGGGAGGTGTCCCAGGCCTGTTTGACAGCGGTGGAGTTGAGAGGTTCCCAAGCCAGGCCTCCTGAGGTTTGGCCACTTTGTATCCCAGTTGCATTGTTATGCGGATATAGGTACACTTTCTCTTTTTGGGATTTTAACTGCCCTTTAATTTCTGGGATTCTCCTTGTCTCGTTTTCAAAGGTCCTCTACAATCCATTGGATCCCAGAGCTAGTTCTGGAGTCCCGAGAGAAAGGACCTGTAGGGCTGAGGTCATTGGACTGGGTGGAAGGGTCTTCAAGAGGGAAGCTTTCTTGGGGAACACCATTTGGCACTACATGAGGGGTCCAGCGTGGCAGAACCCTTGAAGACGCGTGGCCCGGGTCTAGGAGAGCTTTCTTTGCGGAAGGCCTACCTGGCTGAGGCAGTTCACAGAAAGCATTCACCACAAGAGTGTGTTCAAAGCACCTTAGATCTTGTCTGCTGGTCTCCCTTTCAAGCGGTTTGTCAGCATTTCTCATCCGGTTTTTCTGACGGGGCTTTGACTACCGAGTGAGGCTTAGAGTGGAGTGGACACAAAATAATCGTCCTAACAAGTAAGTCACAAAATACAATACAGTAAAAAGTACCTCGGAGATGGGGAATGCTTGAGTTGGGCTTAAAATAGTCCTGTCAGGATGAGAGCTAGAAAATAGGACGGGGACAGATCATTACTGAACACTTTTATCCCCACCCCTACCTTTTGATAAAAAGATCGTTTTTTCTGCAGAGCTGTATAAAAACAAAACAACAACTCCTATCTCGTTTGACTCGCCTGTTCCCCTCAAGGAATTTCATTCGATGACTGTAGTACTGTGGACATTTCGTTGTATAAACTGATAGCCCGGGGTAGCAGCTCCATCTAAGAGAGGCATGTCGGCCATTGTAAAAGTGGTACTGTCCATGGGTGCCCTCGTGGCTCACTCTTTTATCTTTCTCTTTTTCCTTTAGAAGTCTTCCTTTGTAAACAAGGCCTCTGTTTATCCAGCTCTCCTAGGTCAGCAGCTTGTGGAGACTCCAGAGAAATAATAATAAAATCACTATTTATGACATCTTGACATGCTGCCATGGGAGACAGCCACCAGCTTCTCACAAACCCAGCGCTAAGGGTGCTTTCTACTCCGTCAAGGGTTACTGTCTTGGAAACGCACGGGGGCTGCACTGCCCTGTCCTGTTGGGTCTCTGCGAGTTGCATTCGACTTGATGGCAATGAGTTTGCTTGAGTTCTGCAGCCAGCTGCGGGCGAGGCCTGAGGGCAGGGGCTTGGCTACCCCAAGTTGAAGTCCCACTATTTGCCTTCAATATATTTAAGGGATGGAAGCGGAGCAAAGGGCGTATCAGAACAGCCTTAGGAAGCTCTCTGCCGGAGCCAGCCTTCTCTGCTGCAGTATTTCTGCTGGATGGATGAGCAGAGTTTCCTAAGGTGGAAAGTCACAAGTGGGGGACAGTTTCTGATTTTTTTCCTTGTCACTTAAGAAAAAAAAGTATGGAAATGAATTACGAGGGGCTTCCAAATGTATTCTATTGCCTCAAATGCTGTGCGTGTTAGATTGTTTTTGACCAAAAGGGCTGCGGATTTCTCTGTGGGGTGTCGGGGCAGGCATTTGTATTAGGAAATTAAGATCTCAAGCCACTTAATGAAGTTGGGGATCATTCATTCCCTGAGAACTTGGCCTAGAAAATACAGGTGATGCTAAGAAGATAGAGTATTTCAGAAGACCTGGGGAGTTTGTCCAGGAGCCCTGGTGGCATAGCCGTTATGCATAGTCGGAATCAGCCATTGGAAGCCACCAGCTGCCCTGAGGGAGAAAGGCAGGCTTTCTACTCCAGTAAAAGTTATAGTCTTGCAAACTCAAAGAGGCAGTACTGCCCTGTTCCATAGAATTGTTACCCTGTTTCCCCCAAAGTAAGACATCCCCCGAAAATAAGACCTACTTACAGTCTTGACTCTTGCTTAAATATACAGCATCCCCCCGAAAATAAGACCTCCCTGAAAATAAGGCCCCCCGAAACTACAGTAACTCTGGACTCTGGACCATAGTGGCACGCGCTGCCGCGGCGCAGCTCACTGTTGGCAGCAGCGCAGCCGGAGCAGACAGGAAGTGCGAGGTCTCTTTAAATAAAACAATAAACAATAAATGTGTACCATATTCTTCTTCATGGAAAAATAAGCCATCCCTGAAAATAAGGCCTAGCGCATCTTTGGGAACAAAAATTAATATAAGACACTGTCTTACTTTCAGGGAAACAGGGTATGCGTCCCCATGGGCGCGATGGCAGCGAGTTTGGTTTTTTCTAGTTGGGGTGTTTTGTCCCGGATCCCTGGTGATTCCATGGGTCAGATCGCTAACTTTAAGCTCAGTGGCTCAAATCCACCAGCTACTCCCAAAGAGAAAGATGACACAGGGTGCTCCCGTACAAACGGACAGTCTTGGAAACCTTAGCCCCAGGGTCGCTAGGAGTTGGCATTGGCTTGCTGGCTTTGGGCTTGTTTAAGGTTTTGGGGGTGTTTATCAGGACCCCTGGTGGCACCCTGGTTAAAGTACTCAGCGACTAACCAAAAGTGGGGTAGTGCAGCCTGTTGGCTCAGCAGCTGCCCTGTGGGAGAAAGATCCAGCAGTCCACTTCCAAAAGCAGGATCGCTTTAGAAACCCTATGGAGCAGGCTTCCTCTGTTCTGTAGGGTCACTAGGAGTCCGAAGGGACTACAGGGCAGTGGCTTTGGTTTGGCAGGACTTGAGGTGTTTATCGGGGAGTCCAGGTGGGGCCATGGTTAGGCCATTGGCACCTAAGCACAATGGGAGGTTGGAACCGATGCTCAGGAGAAAAGATCGGACAAAGACCACAGCCCGGAACTCCTAGTGGCCAGCTCTGCTCTGACCTATGATGTTGGCGGGCTCTAGAACACCAGCCACGTGGCATTTCTCCGAGGTCCCTGGGGCGCATAAGCAGTTTCCATTTAATGTTTGCACCCAGCCAGCTGCCCTGTGCAAGAAAGGACCGGTGACCTGCTCTGCGGAGCTGAGAGCTGGAAAGCCTCTGGGGCAGTGGCGTGCTGCAGCACATTGGGGTGGCCTTGAGCAGAAGTGCACACAGTTGCATGTTTGTTTGTTTGTTTGTTTGTTTGTCTGTGACCAGCAGGAGCAGTTATTCTCTTTGCTATCGGGAGCTTTTACAGGAGGGCCAAGGAGCCACACACAGACTCAGAGTTCTGTCTGCGTCAGTAGGAAAGAGGGTGCATTTATTTGCTAAGATGTTTATCACTAAGTTAAATAGGATCTCGCAACCTGCGTTCGGCAAACCTGACAAGTTTATCGCTGTTTATTTTATGTCTGTTTTCTTCACAGACGAGACCAGCAGTTTAGTAGTCACATATCCTCACAGGCCTGTGATGGGGACGCCACCTCCCAGCTATAAAACAGACACTAGTCATGACCAAACGTGGTCCCCCTGTAGAAATTCGGGGTTGCTTCAACATCCCCAAATCATTCATGCAACCTGCCATGGGAACTAAAGGAAGGAGAAACAGCCTCTGGCCATCAACACCTTTTCTGGGTGGTATGGTGGTTAGGTATGGGGCTGCTTACCACAAGATCAGCAGTTTGAAACCACCGTGGGGTCTGTGGGAGTAAGATGAG
>NW_022103922.1:4671065-4677121 GCF_000313985.2 Echinops telfairi
GTTTCACTTTACCCTTGATACATGGAGGAGTGGAGGCTGTAGAGCAGTGGTTCTCAACCTTCCTAATGCTGAGACCCTTTAATACAGTTCCTCATGTTGTGGTGACCCCAACCATAAAATTATTTTCGTTGCTACTTCGTAACCGTAATTTTGCTACTGTTATGAATCATCATGTAAATATCTGATATGCAGGGCATATTTTCATTGTTACAAATTGGACATAATTAAAGTACAGTGATTATTCACAAAACAATATGTAATTATATATTGTGAAATATTTATTTCTAATGACAAATCAATGAAATTTTGTCTTGAAGCATGCTGTAGCATGGGTAACAGTCTACACACTGGGTACTCGTATGTGGGTGGACCTGCCTGGAGACAGATAGAGGAGCTGTGTCTCGGTTCCTAAGACCATTGGAAATATGTTTGCCGATGGTCTTAGGTGACCCCTCTGAAAGGGTCATTCGACCCCCACAAGGGTCTCGACCCACAGGTTGAGAACCGCTGAGTAGAGAACGATTTGGCAAGAGCAATCAGTTCATATTATATGGATTGCAAAGGAGGGGAATTGCAGTCCCTTGCTCTTTTAAGTACCCGTAAACAATCACTTAGGAGGGGGCGTCACAAGGTTGGTAGGAAAATGAACTGAAAAGATCAGGGGATCTACGAAGACCTCCGTACTGCTCAAAGAACACACGAACACCTCCAACCCCCCATTGCCATCCAGTGGATTCCGCCCCCACGCCGTGCTATAGGACAGGGTAGAGCTTCCCCTCTGGGTTTCTGGAACTGTACTACTGGAGTAGAGTCTCATCTTTCTCCCTTGGAGCAGCTGGTGGTTTTGAACTCGTGCCCTTGTGGTTAGCAGCCCAGTGTGTAAGCCACTGCGCCACTAGAGCTCCTAATTTAGAAAATAAAAAAGTCACAGCTACACCAACAGATGGCATAAGTAAACCGAGCAATGCTGCCATGCGCAACAATATACCTCGAGCCATCATAGCCTGCGCTACCAGGGGCAAATACAGAACAAATGCCCCAAATGCGACCTTTCACAATAAGCAGTCTTATCAAATAGCTAGGAGTAAGCCTAACAAACATGAGAGTCTTCTGCATTGAAAAGTATACATCACTGGGAGGAATTAATGGAGCCAAGTCAATGGACAGTCTACTCAATGTGTAGGAGAAAGACTGGGCTTTCTACTCCAGTAAAGAGTTGCGGCCTAGGAAACTCAGTTCTGCCCTGCCCTGTAGGGTGGTTGGCTCGGAGTCGGCGTGGACTTGTGATCAGTGATTTTTGTTTTATACCCAACGTGAGAATTTTACAAGTCGGTAGTTTAAGCGATTAGTTGTCTCCAGATCTCTCTTTGGAAAAATGCCACGGAAGACCACAGCAAGATGTTCTTTGTGTCTGCTCGAGTGCTTGTTTTGTTTGCTTCCTTATACTTCGCTTCTCTTCACTGTGTGAATCCCCCTGAGTGGCAGGGGGATTGTCACGCTGAATTGAAAACTCATATGGAAGATGCCAAGGTCTTAGATTAGACAAGCCGTTTGAAAACCAAGACCCAAATTGGAGAAAAGTTGGTACACGTGAGAACAAAACCTACTTGCTGTCCGGCTGTAGTCTCAGCTCGCTGCCATCAGGTCATTGCCAACTCATGGCAACCCACAAGGGCTGGGTCCTTTTGGGGTCTCCGAGCCCAGCTTGTCTCCCTGGAGCGGCTGGTGGTTTCAAACTGCTGACCTTGTGGCTAGCAGCCCAAGGCCTACCCCACTACCCCACTGAGCCCCCTCCTCCTCCTCTCTTAGTCCCTATATCATATGCTGTTGACCAAAGGAAGCAAGCTCAATAAAGGGAAGGAGGTTTATCACTGTTTCTTGTAACTTTATTTTTTTCTTAAATAACTATAGAACCTTTCTTTGAAAATATTCAGGATAAAGGAGCCAGGGCTTCCAAGTAATACGTTTTATAGACACCCCTAACTCAACCCAGCCCACTGCCACCAAGTTCATTCCAACTCATAGTGACGCTGTGTAGGCTTTGTGAGACTGTAAATCTGTATGGGTACAGATAGCCTTGCCTTTCTCCCCTGGAGCAGCTAGTGAATTTGAACAGGTAACCTTGATAGTCCTTGTCCAGTGCTTTACCCATAGAGCCACCAGAACTCCTTTTTAGAGGCACAGTTAAAGATACTTGAATGGTTGCGCGTCAGTAACAACAAGTTGAGATTGTTCCTGCTAGGTGCTGCCTGGGTCTGCGCCATCCTCACAATTGTTGCTCTCTGTGTGCATGGTGGCAACCACTGTGTTAATCCATCTCCTTGAGAGTCTTCCTCTTTTTCACGGCCTCTCTGCTTGACCAGAGAGGATGCTCTTCTCCAGGGACTGGTCCCTCCTGACAACAGAGTGTGTGTACAAGAAATAAGTACAACTCACAAACCAAACCTAACTCGTTGCCATTGTGTGAATTCCGACTCACGGCGACCCTCCAGGGCATGGTAGCACCGCCCCTGTGGGTTTCTGAGACTGTAACTCTTATGTTGAGCTGCTAACTACAAGGTCAGCAGTTCGAAACCACCAGCCATTCCTCGGGAGAAAGATGAGGCTTTCTACTCCTGTGAAGAGGTAGTCTCAGAAACCCATAGGGGCAGTTCTGCCCTGCCCTATAGGGTTGCCAGGAGTTGTAATGGACTCAAAGACACTGAGTGTGGTGTTATTTGGGGTGGGGGTGGGGGGATATTCATAATTGGGGGAGAGGAATATTGAAATGTAATGTAGTTTCGAAACCATGAGATATAAATACAATCCACCCCCCATCCCTTGTTTTTAACCTGAATTTAGGGTTTGGGAGTGAAATTTGCTTAAACTCTTCAGATGAAAAGGTCTGACCCAAAGAAAGGAATTTGTTGGCTGATCGCGGTCAGGCCAAGTCGAACTGCTTCCTGAGCTTTTGAGGCTGTCCATCTTGATGGGAGCAGACGGCCTGGTCTTTCTCCCGAGGAGCAACTGGTAAATTAGAACCACCCCCTTTGCCGCCAGCAGCCCAACTGGTAACCACTGTGCCGCCAGGGACCCTGCCCTTACCTAGCAGATGGCTGCTTGAAACTGTCCAGTGCTCTGAGGGGGAAGGTTGACATTTCCTGCCCCTGTGAAGAGTTACGGCTTCAGAAGCCAGGGCTTTCAAGTAATAAGTTTTATAGATACCCAGTTCTGCCCTGTCCTGCGAGGCCGCCATGAGTCAGCATCAACTCGGTGGCAGTGAGTGGTTGGGAAGGTAAGTTATTAGAAACGGAATGCTCATGAGATCATTCCACTCTCTTCCCCTGATCCCAGGTGCTGCGTGTAAATATGGGCAGCTCTTTGGTGGTTTGCTGGTGGGGAACCATCAGCCACTGCCCAGGGGGAAAGAGAGGAATTCTGCTCCAATCCAGATTTACAGCCTTGGAAAGGGCTGACACACACTCCCTTCCGCCCAGATCCACTGGGGTGGCCTGGGGTCTGGAGAGGACTCTGGCAGCACCTAGTTGGGCCTTTTTGTTTGTGAGTCTGTTTTCTGTAGGAGGGAGGAGGTCAGAGAGGTGGGGATAGGTGGGTGGTGGTGCCTGCCTGAGATCACAGAGAGGAGCAGGAGGAAGCCCAATACCTGATAGGACTGGGTTACCTGCAGCGAGAGGTTTTGGTTGAGCATCTTCCGAAGTTCCTGGAGATGTCGGGAGGTCTCCATGTCCCGGCAGAAGCATGGTTCACTTCATCCAGTGGGTGTTAGAAGGTGTCCCCAAAGCTTGGAGAGAGGGGACTTGAGCGTGTCGCCAGCTGGTGGTGGCAGGTGCCCATCAGCTTCTGTCCCCACACAACAACCTCACCTGATGGAGTGGAACTGCCTCGTTAGGTTTTCTCGGCTGTAACCTCTGTTGGAGCAGGTTGCCAGCACTCTCTTCTGTGGTGCGAGCTGTTCCTGGGTTCGAACCGCCAGCTTCTGGGTTAGCAGCTAAGCCCCTTAATCCATGCGCCACTTTAGCATTATTTAAGGAAGCAGAACTGGCAGATTGCGGATCCAAGCCCCCAGTGGGAATGGGAGCCTATGAGAAGTCTCACAAATGTCACCAGATGAAATTGGAGAATCTAGAGCCATCAGCCCTGGTGGTGTCATGATTACAGGTTGGGCGCGATCCTCAAGGTCGGCAGTTCAAGACCACCGGCAGCTCCGAGGGAGAACGGTGGTATTTTCTACTCCTGCAAATAGTCACAATCTCTGAAACATCACAGGGGCGGTTCTACCCTGTTATGGGGGGTCTCTATGAGCCAGCACTGACTCGCTAGCAGTGAGAGAGCCCTGGTGGTGTAATGGTTATGCATTGGGCTACTAACCAGAAGGTCAGTGGTTCAGAACCACCAGAAAGGCAGGGCTTTCCACTCTCATAAAGAGAAACTCACAGAGCACTTCTTCCCTGTCCTGTAGGGTGGTTGTCAGTGTCCATTCAATAAACACAAACAAAAACCTCAAACTCAGTGTCATTGAGTCAATATTTACCAGGAGTAAAACTGAGGCTCTCTGCTCACGTAATGACTCACAGTCTTGGACACCCTCGGGGGTAGCTCTGCTCTGCGCTCGTCGCTGGCAGTGAACAGGTGAGCGAGTGAGCCCGCTATGGGGGTTGTTATTTTGCAGACGAAGACCTTGACACTCAGAGAAGTTACATGAGCTGTGTGGCGATTGAAACATTCTATAAAAGGTGCATTCTCCTTGTCGGTGGCTGCGGTCGCCATCCGTGTTCAAAAGGCTCATTCTTGAATTTCTGTGGCCGCTATCAAAACCAGGAGCCCCGGTGGCGTCGTGAGTGCTGCTCATCGTGAGGCCAGCAGTTCGGATCCGCTAGGAACTTTGTGAGAAGAAAACGAGACTTTCTGTTCCTGGAAAGAGGAAACCCACAGGGGCAGTTCTACCCCATCCTGTCGGCATCTCCCTGACGGCAGTGAGCGTGGCACTCTGAGCCCCGGCCTCGCAGGACCTCTGACACGTCCGTGCACAGGCGTGGCTGCAGGGTGGAAACATGGCCATTTGTCACCGAGGCGCATCCAATTACTGCCCAGAGACTCCTCCCTTGCACGATGTCTGCTTTTGGAAGCCATCAAGTTGGCCTGGGCTCAGGGTGACCTGATGTAGGAATGAACTAAGGGTTGCCTGGTCCTGTAGCTCCTTCAGGGTCATTGCTCTGCCCCCGTCCGTGGCTCCGTGTGTTCTGAGCACCGTCCCAACCCGGGGCCTCCTCTGTAGGCACCTTCCAACAGTGTTGTGTTGGAATCCACAGGGGGACTTGTGATAGCAGGCCTCCAGGCCTTTCTTCCTACTCTTGACAGGTAGATCATGGTGGCCTGGCTTCCAGTATCACAGCGACAGGCTGCCACCCCAGGCCAGCACACTGACCAACAGGCAGTGATCTCCACCCAGGAGACGGTGTTAACAGCCGGGATCCCGCAGAGAGAGTGCCAGGGGATCAAGCAGAGACAGGTAGCCCCGGCTGAGTTGGTTCTCAGGGCCCCCTTGCCAGGGCTGCCAGTGGGTAGATCCCAACAGAGCTTAGGTGCAGTGAGGACAGAGGCTCACATCCTTGTTTGTGTCCTTCACCCAAAGATGAAGACGAGTCCTTACTTGAATGAGGGAGACCGAGCACACACACACACACACACACACACACACACACACACACACACTGCGTTTTATTTTATCGTCAAGCGTGTGGGCGGCCCAGCATCCACCACTCAGCCCGCCCAGTGACATGGATGCTGTGCTCTGGGCTGGGTGACCTCTCTCACCCTTCTTTCCTAAGGATAAGGATCTCTCTCCCACTTACCGACACTCACCCACGCCCCCTCCTACATGTCCGGTCCGTGCTTTCCACTTAGATACTTTTCCATAGCTCTGGGAAAAGCGGCAAGCTCCAGGCTGGTTTATAACAAATTCGTCTAAATTCTTCCTGCTTATTTTTTTTTCTTTTTAATGATGTATTTATTTATTTATTTTAAGAATTGATTAGACGCCTATTCATTGGGGACAC
>NW_022103922.1:4677799-4685107 GCF_000313985.2 Echinops telfairi
CGAGCCCTGTGAAAGGGTCCTTCGACCCCCAAAGGGGTCTCAACCCCCAGGTTGAGAACCACTGGTGTACAGCAAGACACGCCCCGCCGTTTCTCCACGTGTCATTCCGTGACCTTGGGGACAGTTCGAGCTGGGCAGCGATTCTCACAACATTCAAACCCATGCAAAGAGGCTCAGAACGCTCACGGGCGGGGCTGGGGGAGGGAGTCCTGCTATCTCGTCATTCCATTTTCCCACAGACTTGTGGAAGCCCCCCCTCCCCCACCCGCCCTACTTGCTTTTGGAACTGATGGGAATTGCTCCTGAGGCCAAAGGCCCAGGAGCTGTTTTTGTGGCTTGTTCTAGAGTTCTGTGCCCGCTAGCCCTTCAGCTCAATGCCAGTTTTATCTGTGGCACATCACACTGGGCACTGTTTAATGTTGCACGTCTCGGACCAAGAAGCAGCAGCGACCTGGGTGATGTCCCACCACCCACCCACCCGGACCACTTTGGCCTCTCAAAGAGAAACTTCTGGTCCATTTACTTCTTTTATCTCTGCATGGTTGACCTCCGTTCCCCATCTCCTCCCCCATCAGAAGAGTGGCCGTGCCATATTCCAGTTGTCGGGCTCGGTGGTGCTCATTCAGGTGGGTGGATTGCTGGAGAAGGCCTCCGAGCAGGTCAGGCCAGGGAAGCAGTGCCACATTGACCAGCAGGCATGAAAAGAACTCTTATCTGAACCATCTGCCGGGCTTATCTTCTGGGAGGGCGGGGAACACTTCCCAGAAGAACTCCGCCTCTGGGCGGGGCCTCCTTTTTACTTCAAAGATGCCACCTTTAACCTGAACCTTGGGTTCTGGCTGCAAACCCAGGTGTGGAAAAGGTTTGTTGGGCAGCCTCCTCATCACATCTGGCCAAGCGCCAGACCCACTTCAGAGGTTTTGCCTGGTCCAAGGGGCCCTTGTGGCATAGTGTATGCGTTGGGCTGCCAACCCAAAGGTCGGCATTTCGAAACCCGCAGCTACCCCGGAGGTGGCAGAATGAAAGGGGGACGGTCTCAGAAACCCACAGGGGCAGGTCTGCATGATTCGATGGCCCTCATATTTGGGGTTGTTGTCTGGTCAGGGCCCTGGGGGGTTGGGGTGGGATTGAGAAGCACCAGCAATGGAGTGCTTGACTTGTCACTGTGGGTGGCCTGCCTCCGTAAGGAGCCCTTCAGCACACTTGGGGTCACCGTGGGTTGGAAATGAGCCGGGGTCAATTGGTGTTTTGGTTGTTTGAGTCTCTGATCCCCACTGTCCTCCCCACCATACCATGCTTTTTGTTACTAACAAATGTCTCTAGGAAACTTGAAGTTTTACTTTATTACTTTTTAAATTTTTAAATCATTGTATTGGGGGCTCCTATAGCTCCTATAACATTCCATACATCAGTGGGATCAAGCATATTTGTACATATACAGCCATCGTCATTTCCAAAACCTTTTCTTTCTACTTGAGCCCTTGATATTAGCTCCGCTTTTCCCCCTCCCCTCCCCACCCTCCTACCCTTATGAATCTTTGATCAATTATAGATTGTTATTACTATTTCGTATCTTACACTGTCCACTGTCTCCCTTCACCCACATTTCTGTTATTCACCTGTTATTCGGGGGGTGGGGTGGGCTATATATCCAACCTTGTGATGGCTTCCCCCTTTCTCCCCCTTCCCTCTTTCTGGCCCTTCCCCTCCCCCCATGATATCCCTTCTCCCACTACTGCTGCTGAGGGGTTATCTGTCCTTCATTCCATGTGTCAAGAGCTCTTATCTGTACCAATGTGTGTTCTCCGGTCTAGCCAGATTTGTAAGGTAGAACTGGGTCATGGTAGTGGGGGGTGGGGGGAGGAAGCATTCATTAGACTTGTTCAGAAAACATACATAAGGGTCAGCAGACCTGGAACTATCTATTGGCTTTTTTTTTCTCCTTGGTTTGTTTTATTATTTTTTGTTTTTGCTTTTGCTTGAAAATGAATTTTTAAAAACTTCACTCGAGGCCTGGCTGACCTGCCACTTTTTCCATTACCTTTTCTCGCACGCCTCCCATCTGCCCGCCGAGCTGAAAGCCACCCCCTCCCCACCCAGGACTGTGCCTAAGGGAGCCCCGGTGGTGTAGTGGGGGTTTGCGCAAGGTCAGCAGTTTGAAATCTCCAGCTGCTCCTTGGGAGGAGGAGGAGGAGGAGGAGGAGGCTGTCCGCTCCTCGGGCTTTACGGTCTTGGAAGCCACAGGGGCTGTGCTGCTCTCTTGTGAGCTGGAATGGCTTCAAGGGCAGTGAGGTTTGGGGGAGACTTGGTAGGTTGTAGGACTGCTGCTGTTTGCCCTGCCGCTGGTTGGGGTTCAAGTCCATTGCCCCACCGGCCCTTGGGAGTCCCAGAGCCAGCCTGGGGCTTGTGTCTGCGCACCGTCTGCATGGTGGTTAAATCCCTGCTGCCAGCCCCAAGGTTGGAGGTTCAAGTCTGCCGAGAGGTGCCGTGGAGGAAAGGCCTGGCCATCCACTTTTGCACAGGCAGCCATTGAAGGCCCCTGTGGAGCACGGTGCTCTTATGACACGCACGGGGTCCCCGTGAGTCAGAGCTCACTCCAGGGCAACTGACCACAAGCTTCCGCCCAGTGGGGGAAACCCAGCCTCGCCCACTGCCATTGAGCTGGGCCCGACCCCTTACCACCGCACAGGATGGAGCAGAGCCCCCGTGGGTTCCCAAGGCGGGCATCTTTACCGTGGCATCTTTTCCCTGAAGAGCAAATGGGCTCTCACTGCTGACCTTTCGGTGGGCAGCCAAGGGCTCTAGCCTCTGTGCCACCAGGACTCCTCCCTCCCCCCGGTGCCGTGGGGCAGATGCCAGTTCCAGGTGAACAGCTCCCTTGAGTCTTCGGTGGCTGCCTTTTCAGAAGTCGATGACTACACTTGCTTCTCCAAGTGCCTCCAGCGGATTTGAACTGCTGAAGTCTCAATTAGTAGTCACGTGCGTGACTATATGCACCACCCAGTGACTCCTGGATCCTCCTTAAATCAAAACTCAGCACCGGCTATCCTGACTCACAGGCACCCTCTAGAACAGGGTAGCATCGCTCCAGTGGGTTTCCATGACGGTGACTCTGTACAGGAGCAGACAGCCTCATCTCTCACCCACCTATTGGCTGGAGGTTTCAAACTTCTGACCTTACAGTTCGCAGCCCAGCTTGTAACCCACTCTACTGTCAAGGTGCCTCCAGATACTCATTACTTACACATCTGCCCCACAAAAACAAACCCACTGCCATTGAGTTGATACCAACTCATAGTGCCCCTATCTAAAGTTTCCAAGACTAACTATAGGAGCAGACAGCCTCATCTGTCTCCTTTAGAGGGGCTGGTGGTTTTGAACTGCTGACCTTGCTTTTAATAGCCCAGCATGTAACCACTACCAAGGCTCCCTTTGGAACTGGCAATTGGGAATCAATGAGTGAAGCCACCTCTGGCTGCTGAATTGAACCTCCCAGGCCTCGGCCCCCGTGACGGTGCTTGCACCGCTGTCTGAGGCCTTCCCTCCACTCAGCTGCCCCTTCACGAATCAGCGATGATCGCAGCCCATTCCTAGCCCCTGGACTGGTCTCTTTAGTTGCTCTGTCTTTGTTCCTTTCTCCTCCGCTCCCAGTCCCGGGCGCTGTGGGGATCCAGACCTTCACGGACCCCGGTGCCTGGGAATGGCCTTGCCGGGTGCCCAAGAGATGACATGTTCTTTCTGTGGCTCCTCTCCTGCCTCGTGTGACTTTGGGCAAGGCCTGTGACCCCTCTCTGCCTCTGTGCCCCCTCTCTGCCTCTGTGCCCTCAACTTTTCCGGAGCCTTGGGGACAGAGTGGTTACACCCTGGACTGCTAACTGCAAGGTGAGCAGTTCAAAACCACCAGTTGCTCCTTGGGAGAAAACTGAGGCTTTCTACTCCTGTAAAGAGTTACAGCCTCGGAAGCCCACAGGGACAGTTCTACCCTGTCCCGAGGGGTTGCTGAGTCAGCCTTAGCTCGATGGCACAGTGAGTGAGGGATGAGTAGCCACTTCATCATGCCCTCCGACATCCCCCCCCCCCTGCGTTGGAGTTACTCTGTAGGCAGTGGAGGTATTACAGTTGATCCCAGGAAGACAGTATGTTCTTCTTTTTTAAATAACTCATTTTCTTGGGGGCTCTTATAACGAGGCAGCATGTTCTGTGACTGGTCCCTGAAAAGGCCCTGAACTTGAATCCCTTTGAAAGCGCAGATGCAGCTCCTGGTCTGTCATCCGAGGGGAGTGGATGGAGATTTGGGCTTGCATAGATGGACTGACGTGGTGGGGGTGGGGGTGGGGGTCGTGAGAAGCTCCGGGGTCTTTTCGTTTTTAAAACCGAGCTCCTCGGCTATGAAGGGTGGGGAGCGGGCCCTGAGGAAGACGCGAAGTCCTGGTCGAGAGTCTTTACCGAGAACAGAGCGACCTGGCCCTGAGGGAGGCAGCGAGCCAGTGGGGGTGGAGGGCAATGGGGCTGGCTGCGAGGTGGGGGTGGTGGGAAGAGAATGGCTTCCACCCCCACAGACACATTTTCTGAACTGGTCATTCCCTTCTGTAACAGGGTGAAACCTCCCTTTCCTCCTCCTTCCTCCCCCTTCCCCCTCCCCCACTCAAAAGAGACTGCTTGTGGATAAACCTGTTAGGAGATTCCATCTAGTTGGTTTTGCCTGGTCCTGACCTTGGATGACAGAGTAGAATGACCCCCGTAGGGCTTGATTTTTTGGGTCCCCTCCCTAGGCTGTCATTCTCCCAGGAAAGAGCGACAGTCTGGGAGCCCACAGGGCGAGCTCTGTGTGGGAATGGACAGGGTGGCAGTGAGTTGGGTTGGGTTGGGTCATGTTTGCCCATGGAGATCCCACGACTTTCTGCCTTGCAGGGAGGGTCTGCGTGAGTTCCAGTTGCCCTCCTTTCCCATGGGAGTTAAATGCCATCCTACCGATATTATCCAAGCTCTCCACCCCACCCCACACACAGGACCCAGCATCACCATTTTATTAGTGCTTGGGGGAAGAAAGAAAGAGATTAGGGATCCTAAGGGTACTAGTGGAGCCCTGGAGGTGTCTTGGGTTACTAGCTGGGCTACTATCCGTGAGGTCAGCAGTTCAGAATCACCAGCCGCTCTGAGGGAGAAAGATGAGGCTGTCTACTCCCGTCAAGAGTGACCGCCTCAGAAACCCACAGGGGCGGTTCTCCCGTGTCCCATAGGATTGCTGTAAGTCAGAATCAGCTAGACGGCAGTGCGTTGTTGTTTTGCTTTTGGGGTACCACCCATGCATTTTGGGGTGGGGGAAACTGAGTTGGCCTTTCCTGCATTTGAAACCCTAAGCACATTCACTTGGCAATCGTATGTGACCCAGCGGAGACTCACCGCTCTTTGTCAAGTTTCACCTGCTGCTTCCTGACACGCAAGGGGTCTTCAGAGAGCTCAGGGACAAATGGAATTAAAAGACAAACATGAAAAATAGAAAGTTGACTTCTCAACATCAGCGTCATCAAGTTCAAGGCAGGTAGGTCAGCCATGATCCCAGCCAATTAGTCCATCCCCCAAAGAGCTGAGAGAGCCAGGGATTTAGCTTATTTCTTCATTGTCAGCTGAAGAGAAACGGACACCCTTAAAAGATGGTTTTTTAGTTAGGAAACAACCAGCAGGCAGTGGAACCAAACCTAGGTGGTCAAGTGGACGACGCCTAATGGTTTCCCACGGGGGTCCTCCCAACACTGCCTTGTCCGAGGAGCAGGAGGGTGGGGGGAGTGCTGGTGTTGGAGTCTCTGGTGAACTTCCCCTGAGCTGTTTTCTGCTCATGCTTGCCAGACCTTCCGCCCAGACATTCATGGTAAACACGTGTCCTTGTTCTTTGGCCCTTCAGAAAGTCAGCAAGCAAAATGCCGGGGACATTCCCCAGAGCTGTTCCTGCCGTGACCTGGTTTGCTCTTGACGGGTCTCCTCTGGGTTTGACTGGTCCACCTCCACCTCTTGGTAGCCAGCTCTGACGTGCTGCTACTGGGGAAGCCACGTCCCGCGCCTGTGACAATACTCTGAGATCTAGATCCCCCGTGTGTAAAATGTCCCTGGGAATCTCAGGTCCTGTTGGCATCCGACTTGGCAGCCGGGCAGCAGGAGATTCGCTCCACTTTAATTTTTCAGTCAGAAGGATGTAGGCCCACGCCTCGGATGTGTCCGCAGTGGGCTTTTGTTTCTGATGCTCATCGTTGATCCTCGTCAGGAAGGGCCAAGACCAGAGGACTTGTTTCCTCACAGGTTGATGTGGCTGGTCTGCCTCTGCAGAGTGTCACCATTAAAATGGTCTCCCCTGTTCCGTGGGGCCATGCACTTGGAATCTGCTGATCTCTTCACTGCTTTGTCAGAAAACATCAACCATTTCCCCATTCTTTCACCCCAAACCAGACTCCCTGCCATCGAGTCAGTGCTGACTCATAGCAACCCTGTAGGACAGGGCAGAACGGCCCCTGTGGGGTTCTGAGACTGTCACTCTTTACGGGGTAGAGAGCCTCGCCTTTCTCCTGTCTTCCACCAAAGCTTCAGTGTAAATATGATGTTGATTCTTGCTTCGATTTTAGCAGAATCCATGTTGCTCTGATGGGGACTGGCGTCTGGTCCTTCTTAGTGCCTCACACCAGATCCTGTTCAGACATGTTGTCACAAGTCACTGCCAGTTTGTTGTGATGGAAAAAAATTTTTTTCCAGCTCCCTGCATGTTTTGTTTTTCATAATACACATTTTCCATGCGCTTGAAGACCCCTTGACTGCGGCAGAGTTACATCGGGTTCCTCATCTGTTGAAATGTTTCACCAGCTCCGGATGCACTGGTTGGAGAGGCTGCAGTGAAGAGGCCAGGGTCCTAATCCCTTGTTGGGCCTGTCTTCAGACTATGGGCACTTCTCCGGGAAAGACTGAAGGGCAGCAAGTGTGGTCAAGGGGAGGTCAACCAGAACAAGGAAAGCCCCCTCCCTGAGATAGATTGACCAAATAGCCAGAGGGGCAAATGCAAACAAAGCAGTACTGTGACGGTCACCCAGAACCGGGCAAGGTTCCCTTGTGTTTACCCAACTCAGTGGTGCCAACAGCCACAACAGATGCCTGACGATTGTGGATTGGACTGTGCCCCCCTTTAGATTCGTGCCACCTAGGCTAAGCCCTGCTTCTCCGTGAGCTTGTGACTATGTAATGATGAACTCGGCAGTCGGGTCGAGGTGTGCAGGCAGTTGTAATAAGGGGGTCGGGGTCGGGGACAGCACCTTTGCTCACAGCACC
>NW_022103922.1:4685751-4696539 GCF_000313985.2 Echinops telfairi
GGGGAGGAAACCTTTAGGAACTAGAGGAAGGTTGTATTTCTCATCATTGTTACATCGCACCCTGACTGGCTCATCTCCTCCCCAAGACCAACAATCAACAAGAAAGAAGAGCCAGGAGTAAGTGCGTCCTTTGGACTCAGGGTCCCCATGCTGAGAACCAACTAGACCCAGGGGAAATTGACAGGGAGACACATGGCGATCCCCAAGGAAGTCGGGCCTGCACATGTGATCAGGACACACGGGCCTTCCCCCCAGAGACCACAGAGAGAGAGCGCCTTCCCCTGGGGCTGGCACTCTGAGTTTAGACATCCAGCCTCCTTTTGCTGAAGCCCATCAACCTGCGGTCATTTCACTGTAGCAGCACTACATGACCCAGACACCTGCTTACTAGCCAATATGCTCACGACAGAACATGATGCCGTGAAGTTTAGATATGTAACAAGCACACATTGAGAACAAGTGAAACAGCAAGTTCAGCAACCCATCCAGCACTTCTCCAGCTTCTGCTTGAATGCCTCTGACACTGAGGGGCTCACTACCTTCAGAGGCACACACTTCCAACTTTGAACACTCAGGCTTTGCACACTTTGAACGTAGCACATTCAGAACTATTCATCAAATGGTTTGGTAATTTGGCTTCTCTCTCACTGCGGGGCCGGGCCTCCCCAAGGGAGGGCATGCTGAAGAAATGAATGACAACTCCATCCTGTCTGGTGGCATTCACAGTCGGGCTGTAGCCGTGGAGGCTGGCTACTGAATTCCATCTCATGTAGGCAGGTCTGGGTGACATCTGTAAATGCTGCAGCCCAGCCGTGATGGACAGTGGCAGGGCCTCTGAGGGCCCCATGAGTTGATGGTGGCCCAAGGCTCTGGACATTTCGTCAGAAACCAATCAGCTTTCCCATTCCAGGCCAGTCATCTCCCTGCCCACCCCTTACTCACCACCATCCAGTCAGTGCTGACTCATAGTGACCCTCTAGGGCAGGGAATGACTGCCCCCGTGGACTTCCAAGACTTTAACTCTCTGTGGGAGCAGATAGCCTCATCGTTCTCCCAAGGAATGACTGGTGGTTTGAACTGCTGACCTTGAGGTGAGCAACCCAATGCTGAAGTTCTGTGGAATGGGCAGGTTTCCTCATCTGCTGAACCCTGCTGTGTTGAGCCATATGTCCATGTATCCAAAAGGAGCCCAAGGGGCATCATGGCTGCTAATTACAAGGTCAGTAGTTCGAAACCACCAATCGCTCCCTGGGAGAAAGACCAGACTTTCTACTGCCAAAAGAGCTACAGTCTCAGAAGCCTGCAGGGGCGGTTCTGCCATGTCCTGTAGGGTCGCACGGTGTCGACCGCATGGCACTGAGCAGTCCCCAAAGGCTCCCTTCTTTCTAAAAAAGCTACTACGCAAGCAGCACAGAGGGTTGCGCGCCACCTTCTGCTCCCCGGGGGCAAGGCCAGGCCATCTGCTTCTAGAAGGATTGAAACCCGACGGGGCAGTTCTACTCTGACCCACAGGGTCTCTGAGGGCCCCTCTTTATATTCATGATCCCCGATTAGCACCCCACATCGGTGGTCCCACCTAAAATGGGGCTCCGCTGCAGCGCCTCTGGGGTTCAGGATGTGCGGCGAGCACCTCTTGTATTCTTTAAAAAATAGTTTTCATTGCGACCGTCTCTTTGTATCCCTGCTTTCACAGACCAACCTGTCGTCCTTTGGGGGGATTGGGAAGGTTACCTACAAACTCACAGAGATAAGAGGGGGCCTGGAAAAGCTCCAGAGGAAATGGAATGGAGTTTCTGTGCAGGGTTTTGAAGCCCGCTTGTATTTAATGCGTCAAAAACACGTGCATGATAAACCCGTGGGCTGTTGACGAAGAATTGGACAACTGGACAACGCAGATAGCGCCGTCTCTGGAAGGTTCTGGAACCTCTGGGATGTCCCTGGGAATGGATGGTGCATTTCCAGTCAGAAAACTGTAGGGTGTCAGATCGGTGGGGCCTTGACAACATTTTTTTTGTTTTATGTGCATGTCGAGGTCATGTCTCCGTGCTTCTTGAATCTACCTGTGACCTGTGGCAAAGCGGTCGGCACTTGGGGTGCACGTCTTCTAGCCAGAGGAGGCCCTGGCTGGCTTTGGGAAAAGAAACCCACCCTGGGCTTTTTGAACAATAAAGCCTTGACCCTGAGTGAGCAGCGGAGAAGGGCAGCAACCGATTACACACTAGCAACATTGTATGTGGCACATGTTACTGACAATAAGATGTAACGAAAAACAAAAGTCTTGAAGCAAACCAAAAAGGAACCATCCTAAGTGCATTTTTTTCTAACTGCCTGCTCTCAGAAAACCAAAGAAACCCTCCCTGCCATCAGGTGAATTCGGAATTCTTGCAGCCTACAGCACCGGGTAGAATGGCCCCTGTGACTGTCTGACGCGGCAACTCTGTACGGGAACAGAAAGCTTCCTTCCTCTTGCTGACTCCAAATTCACTGTTGCTTTCGCGTGGAAGCCAACTCCTAGCGACCCGATAGGACAGGGCGGATCGTCCCCTGTGGGTTTCAGAGCTTGTAACTCAGGACCAGTGTAGAGACCCCAGCTTTCTGCCCTTCCCCTGTATAGGCCCACAACTTTCCATTGCACTGTTATTTCCTTTAATACGTTTTTCATCATTTCCGTTAACCAAAAATGAGGAGCGTTTAAGGAGCCCTGTTGGCATAGCAGTGATGTGCTGGGCTGCTAACTGTGAGGTCAGCAATTTGAAACCACCAGCCGCTCCACAGGAGAAAGACAAGGCCTCCTACCCCGGTAAAGAGGCCCAGTCTCGGAAGGCACAGGGGCAGCTCTGCCCTGCCGAACGGGGCGCAGTGGGTCAGAATTGACTCGAGGGCAGCGAGTTTGGCGTTTTTACCAGCCATTGGGTTCCTGGGTATCACCACTTCTAGCTGGAGGGTTGTTGGTTCTGATCCACCAAGAAGTGTCTTGGAAGCCAGGCCTGGGGATCTGCTTCCCACAGGGCCCAGCCTGGAAGACTGCAGGTTCACCATGGTCAGGGTCCACTCAAGCAGTGACTAACCACACATACCAACTAACAATCAAACAAACTCACTGGTCCATTCCAACCCACAGGGACCCTATGGGGCAGGTAGAACTGCCCCTGCAGGTTCCAGGAACTTCCAGTCTTTCTGGAAGTAGGCAGCCTCAGCTTTCTCCCACAGAGCAGCTGGTGATTTTGAACTGCTGATCTTGTCGTTAGCAGCGCAGTGCTTACTCCTCTACACCACCAGAACTTCTAATAAGATCCCAAACTCAAAACTCACTGCCATCGAGACAATGCCAACTCACAGGGATCCTAGAGGACAGTGTAGAGCCGCCCCCTGTGGGTTTCTGAGACAGTCAGTCTTTACAGGAGTAGAAAGCTTTGTTTTGTTTTGCTCCCGAGAATCAGCTGGTAGTTTCGAACTGCTGACCTTGTAGTTGGCAGCCCAAGATGTAACCACTATATCACCAGGGCTCTGACCAATTCTGAGATGAAAGTGGTATTATGTGTTGAAAGTAGTACAAGTATTATGAGTACAGTATATATATATATGTGTATGTATGTATGTATGTGTACACACACACACACACACACGACACAAGATGGGTTACATGTCCGTGTCTTCCTTATTGAAACGCGGTGGGTGGGTTACCGTCATACCTTCTAAAAGCAGTTCCAAGGTAAACCATACCAGGAAGTAAGCGATTTCCTTTGATTCATGAAAAGTACCCCAGGGTCGTAGCGGCTGGCTGGTGACACCAAAGGACATGGTAACGTGTAGAAACCCTCCGAACGGATGTTGGCTTCCACTGGGGGGGTGAGGGGGGTGGGATCGTTTCCACCTGCTCTGACACAAGGCTGTCACCCACCCTGCAAGCTCCCCTTCCTAGTGGAAACCAGTCCGACTGCTCTCCTTTCTGAACCCTCTCCACAGAGCCCCCTGGGGTAGTGCCCTGCCCGAGATCCCAGGAGCCACCTCCTCCGCCTCTTTGAGACGCCTGCTTGTGTCAGGGGGGCCTCCATCCTGGCCTGCATCTCCTGAGGTGGCCTGGTGGTGCTTGTTGTTCGGCACAGCCAAGGCGGCTCTGATCCGTATGAGCCTTCTGTGCACCAGAGGGAAACACGGCCCCACCCTGGCAATTGTCCCCATGTTGGAGCCCATAGGTGCAGCCTCCGTGCCCGGCCATCGGATCGAGGTTCCCTGCCCCTCTGCTTTACCAAGCATGGCGTCCCTCTCCAGGGACGGGGCCCTCCTGCCAACATGGCCACCATACACGGGACACTGGCTTGCCACCCTCGCCTCTAAGGAGCAGTCTGACTGGCTGCGCTTCTTCCAACATAGGTCTGTTTGTCTCCCCCAGCACCACAAGGCCTGTCTTGTTTTCTCTTTTTCGTCTAGAAAAGGAATGGACCCCGCTCCTGGTTTGAGGTGCCCCCGAGGGAGACCCCAGCAGTGAAGCCCTGCTGGCCCACCCACCCAGAGGTGCTGTTGGGGGAAGGCCTGGCTATCTGCCCCGGAAGGCTGTCTCCATCCTGAAGGCCCAATGGAGTGTGGGGAGACATTCGCACACATGGGGGCAGGGGGTCGGAATCTCCTCCAGGGCACTGGTTTGATGATTTGCCTTGTCGCACTTTGCCCTTGAACTTGTGTTGGTCCTGCATTGCTCAGCTGCCCTTTTGAGTCTTTGCTGTGGGAGCCCTTCCCTGGCCCCGGTGGTGCACACAGTTGGTGAACCTCCCCGGTTTGGAGGTGGTGTCGGAGGCTCAAGTCCATGTGGAAGTACCCCGGGAGGAAAGGCCTGGAGATCCACTTCTGGAAAATCAATCCCGGAGAAACCTATGGGGTGCGCTTTTGCTCAGACGCACAGGGGCCTGCCAAAGGTCTCAGCTGATTGACAAAGTGTTAACTTCTGTTTAGGGTAGCGCTCGTGGGCAAGGGTTAAACTTCGGACTGCTGACTGGAAAGGACAGTGGTTCCAACCCACCAGCCCATCCACTGGAGGAAGATGAGACTGTGTGCTGCCTTAACAGTGGACACTCCCAGAATCCCGATGGAGCAGTGCTGCTCTGCTCTGTGAGGTTGCTGGGAGTCAGAATCCACTTGCCTACAGTGAATTCCATCTTTGGGTGGAGCTGCTGGGCACACAGACGCATGAAGCAAAACCAGACCTTGTCTCATGGGATTTAATACTGGGGAGCTGGGCTGCTAACCGCAAGGTCAGCAGTTCAAAACCACCAGCCTCTCAGAAGGAGGAAAAGGAGGCTTGCTATCCCCTTAAAAAGTTACAGTCTCAGAAACCCATAGGGGCAGTTCTACCCTGCCCTCTAGGGTCGCTGTGAGTCAGCATTGCTCGCATGGCAGTGAGAGAAGGCAGTAGGCAGCCAGTGGGGGAGGTGGGGGACAGGACACGTGGTTCTGTTTGTATTTCTCCCCTTTCTCTCCCATTTTCCTCTGGGAAAGGACCTACTGTGGGTGGCCAGGCCTCTGCAGCTGAATCCCTAAGTCACAGGAAAGCAGATGGCTCTGGGGGCCTCCCTTTGTGTTCTTCCAGATTGACAGCAGTGACGTGCCTGTGTGCACAGGTGTGTGCCTCCGAGGTAACGTCCCAATAGGTAACAGCCTTAGAATGATAGCCACTGGGGCCATATCAGGACATCCTAGATCTTTGTCAGCGGATTCCTTTGGAAACAGCTCATTTACTTGCTCTGGCTCGAAGCCGAGGCACAGCCGTTGCCTCGCTCAGGAGACAATGCCCCCACGAGGATGCCAACAAGTGTTGGCATGTGGGAGGGTGGGTGGGCGGACGGTGGGATATTGGACAGTCAGCATTTCCATGCCCCACAGAGGCCCGGGAGGGGTGGGGGAAATCCCTGCCCTCACCTGCCCATGTGATCTCAGCTTCAGAGTGTGAACCCGTTGGAGGATGGTGCCCTCGGCTGTCCTTTCTGGTTTCTGCTGCTGCAAGGGGCAGGGGGGCAGATAATTCTACATGAGGGTGCACCAAGGAGCCTTGGTGGCACTGTGCAATAAGCATTGGGCTGCTAACCACAAGGCCAGTGGCTCAAACCCATCAACCAACCCTTGGGGAGAAAGGTGGGGCTGTCTGCTTCCATAAAATTTCTCGTCTCGAAAATGCAGGCCGCCCGTGGGTCGGTATGGACCTGATAGCAGTGCATCTTGGGCATCTTTGTGGCAGATACGGGAGTGGAGGATCTTTACAAGCATCATTGTGTTTCCTGCTACTCGGACTCACAGCGAGCGCACCTGGTAGCAGGAGTCGCAAAGTGAAAGGGCGTATTGCACTGGGAAAACCTGTTCCACAAGGCCTCTTTCAAGTGCTCGAGAGCAAAGGTGCTCCTGGCCCAGCCGGGGTGTTTTCACTCGCCTGTGTGGCGTGTGAAAATTGGACCCATGAAGGAAGATCGGGGGAGCTGATGCCTTTACATGGCGGTGACGCTAATGGAACAGACCACAGAGGGCCAGTCGAATAAGCCCATCCGCCTTAGAAGAAGCACAGCCAGAAGGCTCCGTCAGGGCCGACTCATCTTGCTTACTCTGGGCACAGCATCAGGAGAAGACAACAGCCAGGGGACTGGTTGGTCGGCGAGGGAGACCTGATGAGGTGCACTGACAGATGGCCACAAGAGCGGACTCTCACACAGTGTGTTTGGGCAGGTTGGCTGGAAAAACAGATCCAGAGACCCTCACATGTGTGTAAGAAAGAGCTTTTCATATCAAGAAGGAATTGTCTATCAAGAAAACATCCCATCCCAGTCCAGTTCCAGTCCACAAGTCCAATACTGGTCCATAAGTCCCTCTTCGGGCTCACACAGTCACAAGCAATGATCCGAGCGCAGGAAGATCACAGGCTGGTGGGTGCAAAGTCTTGTGGATCCAGTGGTGGTGGCTGCATCTCCAGGGCTCTGGCCATCCTCAGGATCAGCCAGCAGGAAAGACGAAGTCAAAGAGAGGAGGAGGTTCCCAGGACCATCCTTAAGAGAAGGCCATGTCCACAAGGAGGTACCATCGGGCTGTGACCTGGTTGACAGGCTCGACGTGAAATTATGTAACTACCACACATAGCAACTATCGTTGCAATGGTGCAGGACCAAGCAGTCTTTTTTTCACTTGGATGCACGATCCCCACCAGTCACAGCCACGTCGGTGCCCACAAACCACACCATGGCATGGAGACCTCTGAGGAAGAAAGTTAAAGAACTTAGCTAGAAGTGTGTGTGTGTGTGTGTGTGTGTGTGTGTGTGTGTGTGAACTGGAATTTGTCTTATTCTCATGATTTTTTTTCCATGATTAAAAGTCTTCCCATCTAAGTGAGGTGTCAACTAAGTCCACGTGGAGGAAGCACACCAGCCTGTGTGATCCAAGGATTCTAAATAATAAAACCAAAATCCAAAGGAGGGGATCGTACCTTCTGGTTTGCAGAAGGCTGTGGGTGATGGTAGAAGCCCCAAATCGATCAAGCCTCCGTGAAGCAGCAGCCTCGCTCTCAGACAGAGTACTGTAAAGTCAATTATGGTAGATGAAGTTAGGTTAAAAGCAGGAGAAAGGCCGGGCTTGCTAGTCCCGTAAAGAGTTATCATTTTGGGACTCTACCCTGTCCTATAAGTGATGCCAGAGAGTTTGGTTTGGGGTGAGTTAGGTTAAACTATAATGTCCTATGTGTCCGGTTCCTATCTGTACCAGTGTACATCCTCTGGTCTAGCCAGATTTATAAGGTAGTATTGGGATCATGATGGGGGGGAGGGGCGCAGGAAGAGGAAGCATTTAGGAACTAGAGGAAAGTTGTATGTTTCACAGGGAATTCAGGGCGGCTGATCCCTTCAGGACCAGTGGTGTGAGTGGCGATACCAGGAGTGTGGATGGAGGGTGGGTTGGAAAGGGGGAACCGATTACAAGGATCGACATATAACCTCCTTCCTCCCTGGAGGATGGACAACAGAAAAGTGGGTGAAGGGAGACATTGAACAGGGAAAGATATGACAAAATAATTTATAAATTATCAAGGGTTCATCGGGGAGAGGGGAGCAGGGAGGAAGGGGAAAAATGAGGAGCTGATGCCAGGGGCTTAAGTGGAGAGCAACTGTTTTGAGAATGATGAGGGTAATGAATGTGCAAATGTGCTTTACACAATTGATGTATGTATGGATTGTGATAAGAGTTGTTTGAGCCCCTAATAAAGTGATTACATACATATAATGTCTTATCATTTGATCTCTTCCTTTCGACCCATTTTAAAGTCGTTTCGGTCATATTTCTGCTTTCTCTTGGATCAAGGTTTTCCTAATTTTGTCTGGCCAGTGTTGTTGGGTTCCGTTTGTTTGTTTGCTTGCTGTGTGTGCTTGTATTTTGTCTGGTTTCCTGTCGGTGGAATCCAGATAGGGAGCTCTAGAGACAGCACAAGACAGGACAGGCGCAGCCGGGAAGACAGGAGGACGTGGGGAGCTGACGACAAGTCTGAGAAGCCAATGTTCTGAGATTCCTCGTGGTGATGGTCACACAACTCTCGATACGACTGGGCGATTACATCGTCTGATCTGTGAAGTAGATGCCAATATAACTCTCTTTAAAAGTAATAAATAAAATGCAAATTTCACACACACAACACCCTCTTCTCCTTCCTCGGCCATGCACGGAATTGTGTCTCATTTCCTCTTCCGTAATCTCCAGCCCTCGGTGGCCTGGATCAGTTACAGAAACTGGTCTCCAGGGAACATGCTCTGAAGGAATCCTATATTTGAATGGCTCCAGGGGCGACTACGACTTCCGTGAGAGAGCGTTCGTCGATTGCAAACTCCAAGCCTTGTGTGTAGGTATCAGCCATGAGTTTCTCTCATAAATCTTTCTGCCTCGGAGACTACAGCTCGGTAGGGAAGCAATGATGGACACCTGGTGGTGCAGCGCGGTACACGGCGGGCTGCTAACCACAAGGGCGGCAGTTTGAACCCACTAGACGCTCCGTGGGAGAAAGATGAGGCTTTCGGTTCCTGTGAAGACTCAGAATCCTGGAAACCCCCCGGGGCAGTTCTACTTCCCTGGCCTCTGCGGTGGCCATGAGTCAGAGTGCAGTCCATTCAGAATGGAGTGGTCTTCATGAAGACCAGGACGCCCCTGGCCATCAAGTCAATGGCGACTCAGAGTGACGCTCTAGGACAGGGTAGGACTGCCCCTGGGAGTTTCCAAGACTGTAACAGTTTATGGGAGGAGACAGCCTCATCTTTCTCCTAGGGGGCGTCTGGTGGTTTCGAACTGTGGATCTTGAGGATTGCAGCCCAGTGCTTTACCACTAGGTCACCAGGGCTCCAAGAAGAGGACTTTAGTGGAGGCTTAATCTATGTGGGGATTCAGCGACCTATTCTGTGCTTGCGCTGCCATCCGTGTAGGGAGTGCTTAGGATCTCAGCTCTGGTCCCCCAGAGACAACCGCCTTCCTCCCGTCTCAGCCCGGTGTGTAACACGCCCCTTTCTCGTTGCTCTCTTCCAGGCTAGCGTTCTTCCGCTGACGGACACGGGCAGGAGAAGTTGATGTCCACGCCCGCAGACCCTGGCGCGATGCCCCACCCGGGGCCTTCGCCAGGGCCCGGACCCTCCCCAGGACCGATTCTGGGACCCAGCCCCGGGCCAGGCCCATCCCCAGGCTCCGTCCACAGTATGATGGGACCCAGCCCCGGGCCTCCGAGCGTCTCGCACGCGATGCCGACGATGGGGTCTGGGGATTTCTCCCAGGAAGGGCTGCATCAGACGCATAAGGTAACCGTCCCGGCTCCTGCCCGGCCTCCCTGGAATCATGGCGGCTGCTGGCCAGTGGGCTGCCCCTCGGCCGCCCCAGGCACGTGCATCCAGTAATGCCGCTCCCCTCAAAGCTTCCACAGGAGCCCAGGTGGCTTAGTGGTTATGCCTTGGGCTGCTAACTGTCAGGGCAGCAGTTTGAAACCCCCAGCTGACCCTGGGGAGAAAGGCGGAGCATTGCACTCCGGACAGAGCGGCAGTCTCAGAAGCTCACAGGGCGGTTCTACCCAGTCCGAGAGGGTCACAGTGTGTTGGTGGCGAGTGTGGTTCGGTTTAAGGCTTTCAAGGCTGTGTGTGGCTTTCCAGAAGCGGGTCACCCAGGGCCCTCCTCGGCGTCCTGTCTAGGTGGCGTGAACCGCCAGCCTTTCTGTTCTCCCTCAAATGCTAAACCCCTAAGCCCACCCACTACCTTCAGTCGATTTCAACTCCTAGGGACCTTGTAGGGTTAGACTAGGGTTCACCCCCTGTCTCCAAGCCTGTCCGTCTTCACAGAAGCCGACTGTCGTCACAGCTTTCTCCCTCGGAGCGGCCGGTGTGCTGGAACTGCCAGCTTTTCTACTGGCCGCTGAGTGCTCTCACCACCGCACTACCAGGGCTCCTGCCAAACTCATGGATGGCTGACATGTGGGGGTCCAAAAGGCCCGTGCGCTTTTAATTCCACCAACTTCTGGAAGTATCCTCGTATCCCTGATCATCCACACACACCACCTTCCCCCTGCTCCTTTAAAAAAAAAAGAAATATTACTAGCAAGAGGCTCCAGCTAGGTCTTTGTCTTCTCTTTTCCATTATTGAAAACACACATGTTCTGGGCCCTGCGATGCTTACAGATCAGATCTGGGCTTTTTAGAAATGGTGGCTAGCTTAAGCAGTCCTGACAGGTCGCTGTGATCTCTGGGCGGGAGAGATTTTAGCTCCATGAAGAAGCAAGTTAGTGGATATAGCTTTTTTTTC
>NW_022103922.1:4698924-4700496 GCF_000313985.2 Echinops telfairi
CACTGGTAGTTTTGAACTTCGGACTGTCCAGATTACAGTCAAATGCATAACCATTACGCCGCCAGGGCTCCTTATGTCCTGCACCACAGTCCTAGCCTTTTTCCGCCTCACCAGAGGAGGGCAGATCAATGAGCACACGTACCCACCCGGGAGGTAGGAGCCAGCTAATCCTCGCTTTGCCCCAGGTCAGCCATGTTCAAAGCTTCCTTTCTCATTCCATTAAAAAAAAATGTGCTTGTATGCGCACGCAGGTCTGCTCTTCACTTTTATTTTTATACCTCGAAGCATATTGACGCATGAATTACTTCCTGTGCTCGTGGGATATGCCACGTTTATCTCTGCAGGGTCCCTAAGTCCTCCCCCCTTACTCGCCCCTTTGTAAATTCACTGTGAGCCTCACGGGCGTTTAGAGGAAGACAGGGGGTGGGTGGGGGGGGTTTCCCACATCGTACTGTGCAGGGGAGGTGGTGGGCATATTGGCAGGTCGATGCCATTATAAGCTTGTCTGGCACTTACATTCATGAAGAGGCCATCTTTGATTTGATCTGCTGCTTGTGGACTTCTACCAGAGTGGCTCAATCCTAGTTTCCTTTAGAAGGAAATTCTCGGCTGGCCTTCACCATTATTAAGGGACCCCGTGGGCAAGAGCTCCCCTGCTCACCAGAGGGTCCTGCAGGGTCGCTGGGAGCTAGAATGGACCCCACAGAAACCATGCCATTATTCAAACTTCAAACAAAGTGTTGGTCAGTAGTGGGGTTGTGCCTAGATGCTGTCCAGTCAGTTCCGACTCACAGCGAGCCACCGGATGGACAGCGGGACAAAACACTGCCAGGTCCTGCACCTGCTCACCACTGTCCCATGTTTGAGCCCATTGCTGCAGCCACTATGTCCTCTATCTCCTTGAGGGCCTTCCTCTTCCTCAATGCCCCTCGACCAAGCACCATGTCCTTCTCCGGGTTCCGGACTCTCCCCGTACTGTCTTCCAAGTACGAGAGGCTCGGAAGTCTCCGTCGCAGCCACCCTAGCTTCCAGAGAGCACGCTGCCATGCTTCTTCCGAGACAGACGTGCTGCTTCCGCGGGGCTCCCTGGTACTTTCAATGTCCGTCACCAGCACCGCAGTTCAAATGCACCCACTCTGCTCCCGTCTTCCTTATTCAGTGCCCAGCTTTTCACAAGGTTCAAAACACCACGGCGTGTGCCAGGCACACCTCACTCCTCAAGGGATCACCCTCACTTCCCAACACTCTGAAAGAGGTCCTAAGCAGCAGGTGTCCCTGTGCAATGGTTCCGTGATCCCCGGTGGCCGAGTGATGATGCGTTGGGCAGCTAACCACAGGGTCAGCGGTTAGAATCCACCAGCCACTCTGCGGGAGAAAGGTTAGGCCATCTCCTCCCATAAAAAAGTATAGTCTCAGAAACCCGCAGGGGCAGTTCTACCTTGTCCTGTAGGGTCACTACGAGGAAGGTCAGCATCAGGTGTCTGTTTGGTTTGTGAATGGAGTGAAGGTTTCTGACTCAGAGCATTTCTTTTCCACTTAACGCCTGCATGGTTAGTTTCCCTCATGGACTGC
>NW_022103922.1:4701304-4704453 GCF_000313985.2 Echinops telfairi
AAAATAGTGACAAATATTTTAACTAGGATAAATTGGGAAGCCAAGAGGTGAATCATGAGGGATTTTAAAAAATGCCTCCCTGAATTTAACATTTTTGTTTCTTCTTTTACTTGATCCAATGTTCAATTAACTTAGAATTATCAGTAAGTACATGTCTTTTAATCTTGAACTTCTATAATTATGCCTGAGCAGAAAGTAGTAGATTATGGCTTGATTCTCCAAAGCTGTTTCTTTGATTTGTTCTAATTCTTCCCCTGCCCCCCCACCCCCAACAGTTCCTGCTCCTTTTTGTGGGGGAAGCATCCTCCCCTTGCCAAGGGCTTGCTCTCCACGCTGCAGACACGAACTTTTCATTTCTCCCCAAACTGCGAGCCACGCAGGCTTTTTTCTTGCCCGAAGTCATTTGGTTTCTATAAACTTCTGGAAAGCGTTCCTTCTCGGGCTGTGTTGAAAATTGCTCCTCTGGTTTGGGGAGGCCTAGACTCCCCCACTTCCCTCCCCCACTTCAAACTCATGTTTGGTTGCCAGGTTCTGGATCAGATTAGCGTCAAGAGCTATTTACCGGGCGACTGGGACATACCAGTGCTGCAGCCTCTGTCCCCAGCCTGTCTTTCTCCTTTTCCACACGATGCCTTTAGCCTTTGGGGGACCTCTCTCCCTCCTTCAGGGGGTCAGCTTTATCTGCCCTGCACCTCCTTCTCTCTGTGTGTCCAACCTCCCCCCAGTCTAGGTTTTGTCTGTTTCTCTCTTTCCAACTGCCATGGAACCTTCTGGATCCAGCTTTCCAACTTTCCACAGTTCCTTCCTCTCAGATGGGAAAAAATTAAAAAGAAAGAAAAGAAATTGTCCAAAGATAGCTCGTCACAGACGTTTTACGTAGTCCTTCCTCACTTCAACTACGACCCATTTCAAGACTGATTAAAATGGTATGGACGATTAGCTTATTGTGGTCAGCCTTTAAAAAAATAATTGTAGGTGTCGATAGTATTTAAAGCACAATGAATTTTTTAAAGAATGTTCTAAGTCTTTAACTAAAGCCCTAACCTATGACTTGGGTCGATGCGGCATCGACTGGGTTGGGGTTTTGTTGTTGATGTTTGTGATCACCTGTGACGGACAGACACTTGCTTGATCCTGTGAGTCTGAAACTGCTCGATGGGTCCTGACAGCAGCAGCAGCATAATCAGACCTCCTGCCATGGAGCAGATGCCTATCTGGAGCTTCCAAGAATGTGAATCTGTGTCTTTCTCCCTCCGAGTGGCCAGTGGGTTTGAACCACCCACCTTGAGAGTAGTAGACCAATGGTTAACCCACCTCTCCCCCCAAAACCGAACCCACTGCCATTGAGTCGATCCTGACCTATAGCCGCGCCCTATAGGACCGAGCGCGATGGCTCTTTGGGGTTCCCAACACTTCGAATCTCTTTTAAAATAGTTTCATTGGCATATCTTTCACATAGACAATTTAATCATTTGGTCATATTAAGAAGATTGTGCCGTCATCAACATCATGAATTTCAGAACAACACTTTAAGTCTTTATGGGAGCAGCCTCTCCTCTCTCCCACAGAGCAACAAGTGGGTTTGAACCTCCGACCTTGTGACTAGCAGCTCATGGGTAGCCCACAATACCACCAGTGTTTCTTATCCTATAACTCAACCAAATGCACTGCCCTCTAGTTGATCCTGACTCAGAGTGGACCCTTTAAGACAGGGTAGAACTGCCTCTGTGAGTTTCTGAGACTATAACTCTTTACAGGAAGAAAAAAACCTCATCTTTCTCCCTAGGAGCAGCTGTTGGTTTCAAACTACTGACCGTGAGGTTAGCAGCCCAATGTGTAAATCCACTATGGGGGTCTTTGTCATTATTGGTCTGCCCTCACTCAGTGAGGTCGAAAAATATATGACTGCTGTACAGGAAATTGGGATTCCAGGTGGTGGGCGTGGTGGTTATGTATTGGGCTGCGATCCTCAAAGCCAGCAGTTCAAAACCCGTAGTCACTCTGGGAAGAAAGAGAGTGTTCTACACCATGAAGACTTCACCGTCTCTGAAATTCACGGGGGGCAGTTCCACCCTGTCCTACAGGGTCCCTATGAGTCAGCCTTGACTCAATGGCAGTGAGTTTGGGCTTGGGTTCTGGTCCAGGAAATGGGGGAAGACACTATACCTTTGAAAACGTTGAGAAAGGTCTCTTGGATGGTGGGGTGCTTCAGGAAGGGTCTAACAGGGGTCTTGGCTCTTTCAGCCCATGGATGGGGTACAAGACAAGGGGATTGCCGAAGAGACCCACTGCGGCACCTTGAAGAATGCTGGGATGCGACCCCCACACCCAGGGATAGGTCCTCCCCAGAGCCCGATGGATCAGCACAGCCAAGGTGGGTGCCTGCCCCACGCCTGGCTTCGGTCTCACCCCGGTCCCACCCCACCTTTTCCCAGAGTGACTGTAATGGTGGCTGCCCAGAAAGGCGGAACCAGCAGGGTTCTTTCTCTGCAGAGAGAGCCCCGCCCTGTCCTTGTCAAAGTGACTTGGACACATATGGGCAATGGCTCTCCCAAATCCTAGTAATTTGTCCAGTCCCTGATGCCCAAGCACCCTGCCCAGCGCCTCATGACCTGGTCTGGACCCTTCATCATCATCATCGCCTGGTAAGATCAATTTGTCACTGCTGTGGTCAGTCAGGTGCTATGGAAGCCCTGTGGGCCTGTTGGAGCCCGTTGTTGGGGGTCGCGGGGGATGGTGAGTGCCTCCCAGCCTAGGGGCCACTCTTCCGACGCTCCTGCTGTGACCCACAAGGTCTTCTCGGACTCACATCCAGAAATCAACCCCCAGGATGCTCTTCCAAGCCTGTCCACCCTGGGCGGGTGATTTGCCATGCCTGTGGGGTTCGGCTTCCAGCCTCACAGTAGCCCGCCAGCCACCACAGTGCGGCCGACTGGCCAACGTCACCCCGGTGCTCTAAGTGGGGAGGGCCAAGGCCGGGGAGCACATACTATCCCCTTCACTTGCCACACCCTGCAAGTGACAGGACCAGAAATAGAGTCCGGCCTGCCTCCCATGACAGCATGGATAGGGAGGTGCTTTGAGTCACATTGTCTGCAAGGTGCCTTTTGCTGGCAGGGGTGTCACCTGTCAGTGCTGGTGGGCGGCTC
>NW_022103922.1:4704705-4706575 GCF_000313985.2 Echinops telfairi
AGGGCATGGTTGATCTGTTACCAGCGGACATGGGCGTGCCCACACTAATTCAAGGCTTAGGCGCATGGTGGGAGACCCCAAGAGTGGTTCCCACCATGTGACAGAGAACCGCTGTGCCCCAAGAGGTTTTCAAGGGCTGTTTTTTAGTTTCGCTTTTTGGATACAGACAGCCAGACCTTTCTTCCCAGGTGCCTCTAAGTGGATTTGAACCGCCGACCCCTTAGCTGAGTCCATGGACTGTTTTCTGCATATGCTATCCTGTCGTTCAGTGAACTTTCTTCTCTATTCAGCCACTTGGGGTGACGTTTACCTGGGAGGGTTTAGGGACACGTCGCTAGACTGATGGGAGTTTTGAGCTAAATGGGAGAGCGGTGTCCCGCAGAATGCCTCTCTGTCAACGTTGAAGCAGTCGTGCCCACGTCCCAGACTGGGGTCGGAAGTTGGGTGTCAGACGCGCGTCAACGTTGTGATGGATCCAGACGGTCCTGGCCACACCCCAAAGTGCGCCCAAACAGGGTGGCTTTTTGCGGCACGGGAAGAGAAGACAACGGGCCCCTTTGGTGTTAAAGATAAAGAACCTAAAACACCATCCCACAGCCCGCGGGTCAACTGCCATCCTAGTGGCCTGCGATGAGGTTTTCCCCGACCGACAATATCTGCCAGGGCTGCTGTGGAGTTGGAAGCGCCAACCTCGATGTTAGCTGCCCCGTGCTGGTCCCTCAGCGCCACGAATGTTGATGGCAGGGGCGGTTGAGTGGGTCCCAAGGCAGTGCCATGTCCATGCGGCAGGACAAAACATCCCCGCGTCCCACGCCAGCCTCACAGTTGTTCTCATGTTGGGGCCAGGGTTGCAGCCACACTCAGTGTCCATCCGCCTCGTGCAGGGCCTTCTACTTTCTCATGGCCCCGAGCAGGATGCGCTTCTCCAGGGACTGGTTGGGGGTGTCCCGATGAAGTTCCGTGGGACCAGGCATGTTCAGAGCGTCTGTGCCTTTTCCCCTTGGCACCCCTGGGCCCCTGGCCTAGGGCAGTCTGTGACAGTACCTCTATGAACCACAGCAGGCCCCACGGCATCCTCAGGGGGGCCACTGGGAAGCCACCGTACCAAACACCGTGTCTTCACTGAGAACAGTGGTTCTCAACCTTCCTCCTGCCGCGACCCTTTCATACAGTTCCTCATGTGGTGATGACCCCCCCAACCATAAAATGATTTTCCTTGCAACTTCCTCACTGTCATTTTGCTACTGTTATGACTTGGGTGACCCCTGTGAAAGGGTCGTTTGACCCCCAAAGGGATCAAGACCCACACAGGTTGAGAACCGCTGTTTCAGAGCTTTTTAAAACTTTCTCTCTTCCCCTGGTTCTCTCCTTTAACTTAAGAGGGATACTGAGTTTATCTTTGTGTCTCTAGGACCGGGCACCCCATCTAGCCCCGGAGGGAAAGTTCCTTCAAAAGTCAAATATGCTTTTAAATTGCTCTCAATCCTCATCACCTTTCAGGAGATACTGCCATTGCTGTTGTTCAGTGACCTTGAGTCAGCTCTGACTCCCGGTGACCGGATGTGCCACAAAAGAGCACACACCGCCGGCCCTGCCCCATCCTTACAGTGCTTCCTGGGTCTGAACCCGTGTTGTAGCCGCCACGGCAGTCCGTCTCCTCGACAGCCTTCCTCTGTCCAACTGACCTCTCCTTCATGAAGCACCATGTCCGTCTCCAGGCGCTGGTCTCTCGGATCACGTGTCCAAGCACAAGTCCTGCCAGCCTGGAGTCTAAGGAGCATCTGCCCGCACTGCCCCCAGGGCTGATGTGCTTGTTCCTCTGGCCACCCGCGGCACGGCTAGGCCCTTCACCACCTCCTCCTCCACCTCC
>NW_022103922.1:4708099-4710337 GCF_000313985.2 Echinops telfairi
CAAATTCAGGCTCTTCTCTGTGTGCCAGGCTGTGGTCTGTGGGTCCAGCTGGGAGGAGTTCTGTTTGCTTTAGATTGGGTCGTCGTCCCTACTGAAGGCTGCTACAGCCCGGTTGAATTTCACTTAAGTCCTCCTTGCTTTCAGGGTTCTGCGCCTCTCCAAACAATGGAAGTGCACCATTGGTTCAGGGAGGGCGCTGTTTGAAAAGTGTGTTTTTGAACGATGCCGTGTTGGCCTGACACGGTCTAAAGAAGGCTGAACGGTCCGAACAGAGGCTGTGTAAGAGCTGGGGTCTTCCCCACTGGGGAGTCATTTCAGAACACCCAGGCACGGAGCGGTGTGGTGCTGCTCAGGGGGCCTGCCTGCCATCTTTCCCAACCCAGCACCCTCTGAGGTTATTTTAGGGGATCGGTTGGGAAGCAAAAGCATCTCCCTCCATCAAGACTGGTCCCAACGATAGCATTGTTGATTTGTTAGCCCGTTGGGTGGAGGAAAGTCTTACAAGGCAGACATGTCATATCTGAGGTGTGTGAGGAGAAATCCTCCCAACAGTGGTGCTTGCATGGTCAAGGTCATTAAGAGGAGAGAGGTCATCTCTGCTCCCTGAGGCCAGGTGAAATGGGAGATCATGGCTCAGGAAGACGGGGAAGGGGAGCCACCATTTGGGGGTGGGTTTTGAATGAGCACGCCTCTGAAGAAAAGCACTATCTACTCTCATGCCGTTGGCCTCCAGACAGAGGTAGAATCAGATGCAAGCAATTTCTCTCCCTTTGTTTTATTTTCCCCCTCAAGTGAAAGACAGCTACCAAAATGTGTTTTATTACCTCCCATAGATTCTATTTTTCTCACCTCTTGTGGAATGCTAGTGGGGGGGGGGGCAACAACAGAGAAATGTCTCTCTGTAGCTGAGACATGGCCACCTCTGTAGCTTCATGCCCATGCCCGTGGCAGAATGGATTCAGTGAACCACCCCTATCAGTTCTGGGAAATCCTCTTGTCACCCCCCAGTCTCTCTGGATCAGATTTGAGGTCAGACTTGGTTGTATCGATGATTCATTCTGGGGCACGGCGTCTGTTCCACTCTCTGGGGCTTCCTTACCAAGCTGCGGTGAACATTGCTTTCCCTATTGATCTTCAAGTGAACGAGTCCGCTTTCCTGGGTTCAGATGACTGCAAGGTGGGCTTTGTTTTCCTGGCACCCACCCCCCACCTCCCTCATCATTCCCGGACTGCAAGAGGGAGTTCCTCAGGGGGGTTGGACAGGCCGCATAGATGGGCTTGCTGGTCAAGTGGTGTGTGTGCACCCTGGATTTGTGGAGGACTTGATGCCGGTCACAGGCATCCGTGGGTGAGTTATAACGGAGGGAGCCCTGGTGGCTCAGAAACCCCAGGGAGCAGCTCTGCTCTGTTGTGTGGGGTCCTTAGGGGTCGGGATCAACTCCTTGGCCAGGGGTTAAACTGAGGCGTCCCAGGGGGACCCACACAGCTAAGCCAGTGCACGACTACTGGTTGAAAGGCTGGAGGTTCGAACCCATTCCGAGGCCCCTCAGAAGGCAGTCAGCCTCAGAAAGACCCTTGACACCCTAGGAAGCTGCTCCTCTCTGCCTCCTGGGGTCACCATGAGTCACCATCTGCTGGGCAGTATCCCAACAAAGAAGCTGTCCTGGGGCCTTCGGGGAATGGGAGAGGCACCCCAATCCCGTTAGCCCCGTGATGGGGTCTCCCTTCTACTAGGAAAATACTACAAATCAGGTGAAATAAGATAATGTGAGGAAAGGGAAGTGCCAGGAGCTGCCTGGCATTCCGCCCACTGTGCCGGCTGTCAGGGAGCCCTGGTGGCATAGGGCTACACGGTGGGCTGCTCACCGCAAGGCCACCAGTTCAAAGCCACCAGCCCCTCATTGGGAGCAAGATGTGCGGTCCAGGAAACCCACAGGGGCACTTCTACTCTCTGCTCACAGGGAGGGATGCAGTGAGTCGGCCTCGACTTGAGGGCACTGAGTTTAGTTTTAAGGGGGGGTTGGGGACGTTGTCCCTGCCCGGGGTCATTTGGAGAGTTAGAACATTACTTGTGGGCCTTACCGGTCAGTGGTTTATCACGTCACCCCGAATGGCTGGCTGGGACTGCTTCTTTTGGGTGGGGCGTGGGGTGTTAGCTGGTGTCAGTGATTCCAGGGGGCCTTATGTGGACTGCCCGAGGGCTGGACATTCCCCGCCCCTGTTTTAGGGTTTGGGGAG
>NW_022103922.1:4710977-4722813 GCF_000313985.2 Echinops telfairi
CCCCCGGTGCGCGGCACAGCTGCCTGCTGGGGTCCACAGGGCTTTCGGGGTGGCTCTCCAGGCCTTTCTTCCTAGCCTGGGTCAGCTGGGAAGCTCCACCGGCCGAGGCCTGCACAGCCTCACAGCAATGGGAACAAAGGCCTTCTGAGCTGGGTGCTGTTTCCCATGGTTGGACCTCACCGCTGCCTGGGCACCTGATTGGCAATGCTTTTGCTCACTGCAGCCCCCTTTGAGAATGCCAGGGCAGCCCCCTTCTCCTCTTTTTCTTGGGTCACCCCCCAGCAACGCACAAAAACCACAAACCAAACTCACGACCCTTGGTGATCCTCTCGGACACAACAGAACCGCCCCCTGGGTGTCTGAGGCTGGACCCCTTGACGGAGCAGACAGTCCCAGCATCGGTCAGCCTCTCCCGGTTCCCGTGGGTGGGCGGACACTCTGGTTTCTCTCCCTGAAGACGTCCTTCTGAAACTTCCTGCTCACCTCTCTCACAGCCCACCCAGATGGCATTGCTCTGGAGGTCTTGAGAAGCCTGCAGGCCCCCGGGTGGGCGCACCAAGAAAGGGTGGGCTGGGTGCTTGTTGTCAGGTGTCCTCGGGTCAGTTCTGCCCCACAGTGACCTGAAGTACAGAGGACACGGCCATCGCCCGGCCCTGCACCTGCCTCGCGGTTGTACTTGTGGGTGAGCCCATGGCCGCAGCCACTGTGTCCATCCATCTTGTCTAGGGCCTTCCTCTTTCTCGCTGCCCTCCCCACCTCCACTTCACCGAGCAGGATGTCCTTCTCCTGGGACTGGCCTCTCCTGAAAACACGTCCCAAATCCGTGGGACCAGGCATCTCCATCCTTGCCTCTAAGGAGCAAGTGGCCCAGCAGTGATGGTCCATAGGAGGAAAAGCCCGGGACTCTGGTTCCACAATGATGGCAGCTGGGGGTACCCCCGTGGAGGCAGCTCCAAGTGGAATTTAAAATAAAGCCTGATGGAAGAGTGCAGAATGCCCTCATTAATAACTTTCACGTGCCGGGCTTCTACTATTTTTTAATGGATTTTGTGGCTGGAGCCCTGGTGGCACATGCATAAGCCACTGCAGGGTCTGTGGCTTAACCCCACCAACCCGTCCGAAGGGGAACCATGAGACTGCCCGCCCCCGTAAGTAGGTACAGCTCAGCTCAGAAACCCACAGGGGCAGTTCCACCCTGTCCTGTCCTGTCAGGTCACCGTGAGTGGGAATCCACTTGCTGGCAGTGGTTTTACTGTGTTTGGGGTTGTTGTTAAAAATAGGCACGGCCAGGCAGACCCCCATTCAACCATCTCTCATACAACTTAGGAGACTAGTGACCATCTTGCCCCTCCCTCTCAGAGCTGTTCCCCACCCCCAACCTCCTGCCCCCTTAGCTTCTTACCTCATCCTCCCAGTGACTGTTTTCAATTTGGTCCCCCAGGGATCGTTTTGAAATGAGCCTACTTCCAAGACAGATTTATATGTTGTTGGTTTTTTTCTTTTTCTGCTTAATCTAAACCAGGGGTTGGCAAACTTTTGAGACGGAAAAGCCGATCCTGTCCTTCACAAGATAAAAATTATTCCATACCCGTAAATACATTTTTACAAACAAATGAACTCGTCTCACCTGAATAACAGCCTCTGAGAAGTTAAGGTTTTACTCCAGAGTACAAGGGCCGCACAGCACTCCAGAGTCCAAGTCTGCTGACCCCCGCCTGACCCAAACCGCCCTCTGCTGTGAAGACATCTCCGGGGGAGACTGGGTGTACGCTTCTTCAGACGTGATGGCGGGGGTCAGTGTTTCAGGATTTCACCCATCCTCGGTGGACCCAGAAAGTCCAGTTTCCGTGAGAAGCTGGAATTCTGTCCCGCACGTCTCCCCCCTTTTGATCAGTCTTCCTCTGTAGAATCTCAGAATGATCCATGGTGGTGTTGGTGTCAGGGGGCAGCGTCCAGCCTCTCTGATCTCTCGGGAGGGGCCAGGTCCTCCTGGGGCCAGTGAGTCACTGGTTCCAGCGCCTTTTGGTCCTCGTTCCTTGGCTCCCAACCGACAGAAGTGAGCCTGCTTGTGGTGCCTCAGCAGGCAGTCCCCACCCCCCTCCAGCCCAGGCACCATGCCGTGAACCAGAACCAGAGTCTGCAGTGTTAGGAATGCCCGGTGTGAAACCTATTGTTTTGTTCTGTCATATGACGCGGGGTGCTGTGAGTCAGGGTCCCCTCGACAGTGGCTGACAAAACAAGAATTAAAATGACCTTGACCTCTTTGGCTTAACGTTTTTTGTTTTTTTTAAAGGATAACACGAACCAACAAAATAACAATTAAAAAGTAAGCAAACATACAAACAAAAAAATCCCAAACCTGCGGCTGCCTGGTCTCCTCCCTCCCACAGGTGACCCCTCGGTGCCATGCAGACTGGGACTGAGCCTGGCCCTGTGCAGGCTGTCATCTTGACCCCAGCAGAGGTTCAGGCTATGCAGGGGTTGGGGGGTGGGAGGGGGTCTAAACCCCCAACCTTCAGGTCAGTGGCTGAGAGCAAACCGCTTTCGCTGCCCAGCATGGCTCAGGTGACTGCTGGGAGATGAATCGTTGTCTCCGGGGTCCACCCTGTCTGGGGCACCAGCCTCCTTTCTGGAAGCAAACAGAATAGCCAGGAGGTCTCTCTCCTGTTTTATGTCTCACGTCCCTCCTTCTGTGTATTCTTCCAGGTTACATGTCCCCGCACCCGTCTCCGCTGGGAGCCCCAGAGCATGTGTCCAGTCCCATGTCCACCGGAGGGCCACCAGCTCCCCAGATGCCGCCCAGCCAGCCAGGGCCGCTCATCTCCAGCGACCCGCAGGCCATGAGCCAACCCAGCAGAGGCCCCTCGCCTTTCAGCCCGGTTCAGCTGCACCAGCTTCGAGCTCAGATTTTGGCCTACAAGATGCTGGCCCGTGGCCAGCCACTCCCTGAAACACTGCAGCTCGCCGTCCAGGGGAAACGGACACTGCCGGGCATGCAGCAGCAGCCGCCCCCTCCGCCCCAGCCCCAGCCGCCAGCCCTCCTGAGCTTCAACCGAGTATCCGGTAGGTTCCCGGGCCAGGAGGGCGTGGGCTCTGTCCAGGCCTGACGTGGCCTGCCCCTTTGGAACACCCCTGCTCCCTCTTCTGCCTCTCTTGCCCCCAGTTAAGGGCTGTGATTCTTGATCTACCCCCACCAGGGAAGACCACTGCCCACCCCCACTGAGACCAGTGCCAGTGGAGGGCCTGGGATCAAAGCGCGCTTACCACACTGCCACGTTGTCCTTCCAAAGGCTTGAGTAGAACCCAGACTAAGAGCCCCTGCTTCCAGGAAGGCCCCTCCTCAAACCTGCTCCTCCAGCCAGCCTGCTAAAGCCCTTCTCTGTTGATTACACGTTGGATTGCTAACCAAAAGGTCAGCAGTTCAAACCCACCAGAAGCTCCTCGGGAGAAAAGGTGCCGCTTTCTACTCCCTTAAGGTTTGAGTCTCAGAACCCCACAGGGGCAGTTCCACCCTGTCCTATAGGGTCGCTCTGAGTCAGAATTGGTTCGGTAGCAGACTTTGGTTTGGTTTGGGGGAGTGGGGGCCCTGGTAACACTTGCTGTCAGGTCAGGGTTGGACGACTAGCCTAAAGGTGAGTGGTTCCAGCCCACCAGCCACTCCATGGGATGGATGAAGACAAGACTGCTCCCGCAAAGATTGACAGCCTCGGCAGTCCACACGGGGTCGATAGAAATCTGAATCCGCTCAATGGCGATCGGCTCTTCTGGTCTGTGTTTTATGGTGAAAAGTCTGTGGGCAGGCTTTTGGAGCCCTGGTGGTGTGGTGAGTTGCATGCTGGGCCGCTAAGCACAAGGTCAGCAGTTCAAAACCACCAGCCGCTCTGGGAGAAAGACCGGGTTTTCTGCTGCTACAGAGAGCCACAGCCTCAGAAACCCACAGGGATGGCTCTGCCCTGTGCCATAGAGCGGAGGTGAGTGAAATCTACTCGAGGACAGTGAGTTTATATTTTTTCGGTTGGCTTATGGGAGGCTTACCTGCAGGCAGAGGTAGAGAAGCAGAAGCCAGTGGAGGTGTAAGGGGAAGGAAGTCGCCGAGAGCAGGGGGTGTCAGGAAATGGGCCCCTAGTGGGGGCCGGAGAACTCCCTCAGGTAGATGCTGTGGTCTCAGTGACAAGGACCCTTGAGTGCTCTGGGAAGCAGCTGGCATCAGGCGCACGCCAGGGGCCCCTTGTGTGTTGCAGTGCACCGCCGCTCAGCAGGGTGTCCGTCAGCTGTCATCTTTAGAAAGGAGATCACCAGCCCTTTTCTTCAGAGGCTCCTGTGTTAGTCCGGGTGGACTAGAGAAGCAAATCCAGGGAGACTCATAGGTGTATCTGGAAGAGCTTTATATACAAGAGCAATTATACATTGAGAAAACATCCCAGCCCAGTCCAGATCAAGTCCCTAAGTCTGATCTTAACCCATATGGCTGATACCAGTCTGTACATTTCTCTTCAGACTCAGGCAACATATGCAATGACACTGAATGCAGGAAGATCACAGGCCAGTGGGTGGGAAGTCTTGTGGGTCCAGTGGCGGTGGAAGCATCGCAGCTCTGGTGTGGGTCTCCACGTGGCGCCTCCAGCTCCAGGGCTCTGACTCCATCGGCATAGCTCCATGTGGCTTGTCAACAGGAATGTGCAGCAGAGAGTGGGTCTGGGCTCCAGTGAGCTATTTATCTCCATAGCACCTCCAAATGAGGTCACCAAGCTGCGACCTGATTGACAGGCTAGACTCCACCTCTTCACTCTTCAGTCTCAAATTGGCAACAGATTATGTAACTACCACAGATACTACAGACAAGAGAGCTGCCCTTACGGGTGTCCCGGACTTTAACTGTTCATATAGAAAGCCTCATATGTCTTCTATGGAGCAGCTGGTAGTTTTAAACTACTGCCCCTGAGGTTAGTAATCCAACGGGTAAACCCACTATGCCACCTGGGCCCCTGTCACTTCCCGAAAAGCCATGCGTTCTACTGGAGTATCGCCTTATCACCAACATCCACAAACATGGTCTTAAAAGTGAAGTGGGCTCCACAGGAAACATGTCCAAAGCATCGTGTCCCAGGGCAGGAAGCGGAGCAGTTCCTTTGAGAAAGCTTTCCAAGTCCTTCAAAGAAAAGAGGTGAAACAAAGGAAAGGGCTGGGCTCTTTGGACACTTGAGTGTAACAAACACTCCGCCCGCCTCCCGAGAAATGGCTTCATTTCCCCACCCAGGCCCTAGACCTTCAGCTCACTCGTTAGGCCGCGTCCTTAGAGAGCACTTAGTGTATCACTTACTGATTGCGAAGGTGTGTCTCTGGCCAACGGTGTCCCTAGGCAATGACCCAAGTGGTGGGGGTGGTGAGGACTTTTGTGGGGTGTGGCAGGCCTCTGGGTGGCACAGAGGAGCTCCGGTGGTGTTGTGGTTACACAGTGGGCTGCTAACTGTAAGGTCAGCAGTTCCAAACCACCAGCCGCTCTGCAGGAGAAAAATGAAGTTTTCTACTCCTGTAAAGAGTGACAGTCTCCGAAGCCCACAGGGCAGCTCTACCCTGTCCCACAGGGTCGCCGTGCGTCAGAATGGACTTGGTGGTGGTGAGTTTTGTTTTGCTTAGTTTTTGTGGATGCACAGTTTGCAGACTGCTGACCCAGGAGAAGGACATCATGCTTGGTAAAGTGGAGCGGCGGTGAAAGAGGAGGAGACCCTCATGTTAGGCTGGATGGACTAGAGAAACAAGTCCGGTGCCACTCATCTATGTGTAAGAAAGAGCTTTCCATCAAGACATAATTATGTGTCCCAGCCCAGTCCATCAGTCTGATCCTGGTCCGTGAGTCCCTCTTCAGACTCATGAAGCCGCCTGACGGAGAATGCGGGAAGATCACAGATCAGTGGGTACAGTCTTGTGACTCCAAGGGCGGTGGACGCAGCAGGGCCAGCCAGGAGGAAGGTGAGGGCAGAGAGAGCGGGGAGGGTCCCAGGACCCTTCTTATGAGAAGGCCACGCCCACAAGGAGGCACCCTCAGGCTGTGACCTCAGTGACCTGTTGAATGCCACCCACTCCTGCACTTTTACAGATCTTCACATTGACATGAAATGACGTCACTACCCCAGCCCTGGACGAGATGGATTGTTGGCACCGAGATGGATTGTTGGCACCGTGGCTGCAGCAGTGAGCTCCCGCAGAAGCACCGTCTGAGGGAGGCACAGGGGCAGGCGGGGTTTCCTTCCATTGTGCAGGGGTCCCCATGGGTCGGAACCAAACACCCCCGCCACCCCCAGTGGCCCTGCGGAAGAAAGGCCTGGCGTCTTCACTGTAAAGATGGGGCTCACCTTGAGGTGGAATCAGCTCTGTGCGTTCAACACTGAGTGAAGCCATTTCCCCCCACCCCCGTTGGGAAAAACAGTAGCACACCAAAACGATATTGCTAACGGCCAAAGCCCTGGGAAGCCCGAGCAAGAACGCTTTATTTTCTACTGTCGGCTTCACCCCCACCCCAGCCCCACCGCCAAGAAACAGACAAACCAAATGAAACAACGCTCTGTCTTCCAACTCCAGCTTTTCAACGTTGCTTCCCCCTGAAACACAAAAATCGAACGAGAGGAAAAGAAAAGGGATGGGTGAGCGTTGCGGCTGAGCCCTGATGAATTACAACTCAGAGGGGTCTGGGATATCCCCCCTGGGGGGCAAGGGAAAGATGCTTGGGTCGGTGGGGCAAACCCACCTGTTGTATCTATCCTAAGATTGTGACCCAAGAGGGCAAGGTAGAGGTGCCCCGTAGGACTGGACAGTGTTGCAGAAGCAGACTTCCACCTCTGTCTTCTGAGGAGCAGCTGCTGGGTCCAAGCTCAGCCCCCACGCACTTCATCCTGGTGCCACCAGGGCTCTGCCACCTGCTATGCCAACAGGAACCAGAAAGAAATGCATTCCTAGTCCACCCCCAGGGAGTCCTTTCATCCACCTCTAGAACCAGGGTCACAGATAATCCTCCAGAAGACATCATCTCTCAATCCTTTCCCTCATGAAGTGAACACTGAAGATACAGGTTCTGTATCAAAGTGGTGAGGAAATCAGATGGTGCCTGGCTATCAGAAAGAATAGCCCCTGGGCCCGTAAAGGGCTTGTCTTAAAACAAGCAGCCATCTAAGCGAGGTGTCAGCCAAATCCATGCAGAGGGAGCACACCAGTGATCCAAGGATTGTGAATAGCAGAATCCAAGATCAGAGGAAGGAGTTGTATGAGAACTTAAATTCTGAGCACCAGGTTTGCTGAAGGCTCTGGATGACATCAGTTTTCAGAGCCCACATGTCGAGTGAGCCTCCCTGGGGTTTCCCTGAACCACTGACCAGCATGTGAATAGTTTGCCCCCAGACAAGGAGGGACCATCAGAACGTAGATTTCTGCAGCTATAGTGGGGTTAAAATAGAACATACTATCATTTGTTTTCCCCTTGGATCCATTTTAAATTTGTTCTAGTTTCTATTCTCTTCTGCTTATTCTTGGATTGAGGTTTTCCTGTGTTTGATTGTACTGTCATGGTCGGTCGGTTGGTTTTGTTTTGGTGTGACGTTCCTTATGTGAAATCCAGGATGCGTAAATGTATAGAGACAGTCACCTGATTTATCATTCCTTAGGGGGATGCAGGAGAGGCTGGCAGAGGGGTAATAATAACGGGCACAGGAATGAATAAAATGTTCTAAAATTGATTGTGGTGATGACGGAACAACTCCTTTGAATACATTTAAACCATTGAATGGTATATCGCATGAGTTCTATGTCCATAAAACTGTTAAAAAGAAGACGGAATCATATCCGGCTCTCCATCTTTGGGAAGGCCTACCTTCAAAGGGTGGGGGTGGGGGAAAGAATAGTAATAATATACCCTGCCCATAGCACACATACAAATATAGACATACTCACACACACATACACACACTTTCACACATATATGTACTCACACACATCCACAATTCACACACTCACATATATACCCCCATACTCACACATGCACACTCAGCACATGCACGCATTCACACACACACACACACTCACACACACACTCACACATGCAGTCTCTGGATCCCTCGGCGGTTGGTTCTCCTTCTTTGCCTTCCTCCTGGGCCAGTGTCCTGTTTTCCTTTCCTAGCTGAGCCCCTGCACCCAGTCACTTCAGCCCATCTGTAAGCGGTGCTCGTAGCAAACGGAAAGGGTGTCTCCGAATCTTCCTACTGTGCACCTGTGAGCGGTGCATTATGAAGCCGTGCTGCAGCGCACAGGCTGTGTGTCCGCCTCTGTCAACTGGCACCTCTTTCTCAGGAAGGGCAGAGCACAGGCTGTGCAGGATGCCTGGCAGTGGCTCCAACATCTGCTTGCTGAAATGCGGTTATTCTTAGCTACTCCCCCGCCCGTCTGGCCGCCTCGCCCAGCTTATTAATAATGCTATAGCAAGTGAACACTTTGCCGAGGAGGGGCCACGGGGCACTTGTGTTTGGTCCATGCCTCACATCTTAGCTCAACTCCCAAGGTTTCACCTGGACAGCCATTTTAAATTAAATGTGTCTCAACAGGTCCGGTGGTTGCATGGGCTTTTACTGCATAAGAAAAATGCTAGACGCTTTCCCGAGCTACACTGAATGTTTGCAGAAATATCTTCTAATACTCAAAATTCACTCACTGCCATCAAGTGGATGCTGACTCATAGTGACCCTGTAAGATGGGGTAGAACTGCCCCTGTGAGTTTCCTAGACGGTAACTGTTTATGGGCGTAGAAAGCCCGGTCTTTCTCCCTTGGAGCTGCTGCTGGTTTCGAAGTGCTGACCTTTCGGATCGTAGCCCAGTGCATAACCACTATGCCACCAGGATTCCTATATCCCAATATATAGTTTTAAAAAAAAGAAGAAAGAAAAACAATCAAGTCCCCAAGATTTACTGATTAAGCCTGAACCCTAAGTCAGATTTCAGAAGAGGGTGTGTGTTGATGGTTCAGGGCACCATGGACAGGCAGCCCCTGCCGCTGAGTTTGTAGCCCTGGTGAGTTACCCACGGGCTGACTGTGAGGTCAGCGGTTTGAACCCCTCAGACAGCTGATCTTCTCAAGAAAGACAAGGCTTTCTAGTCCTGTGCATTTGCAGCCTTGGAAACCCACGGGGGCACTTCTATGCTTGTCCTGTAGGGGTCACTGTGACTCGAGATCGACTTGCTGGCCAAGACCAGGCCTGCTTGAAAGGGAGGGAGTGCCCTGAGGTTTGTACCACACCTTTAGGGCCACACCTGAATCCCAGGGGACCGTTAAGTGACTCCTGGGTCTTTTGGACTCAGAATCCACTGATAATCCTTCCTAAGAAAACCCCACGGCGGAGCCGCACTGAAAGCTGACAGCCTGTTCTGTATCATGTACTGCTTCAGAGCCAGGTTTGGGCCCTGTTTGTTCCAGTGCTCTTTGGTGAGTGCCACTCCTCTGGGGGTACCAAGGCCAGAATCTTTGTCTATCACCCCAGTTGTCTCCCTCCTCTGTCTTGCCGCTTCCTTTCTCCCCACCCCGCCCCACCTTTTCTTTCTTTGATCTATGTCTTTCTCTTCTTGCTGCGCTCCCTCTTCCCCTCATTGTCTCCCCTTCTCCTGCCGGGTTCGTCCGCACTGTTCTGTATTCTTCCCTTGTGCTGGTCCCCTATTTTCCCCTCCAGTCCCTTCCCCTCTTTGCTTCCTTTTTCCTCCAGTCTTTCTGCGGCCCGTCCGCCCCCCACGATCTTCCCTGCCTTTTCTTACATTTCCGTGTCCTTGTTCTTTGTTCTCACCATTTCTCTATGTGCGAGTGACGTCATCTGCTGTCAATTTGAGATTAGTAAGATCGAAGGGGTAGAGTTTAGCCCGTCAATCAGGGCGCAGCTTGATGACCTCATTTGGAGGCGGCGCTAAGGAGATAAAGAGCTCGCTGGGGGGACATAGAGGCAGGGGGACATGCCCACCCTCCCTGCAAGACATTCCTCTTGACAAGCCACACGGAGCTACGCTAATGGAACCAGAGCCCTGGAGCTGGAGGAGCCACATGGAGACCCGCACCAGCATAGGATGCTTCCACTGCCACTGGATCCATGGGGCTTTCCACCCACTGGCCTGTGATCTCCCTGCATTTGGTGTCGTTGCATGTGTTGTGTGAATCTGAAGAATTTATAGACTGGTATCAGACAGCTGGGCTAATATCAGACTTATGGACTGGATCTGGATTGGGCTGGGTTTTTTTTAATACATAATGGCTCTGTTATATAAAGCTCTCTCTAGCACGTACCTTAAGGTGACCAGACGTCCTGCTTTTGGCGGAACAGTCCCGATTTTTGGAAAGAATGCACGACAAGCTAGGGAACGGTCTATTGGGTCCATATAGACCAAATTTTCAATCAAGAACCCACCCCCCCACCGCCCCCACCCCCCGCTGCCCTCCGGTCAATGGTGTTCTGCTTTAAATCTGGTCACCATAGCATACCTGCATGTCAGTGGATTTGGTTCTCTGGTCCACCCATACTAGCACACCCTCCTTTTCCCGATGACTCCTCTTCTTCCTGTTTCTCCCCTTTGTCTTTGTCGCCCTGATCCACTTTTGCCTCCCTGTCTCCAACCATTCTGGGATCCCTTCCCCATTTGTCTTTATTCTTTCCTTTTTTTCTCTTGTTACTCCGTGTTCCTGTCCTCGCCTCCCCACCGTTCTTCCTTCCCCATTACCCTTCTCCCTTTACCACCACCCTACTAGCATGTGTAGGGCAGTTGGTGTCCCCCTTGTATACACACACACACACACACACACACACAGTTGACTGTGTTGCTCTGTCCACAGGCCCAGGGCCCGAGATGAGTGGGCCCAGTGTTGCACAGAAGCTTCCTGCACCCACACCCAGTGGCCGGCCCTCGCCCGCGCCCCCCACCCCTGCGCAGCCCCCCGCGGCCGCAGTGCCGGGACCCTCTGCGCCACAGGCAGCCCCGGGACAGCCGTCGCCCGTCCTGCAGCTGCAGCCGAAGCAGAGCCGCATCAGCCCCATCCAGAAGCCGCAGGGCCTGGACCCCGTGGAGATCCTGCAGGAGCGAGAGTACAGGTGACGTGCTCGTTGGGGGGTGACCTGCAGCAACAATGGTTCAATCCCAACCAGGGTGCCTCATGCACAGCCACCGACAGCCGTGGGGACTTGTGTGTGGCTAGGAGGCTGAGTAACCTGTGGGCCCCTTGCCCCAGTCTGCCAGGTGCCAGCAGAGCTTCCAGGCGAAGACGAGGAGGGAAGTCCTAGCAGTCTGCTTCTGACAGCCTGGTCTTTCAGAACTGAATGGCGGGAAGTGTGGGCAGCATCCTGTCCCAGCATGGGCAGGCTAACCGTGTTGGGCTGGCTTGACCATACAGTGGTTGTGAAGATAAAATGACCTCGCACCAACCCCTAAACAACTACCCTGTTTCCCTGAAAATAAGACAGTGTCTTTTATTCATTTTTTTCTCCCAAAGATGCCCTAGGTCTTATTTTCAGGGGATGTCTTATTTTTCCATGAAGAAGAATACGGTACACATTTATTGTTGAACAAAAAAACAGGAAATGTATTACCTGTATACGGTACGGTAGTAGTTGTCATCACAAACCAGCATAGCCAGACAAACTGTGAATCCTACAGTATCAAGAATGTCTAATTGTGAGTCAGCCAGACTCCGTCAGGGCAGAGCGAGCAGCAGGCGGCAGCTTGTCCTGGCAGCGGAGCGGGCTCTCTGATTAAAAGAGACCTCACACTTCCTGTCTGCTCCGGCTGTGCTGCGGCCAACAGTGAGCTGCACGGTGGTGCCGCC
>NW_022103922.1:4724521-4725861 GCF_000313985.2 Echinops telfairi
ATGTATGGGGGGGGGGGGGGCATTATCATACCACTTACCTCGTCAACGAAATTGGGGGTGGGGGGAAGTGTCCAGAAGCATAATTTCCAAAAAACATGCTGAAGCCTCTTGGCTTGGCTGCTCATCCCAAGTCATATAATCAGGATGTTGGCCGCTGCGCGCAACCGTAACAGCAGCCTTGAGGAAGGTGCTTCCTTCTGCTGCAAGAGAGAGGTGCTATGAGTTAGGACGGACTCCCTGGCACCTACCAACGTCCACTGGTGCCAGAGAGAGAGGAGGCTTTCTACTTCCCGGGAGAGTGCCAGCCTGGGAAACCCACAGGGACGGCTCTATCCCATCGGTAGGGTAACTGAGTCTGTACCGACTCCATGGCAGTGTGTTTCTTAGTGTTTGGCTGTTTTTATCCAGCATGTGGACGCGTTGCCTGAGACTTGTTGATGGGCTCCCTGAAAACATACCCCCCCACACACACACACCCCAATTCCCTGGATCTTTCCATCTGACCACCATCGTTCCTCTGTGGTGGGGCTTGGCCTCACTCTCTGGGGTGAATGCTGGAGACTTGTTGCCCCTCATTTCCGACTCACCTGTTTTCTTTTAGCCCCATCTTCACTGTATACCTCCCCAACCCCTACTTAATGACCCACCTCATTTCCAAAGACGTTGCTAACGACGTCATATCACCACACGGAGGCAGCCCTCCACCCCCACCCCCCATTTTGGAACTGTCAAACCAAACCACAGAGAATCTTGGCCCCGCCACACTGACAGGTAACAACCTTAGCCTTCGCCTGTCTCCCTCCCTCCCTCCTCTGCCTCCGAGTCCTGACCAGACATCAGTCACTGAGTGAGGAGTGGGTGTGGCTTCGTGTCCAGACACAGGCTCGTCCCCCAAGGACAATGGGAAGCCACACGATGGCCGTGCACGCTGACTTCCCAAGCAAGGGAGATGTGTTTCGCCCTCAAGGGGGCTGACTGTGGGAAGAGAGACTTGGAATGACGCCCCACGTCTCTGGTATCGAGTCAGACTGCCATGCGCAGCGGACACAGCCATTTACCTGTGGTTTTCACCTGGCCTGTGTCCCAACCCTGGCCAATCCCGGCACCAGAATCGTTCACGGCTCCTTCACCAGCAAACATGCCAAAAGCTTCTCTCTCTCGCTCTCGCTCTCTTTCTCTCTCTAGTATTGCCTAGCTCAGTGTAGGAACCAAATGTACAGGCGTCATTTTCTGTTCACATCACTCTCCTACAGGAATCATCAACTTCTCCTCTGCACCTGGACAAATATCTGTTGCTCTTAATGGCTCTCTCTCTCTCTCTCTCTCTCTCTCTCTCTCTC
>NW_022103922.1:4727092-4728889 GCF_000313985.2 Echinops telfairi
AGGACTGCTGCGTCCAGACCAGGAAGGAGGAGAGCCGCACATGGGACCTCCTGACAAGGGCACTTCCTCTCAGGGCGGCCTCAGCGTCCGCTGGATCGTTTGCCTTTAAGGTCTAGGTGTTTGAGAACAGCAGACATCCAGAATGGATTTGTCTGTTCCCCTTCCAAGGGTCCCTCACACCCCCTCATTCAGAGCTTCCAGAGCCAAAGTCGGGGCCAGGGGGATGCCGAAGGGATCAGAAGGGCCGGTCCGGATTGGCCCGCAGAGAGGAAGGACACAGCGTGACCAGCATTTCATGGGACTGGGCAGGACGTGATCTCGGCGAGGGGTCCCAGCGACACCTTGGGAGGATAGCTTATTCCAAAATCCAGCCTGAATCACCTGCATGCACCCAGCGACATGGGCCACAAATAGTGCGTCCCGTGGAAGTCCGTGAACACCTCCACACTTCCCTTATTGGTAATGTTTGTGGGAAAGATGGCCTTGTTCATTTTTCCTCCCAAAGCAAACAGCTGCCGGTGCGGAAGGATGCGTTTGGGGGACTGGGCGCAAGGCCGTGTTGAAGGAGCCGCCAGCCTCTGAGTCTGGAGGACTTCGCTGCTGGCGCGAACACAGACCATTGTAGAGACTGACACACTATAACGTTCAAGGTGAACTTTCATAGTTCACGTCCAGGCAGGCTTCCAGTCGGAAATGGTATTTTGATGACCTGGAGTATCGCTGGAGCCCAGGAGACATAGTGAGTGTCAGGTTGGGCTGCTAACCACAAGGTCAGCAGTTTGAGACCACCTGCTTATCGAAGGAGGCTTTCTGTTCCCCTAAGATTACAGTCTGCCCACGGAGGTAGTTCTTCTCTGTCCTATAGGGTCACAAATGGACTCAGTGGCAGTGAGAAAGGTATGTATAGAAGCGGTCTTTTCCAGTAAAGAGTCACAGCTTCAGAAGCACGGGACAGTTCTCCCTGCCCCTCTAGGTTCATTTGAGATGCATTGATTCAATGGCAGTGAGTTTGCGTTTTTATGGAGGTTTTTTTTTGGGGGGGGGGTGTCAGTATTACTAAGGAGTCCTAGGGGTGCTGTGAGTTAGGCTTTGGGCCGAGAACTGCAAGGTTGGTGGGTCACACCCACCGTCCCTCTGTGAGAGAATGAGGAGGCGGTCCGGTCCATTAAGGGTGTGCAGTTTCAGAAAGCCCACACTGAGTGGGAGGGAGTGGGGGTGTTTTCGGCAGAGGGACGTTACGTCCTTGCTGGGTGCCGCAGAGGGTCTGCGCCTGACTGCTAACGGGAAGGTGCTGCACCGAAGAAAGATCTGCCGACCCGCCTCCTTAAAGATCACAGCACCAGAGCCCAGGGGCGCCCAGCCCCGGAGCTTGTGGTGGCAGTGGCAGGGCGGTGGTTCCGGGTCCAGGCCGGAGCTCCAAACTAGCTCTTCTAGCTCTGTTTTCAAGTCTGTAAAATGACAACTTCACGGCCTCCACCTTGTAAGGGACCACGCGTGGTCAAGTAGCGTGACCACGAACAAGAGGAAGGCCCTCGGGGAGATGGATGGACAAACACTAGGCTCACACAGGACCGTGTGAGGACAGTGCAGGACCAGGCGATGTTTCATTCTGTCGTGCATCATCAGGTCACTGTGAGTCAGAACCAGGGCACCTAACAACAACCTCGGAGTGATGCGTGCGTGCGTGTGCGCGTGCGCTTTCAATGCAGTGAGCTTAGTGCGGGAATGCTAACTTATCGTTGAGCGATGTCTCAAGACAGTGTTGTCTTGGAGGGGAGGGCTTTCTGCAGTCAAACA
>NW_022103922.1:4729908-4737026 GCF_000313985.2 Echinops telfairi
CCCACCATCCCTTCTGCTTGTCCAGCACTGACGTCTGCATCAGCCTCGCTGCCCACAATCCGAGTCCTTCCTTATGCTTGGCTGCTGGGAGTGTGATGAGGGGAGGGTGGGGGCAGGTGCTGCTGGTGGATTCCCATGCACAGCGGCCCCACGTGATAGGTTTACCCGCTGTCCCTATAGGGGAGCCGATGGCCTGGTCTTTCTCCCTCACACCGTCAGATGGGTCTGTACCGCCTACCGTTGCCCGTGAGGGTACCGAGTCCCTTGCAGCCTCTGTCTGCACCCACACCAAGGGAGGTCTCTCCAGCCACATGGACTTCAGACAACCCACTTGGGGGTCTGACACCATCCGGGGAATGTGCAGTAGAGTCGTAGGGGTGGCAGGTCCCCTCTGACTGATGGTGCTTTGGCCTGGCAGCTCCTGCTCACCCGTGCTTCTCTGTCCTCAGACTGCAGGCCCGCATCGCACACAGGATCCAGGAGCTGGAAAACCTGCCCGGCTCCCTGCCCCCGGACTTACGGACCAAAGCCACCGTGGAGCTGAAGGCGCTGCGGCTGCTCAATTTCCAGCGTCAGGTAGTTCCTGTCCCAGCCCCAGGAAAGGGAACGGCAAAGGGCCGTTCTCACTGTGTTGCAGGGGTGGCTCCTGAGTCTGATCCCAAACCAAACCAAACTCACTGCCATCGAGTCCATGCTGACTCATAGCGACCCCTACTCCTGGTTTCCTGAGACTGTAACTTGACTGGAGTAGAAAGCCCAGTCTTCCTCCCGAGGAGCTGCTGGTGGTTTCGAACTGCCGACCACGCGGTCCAACGCGTGACCACTCTACCACCAGGGCTCCTTCCCAGGGGGCATCAAGTAGAAGCTTCAGAGGGCAGGCACCCACCCCCCAACACACACACACACACACAGCCAGGGGGGTTTCTGCTGCAGCAGCTCTGTAGACAGTTTCTCCTCAACTGTGTGGTCTCCTAGGCAAGGTGAGCAGTTTGAAACCACCAGCTACTTGTCTGGAGAAGGATGAGGCACTATACTACTGTGAAGAGTGAGTCTCGGAACCCCCGGGGGCAGTTCCACCCTGTCCTGCCGGTCGCTGTGAGTCAGCATCGACCCCAGGGCAGTGGGTTTGAGAGTTGGCTGTTGGTGCCACCAGGGACCCCCCAGGGTTCTTAGTCAAACCTGGTAATAGAAGTGGGGTCCCCGGCCGGAGCAAACACCACTCAGCTACTGACCACAAGGGCCACGTTGAGCCAACCCAGAGGTGCACAAGAAGAAAGGTTTGGCGATCAACTAGAAACAAACAAAAGGTAAAACCAGCCGTTGGAAACCCTACATAACATGGTTCTGCTCTGACACGGGGTGGGGTGGACGTACCCTGCCGTTGTTTCTTTTCCCATAACGAATAGGAATGTCAACAGACATACAATGCTGTCTTTTGCTAGTCCTTCTGGTTTGTAGCAGGAGAAGGCTAGTGACGGGAGCCTAGAGCTGATTTTTACTTCGGTGACTTCTGCCCGGGAGCCCACCCCCCCCCTGCCTTCTCAGCCCACCGTGAGAGGAGCATTCCTTGCTGGACAGAGAGGCCTGCTCCCTTAGGTCCCCGGCGTAGGGCATGGAGTGTGTGTGCAGGGAAGTTGGGGAAGCCCTGAATTGCGTGGCTCAGTCCGATGGAGGATGTCAGGCGCTGGCACTTCGGCCCTGACCACAGGGATCCCACGCATAACAGAAGGAGACGCTGCCTCACCGTTGCCCCATGCCTAAGCCCATCATCACACACCGTGTCCATCCGTCTCGTGGAGGGTCTTCCTAATTTTTGCTGCCCCTCCCCTTGACCAAACAGGAAGTCCTTCCCCAGGGGCTGGTCTCTCCTGATAACATGTCCAAAGTACTTGAGTGGGAGTCTCGCCATCTTCGTCTCTGAGGAGCACCCTGACCGAGCTTCCTCCAAGACGGATTTGTCTGTCCTTGGGGCAGTCCACGGTGCTTTCAGTCTTCCCCAGCGCCGTTATTCAAAACCATCGATTCTTCTTTGGTCTTCCTTATTCGAGGTCCAACTTCTGCATGCATTATGAGGCGATTACACATACCATGGCTTGGGTCAAGGGCACCTTAGTCTGCAGGAAGGGGCAGAAGTTCAAGCCTGCCCCTCGTGGGTGCAAAACACAGGCCTCTGGGTGCAGCAGGGCAGGGTGGGGTGGGGGCGCTTTAGGCATGTGAGAGTGGACAGAAGCTAACCTCTGAGGGTCCCACTTCTCTCTTCTTGATAGGGGATTGGTTCAGGTGCCTGGTCAAGGCCTGCAAGGAATGTTGCAACACAGAAAGCTACCACCTGATACCTTGCACTCAGGGCACAGGGATACACAGGGCCCTGGTGGTCATGAATTGGGTTGTGATCAGCAAGGTCAGCAGTTCAAAACCACCAGCTGGGCCATGGGAGAAAGATGGGGTTTTCTACACCCGCAAACAGTTGCCGTCTCAGAAGCTCTCAGGAGCAGTTCTACCCTGTCCGATAGGGTCTCCATGAGACCCCATCACCTGAGCAGCCAAGAGATGAGCCCAATGTGCCGGCAGAGCTGAGAGTATATTTAAATGAGCTTCATCGAGCTGGTGTCTTACTGGTGGCTGCTGGTGGGACAGCATTGAAAACTCTCTCGCCAGTGAGCCTCCCCAATTACACGGAGGAGAATCGCAAGTGATAATTAACTCCATTGAATTATTTGACTGTGTCTTCCCAGCCCCTTTCCCCAGCTCCTGCCTACCACATCACGGGAGATCATTAGTAAGATATTGTATTTATGGTCCTATAAAACAAGTCGGTGGCAGTGTGCCAAACATAGACTGTTCTGGAAAGACGCTGTTGTTTGGAATGGGAGGGAAGGCAGCCGGAGCAGCATCTCTCTCCTCTCTGAATGAACGGCATTTGGGTACCTGCCGCCACCGCCTTGGGAATCAGACGTCATTTTTCTCTTCCGCTCACAGAGCCTCCTGAAAGCTACCCTTTAATCACAAAGAAAGCGTTGGTAGCGTTTTGAAAACGAAGTAAAAAAGAAAGAAACACGAAAGCCCATTATCTAATTAATATCATTAAAATAATTAGCTGGAACGCATTCATCTATCCAAAAGCCAGGGCGGCATTTGCTTGCTGGCTGGCTGGGGTTTTTGCTTTTTTTTTTTTGGTTTTTTTCCCTTCTTCTTTTTAAACACTCCTCCCGGGTCATCATTGCTCTGATCTGGCTGATTTGGGAAGCGGGCTTATCCTCGCTTCGAAAAGACCATAGGTATGTGTCATTGTCATGTGCCTTCATCTGGGGAAGAGCTAGCTGTGCCCGGCAGGGACTGTCCCTGGGTGGCGCCAATGGAGACGGGAGCAGCCCCTCACCAAGAGGTTGGCGGTTCTAGCCCACCCAGAAGTGCCTCAGAAGAAAGAACTGGAGGTCTAATGGGGGGCGCTGGCCACTGCCAGCCCCGCAGAGTGCAGTTCTGTTCTGCCCTTCGGTCTCTGTGAGCCGGAACTGACTGATGGCAACTGGCTCTGAACTGCAAGGTCGGTAGCTCGAGACCACCAGCTACTCTGTGGGAGAAAGGGAGGCTTTCTACTCTGGAGAGTTGCAGTCTCGTAACCCACGGGGACAGTTCTGCCCTGTAACCCTGCCGCATCGTGTCTCTGTGAGCGAGAACGGCAGTGAGTTTGTTTTGCTTTCTGGTGGCTTAAAGAAGGAGCGTCAAGCCCCGGCTCTGTTCCGTTGAAGGGATGTGACAGGAGATTGGGGACTGGAACGGGCCTCCCGTAGAGGACTCCCCCCTGACCACTCTCCTCCCACAGCTGAGGCAGGAGGTGGTGGCCTGCATGCGCCGGGACACCACCCTGGAGACGGCCCTCAACTCCAAGGCCTACAAGCGCAGCAAGCGGCAGACGCTGCGCGAGGCCCGAATGACGGAGAAGCTGGAGAAGCAGCAGAAGATCGAGCAGGAGCGGAAGCGGAGACAGAAGCACCAGGTGCCGCAGGCTCCCCGCCCCCCAACTCCCCAGGCCTGGCCCTCTCCCCCAGCCCCGGCGCTCGGCTTTGAGGTACAAGCTGCCCTCCAGACTCCGGCCAGTGGTCTGCCTGAGGAGCACGTTCCTCTCTGCTGCCACGACTCCTCTGGGGGCCTGTCCACTGTGGGCCCCAAAAGGGGTCCCTAGGGGCAGCCCTAGGGTCCAAGGTTCCTCCAGTCTCCGTCAGATCCGGTGCTCAAGCCTGGTTTAATTTCTCTTGGAATTTTGACTTTAGTCCCATGTTTGTGTCCCATTCTGCCCGCCATCTCCTGTGGCCCCGGATCAGAGCGGTCAGCTGTGGTCGCCAGGGACCACCTAGTCCTTCAGGCCCGAGCGTCTCAGAAGCAGGCATTCACGTGGCTCACGTGGGGCATTGGGCCTCTGGGTTAACGGTCTCCCTGGGCCTCTGATTTTCTTCTTCTTCATGGCCCTGGATGGTGGGCGGAAAGCCCGATCGCTGCATCTCTGATGCAAACTTGCCCACTTTGAAGACCTCAGTCACTGCTCCCCAAAGGAAGTAGGATGTAGAACACTGTGTGGACTGTTGTATGCCCATTGACCTTGACTATGACCTTGACCCTAAGCCGATGGTCCTGTGCCTCAAGCCCAGTGATTCAGACGCTTGGGGTGTTTGGTTAGGGCTAAGAAGTTTGCACAACAGGACCCCTGTGTGCTCTGTAGACCTGGGCATATTAGCAGCACATACAAACACATGCCTGTAGGAAGACCCTCTGAGAAATGTCCCCATGCTCGTGGGGACAGTCCCGTTCATCCTGATACAGAGTTTGACGCGATGTCCCTGCCCTGTGCACTCCCGTAGGGCTACGTCGTTGCTCTGTGCCTCACTGAGCTTCAGCTGACTGTGTTTTCGAAAACAATGCTGTGTCTTGTGATAACTAGAGGATACCTGCCCCTGATTTGACTTAAAAAGTTGATACAAATCACACCTGGCAGCTTTGCCTCAACTCACCTGGGGTCGTGATCAAATTAGCTCAGGGGGCCCCGGGCGGGGCGAGTGGTTGGCCAAGCCCATCCAGAGGTGCATTGGAAGAAAGGCCTGTCAATCTGCTTCTGAAACCCGGCCACTGGAAGCCGGTGGAGCACGGTTCCTCTCTGACGAGCGTGGGGTCACCTGCGAGCCGGAGCTGGTGGCCATGGGTCTGACTTTTACAGTAGCTTGGCTTTCGGAACGTGATTCTCATGGGGCACACCTGATTCTCCAGGTTCATTTGGGAATGATTGGCTCTAAAGCAGGCCACTGCCAAGACCGGGTTCCGCACAGGTGACTGTGCACACGCATATACCCTCCCTGGCAAGCGTAGGAGCTGCCGGCCGGAGGTAGCTGTGAGGCTCGCAAAATAACGTGCACGTTGTTTGCGTCAAACAGAGGCTTCCAAACGTATTTGGCCATCTGCCCCCTTTTCAGACCAAAAAAATGAAATAGGCTCCTCGCCCGTCTCTGGCCCATCATCCAGGATCAGTTTCAGGCGTCTGCTTTTGCAGGGTCCTGCCCCCCTTGTTCCAGCGGCCCCTCCCCAGGCTGCAGTAGCGCCCACCTTGGGAAACCCTGCACTAGAGCTTTGTGCTCCTAACCGCATGGCAGGTAGCTTTGCTCCGCCCCCAGGAGGCCACACATCTCGGCCTGGCCACCAAACAAGCTGTGTGGGGCCACTGCTCCCCCCGGCCCGGGTCTCACCCTCGCAGACGCCTCCCCATCCTCTGTCACAAAACAAGGTTCTTGCTGTTTCTCGGGCGGGAGGTGGGGTGGGGTCCGCTGGGAGGGGAAGCAGGCCTGAGCCGGCTGTTTCTCCCGCTGCGTGCTCCTAGGAATACCTGAACAGCATCCTGCAGCATGCGAAGGACTTCAAGGAGTACCACCGCTCAGTGGCCGGGAAGACCCAGAAGCTTTCCAAGGCGGTGGCCACCTGGCATGCCAACACAGAGAGGGAGCAGAAGAAGGAGACGGAGCGGATCGAGAAGGAGAGGATGCGGAGGCTGATGGTAAGGGGCCCGGGGGCAGTCCGTGTGCCTAAGGTGGAAGCACGGAGAAGGGTAGAGAGGGCGACCAAACTCAGAGAAGTGGGGACAAGGCCTGGCCATCCGCTCCCCTAAAGGTTCACCGCCCTGAAAACCCTAGTGGCAGTTCCACAGAGCCAGCTCGCCGACGGTGAGTCTGTTTGATTTTGCTCTTAAAGCGGAGACGTGAGGGCATTGGGGATTCCGTGGCAGGATTCTCACCTTCCATGCGGAGACCGAGTTCGATTCCCGCTAAGGCACCTCCGGGGTAGCCACCACTCATCCTTTGGAGGAAGCCTGCATGTGGCCGTGATGCTGGGCACATTCCAGTGAAGCTTCCAGGCTAAGCCGAGGAAGAAAGACCTGGCGACCTGCTTCCCAGAATGAGCCAGGGAAAGCTTGTGTATCACAGCCGGCTCACCCTCGGACCATCCCCGGGGGAGGCACAGGGCCAGGAAGGGTCCCACTCCCTGGTACAGGCGTCAGACCTGGATTCAGCTCACAGTAATAACTGCAGAAGGAGTAAGGGAAAGCAGCCCATCCCCACCCCACCCCAATTGTTTAGTAAGTTCCTTTTGAACTTCAGAGGGGGTGCTGAAATAGTTTTCTCTTGTCTAAACAAAACAAAACAAAACCCGCCACCATCAAGTCTCAATGCCAATGCATCACGACCCTGTATGTTTGTGAGACAATAGCTGTTTATGGGGGTAGAAAGCCTCATCTTTCTCCCATGGATCGGCTGGTGGTTTTGAACTGCTGGCTTTGCGAAGTTAACAGCCCAAGGTGTGACCAGGACACCAAAACACGGACGAGAGTAGCATTTCCACATCCTCAGCTGGCTCTGCCATCCCCGTTGAAGAAGGGAGCATATATTGCAGGGACGGAGCCCTGGTTACACCCTGGGCTGTAACACGCATGGCCAGCAGTTCAAAAACCACCGGCCGCCACTGGAGATCCCCTTGCAGAGGAGTCTCGGGGAGGAGATGAGCCAGTCAGGGTGCGATGTAACAATGATGAGAAATACAACTTTCCTCTAGTTCCTAAAGGTTTCCTCCCCGCTCCCACT
>NW_022103922.1:4738951-4756806 GCF_000313985.2 Echinops telfairi
GTGTGTGTGTGGCTTCTTTGATCCTGGCATCCAGGAGGTGGGGTAGGTACCCTAGGTTCCTCTCCACGTGATTCTGAGTCCCATTGTCCCATTCAACCTTCCCTGTTGTCTTTTCACTGCACGAGTACCTGCCTCCTGGCGGTACATAACTCCAGCCCCCGGGGTCCTATTAACAGGTCGGAAACAAAAGTGTTACCACCACCCCCACCCCCAGCTTCAGCCTGTCATCAGCCACCTTGCCTCTGAATGCAAAACAAACAAACAAACAAACAAACAAAAGGCTTTAAAAATGTCTTTGGCGTTTTATTGGCACCTAGTCAAACCATGCAATCGTTGGATCACATCAAGAAGAGCTGCACACACGAGGAGCGTTTATGTTTCAAGTAGCGAGCATCGTGTGCCACGTGTCAAAGCCCGTTTGCTTCCTCCTCTGCAAGAATGCCCTTCGAGCTCTCCAGGAAGGACTTCTTCCAGTCGTGGCCGGGCTGGCGAGTCGTGGGCGGAGTCACTTCCCAGCTGATGAACTGGTTTCTCGCTTCATTTGCCTGCTGCTGCTCAGCATGCCCAGCCGACGGCACTCACGCCAATTCCACGTCAAACTTCAGAAAGGGCCAGGATGGCGTACTTCAAGTGAGGCCACCCTTCCCGACCCCTTGTCTCACTGCCCTCCCTGCTGGAGCTTCCCGTTGAACTTGGGGAGATGACCACTGTCCATCTGATTCTCCCGATGGACGGTTCTTTAGGGAGCATGTGCTGGGAGGCAGACTCTCCTGCGTGAAGCTAAGTCACGTGGTTTCAAGAAAAGTGCAAATCATTGCCAGTCATTGCTTTTTTGATATGAATGGTTGAAGGTTTAAAGGTCACCTCAGGGCAATAGTTTTTGGTTTTTGTTTCGGGGTGGGGGGCGGGGCGTTCACCAGCCGATGGGAGTCCAGAAAGGCTGGATGGATTCCATGGGAAAATGAAAATCTCTTCTGCATTCTTTAGGCAGTGGGTTGACTTTCCATATCTTGCTGAAAGCTACCTGAACACTCCTTGGCCCCTCCCTCTGTTCTTGATTATATTTGAGATGATCCAGAATAGGCGTCAAGAATAGCCTTCGGTCAGTGAATGGTCAAATTTGGATATGTGTGTGTGTGTGTGTGTGTAATGATAGGTCCTAGAACAGCGGTTCTCAACCTGTGGGTCGAGACACCTTTGGGGGTCAAATGACCCTTTCACAGGGGTCACCTAAGACCATCAGGAAACACATATTTCTGATGGTCTTAGGAACCGAGACACCGCTCCTCTATCGTCTCCAGGTGAGTCCGCCCACTTGCAGATACGCTGATCTGGTGAGAAAGAAGCTATCTCAACCTTCACACTGACATTGCCTTTTTACCCATCCTGTAGCGAAATGTAGCAATGCAGTTTACTGTTGTTACATTAAGACTGTTACCCAGGCTACACCATGCTTCAAGACAAAATTTCATCTATTTGTAGTTAGAAATAAATATTTCCTGATACATAATTACATATTGCTTTTGTGATTAATCACTATGCTTTAATAATGTTCAATTTGTAACAATGAAAATACATCATGCATATCAGCTATTTCTATGACAATTCATAACAGTAGCAAAAGGACAGCTATGAAGTAGCAATGAAAATAATTTTGTTTGGGGGAGTCACAACATGAGGAACTGTATTAAAGGGCCACGGCATGAGGAAGGCTGAGAACCACTTTCCTATGAGAAATTTTAAAAGACAGTGCAAGGTTGCCGAGCCACACCTCTCCCCCTCGGTGTTGACCTATAGGGTGGGGCTGTGGCTTCACTGTGCTGCCAACTTCATTGTCTTGGGACTCAGCTGGCCACCACCTGTGGACCTGCCTGTACCCACCTGGACATGGCAACTGGTGCAGCTGGCTCCAGACACTGCCAGCCGACCTCACTTGGTTCAGGCCAGGGTGCCGGGGAAAACGGGTTGCCTACCCACTTGTGTGTGGGCAGTGTCGGTTCACTGGTCAGTCCTAGCTTTCCATTTGGGGGACCAGGGCTCCACACCGCTGCTGGTCAGTGGAGACGTGTGTGGTGCCACGATGCTGAATCACCTTCAGGAGCTTTTCGGACAGACGAGGAGAAAAGGCCTGGTGATCTTCTTGCAAACGATGAGCCAGGGAAAGCCAGGAGGGTCTGGCCCACAGCAGATGGACCCTGGATCACGGCGGGGCGCAGGCTCAGGCAGCGCCCCATCCCGCTCCAGTCACTGTGTGGCTTTTCACCCTGGTGGCAAGCCAGCGCCAGGGACACACCCTGATGGCCGTGTGCTTACGATGCTCCTCTTTCCTTGACAGGCCGAAGACGAAGAGGGTTACAGGAAGCTGATCGACCAGAAGAAGGACCGGCGCCTGGCCTACCTCCTGCAACAGACAGATGAGTATGTGGCCAACCTGACCAGCCTGGTGTGGGAGCACAAGCAGGCACAAGCGGCCAAGGAGAAGAAGAAGAGGAGGAGGAGGAAGAGGGTGAGTCATCTGATCTCTGGGCAAGGCCCACCCCACCTCTTGGGGAAGTCCCTGGGGGGAATTCCAAGGTCTTTCCCTTGAATTCCATTTTCCCACAGGGGTTTTGAAGCCTCCTCCCTTTCCTCGCCAACCCCCTGTTCACAGGGACCCTGCTTGGGGAGAGCTTTGATAATGGTGTCGCACAAAGTGGATGTAGGCGTCCCAGGAGGACCCAGGAGAAAGGCCTCTGAGCCCAATGGTGCCACTGAAAGCCCCTGGACAGCACAGTGCCACTGAGACTCACCCGGACGCCCTCGCGGGGGCCCCCTACTGACCACTAGCAGCAACAACCGTGGGCGAGTGGGAAAGGGTGGGCAACGGGGAGTTAGGCCGGGCAGGGAGGGGAGGGGTGGTGGGCAGAAGAGTCACGGGGGACGTTCTCATTCCTTGTTTGATACATGGTGCGCTGTGATGTAGCTGCAAACACACACACACACACACACACACACAGGAATCAACAAGAAATGAAAAGCAGGGCCCCTGGTGGGGGCTTGTTGTGGTCTGATGGCCCTGTGGCCGGGTCGTAGTCTGATGGCCCTGTGGCCAGCCGGGTCGCGGCAGAGAAGCTGGATAGAAAAAGCGGCAGCAGGTGCCGAGAGCTGGTGGAAAGCAGCCCCAGGAAGTTGTCAGAGACAGGTGCGGGCTACTTCTGAAACGCTGGTGGCTGCTGGCTGCAGGGCCGGCTGTTCAAACCCACCAGCTACCCCAAGGGGAAAAGATGAGGCTATCTGACCCCTGCTATCCAAAACCAAACTCATAGCCATCAAATCTCGATTCCAGCTCACACCGACCCCTGTGGGTTTCCGAGACAGAACAAACAGACCTGTCTTAGAAAATGTGCACCCAGAATGTTCTTTAAAGGAAAGGATGGTAAGACTTCGTCTCATGGACGTCAGTCATGTTGTCAGGAGAGGCCAGTCCCTGGAGAAGGACGTCCTGCTTGGTAAAGTGGAGGGGCAGCAAAAAAGGCCTTCGACCAGATGGGTGGACACGGGCTGCAACCATGGGCTCAAACACTGTTTGGTGCCGGCCGGGCCAGTGCCTCCTTCTGTTCCCGCTATGCATGGGAACGGACCCTAACAACACACCTCCTGACAGGAGTAGAAAGCCTCGTCTTTCTCCCACGAAGCCATGTGTGGTTTCGAACTATTGACCTTGCAGTTAGCATCCCAATGCCTGCCCCACGCCGCCACCAGGGCTCCACTCCTGTACAGACAGCCCCACGGAGGACCGCTGTGCCTTGGAGCAGACTGGGTGGCAGCGTGTGTGGGAGTGTCTTGGTTCTGCTTTGTTGTCTGAATCTGAGAAGCACCCCTCAGACCCACTGCTGATTCAGTTGCAGACCACTGCAATGAAGAGGATGTCCAAACCAAGGGAACCCCACCCCCACCCCCCCGTCTTGGCTTCCAAATGCAGGGGCCCGGGTGGCATAGCAGCTCACAAGTTGAGCTGCCGACCGTGAGGCCAGCAGAGGTCCAGTCTGGAGCGCACAGCAGGGCTGTCTGCCCTGTCCTGTGGAGTCGCAGTGAGTCAGCACCACTCCCGGGCAGTGAGATGTTTCACACGCGTGTACTTGGAGATCAGGAGACAGTTGTGGCCTGCCTTGGGACAGACAGGTGGAATAAAGGGGCCTGTGATCCTCCAGGAGGCGTCCCCCGTTCAATAGCAGTACTGGTCTCTCCTAATCCAGATTAAGGAGCCTTGGTGGCGCAGGGCTAAGCACACAGCTGCTCCTTCAGAAAAGACCCAGCCATCAATTCCTTCAACTCTGTAAGGATGACGGCCGAGCCAACCCGACGGGGCGTGTCCCCTGGTCATGCCGGGTCACTGAGAGTCAGAATAGTCTGGAGACAAGCACCAGCCGGGGCAGCAGCCCGGCAAGATGGTCAGGGAAGTGCCCAGGGTCACTGTTGGGTTTTCCGTGCTGGAGGTCGTCCTCTGTCCACCTGTGCCATTGCAAGCTCACGCGCCTGATGGGAGCATCAGACTTGTCACCAGTAGGTGAATGTCCCACGGGGCTGGTTAACATCATCATCACAGGCCCACGAGGGATGCCGTGCATGGCTGTGCCGGTGGATGGATCAGGGTTCATCTCTGCAGAGCAGGGCCCTCACAGGGTGTTTGTCACCGACTCTCTCCTTGTCGTCAGGGAGGGGGGAAGCAGTACAGGCGGAGTCAGAGAGAGAGAGAGAGATTAAAGTCAAGAGGTGAGCTCAGGTGAACCCATGCATGTGCAGTTCACCGTGGATGTCACTCCTCTGAGCAGCGGGCACTGGTTATGTCACCAGGCCCTGAGAGGCTAAGCCTCCTCCCACCCAGGCACCGGGCACCCCCTACGTGGCCTTCATTTGGAACAAAGACAAAACGGGAGGAAGGCTTCGTCCAAGCACACCCTCCCGTCATCCCCTGTACACCGGAAGAACCCAAAACATGATGGCGGAAGGTATCGGCCTTCTGGCCCCCCACCCCGACCCCAGCACAGTAGACTGCCCCCTGGCCACCACCTGGTGTCATTGCATGGCAGCACGGGGCGTGAATACCAGAGGTGGTGTTATTTTTTATAAGGGCACGTGAGAGACGCCTCGCAGAGCACAGCAGTGTGTGTGTGTGTTCTTAACTATTGTGACTTTCAAATAACAGGATGCTCTCATGGCCACGTTCCACTGTCTTTTCATTCCATTTTCCCCATTCTCTTTGAGAAGCCCCCTCATCTATGGGCAGCTGATGGCATTGCTCATCCTAATGCCCTGAGTGTGTGCTATGTGGACGATACTGTTCTTCTTGCTTTTATCTGCTGTGTCCCTTGCTTTATAAGTGCCACCCCCCCCCACCCTCCACCCTTGTGGGTCTGGGAACAAAACAGACACAGATCTCTGGCTGGTAATCTGATGGGGCAGTTTTCATCCACGCCATAGCCTGGCTTGATTCCCGCACAAAGGATTAACCACATTGGTATCTCATTTTGTGGACATCCTGAGTCCATTGTAGTGGACACTCTGTCTGTCCATCCATCTCCTGAGAGACTTCCTCTTTTTCTCTGACCTCCGCTTTACCAAGCATGATGCCCTTCTCCACAGACTGGCCCCTACTGATCACACATTGCAAGGTATTTGAGATTAATCCTTGCCTCCCTCGCCGCTGAGGAGCCTTCTGTCCGTACTTCCTCCAAGATGCGTAGAATTGTTTGTTCTTCTGGTGGTGTGGTCCTGTCAGTATCTTTGTCGGGACCGTGATTTGAAGGTGTCAGCTCTTTTATCTTCCTTATTTGTTGTCCAACTTGGGCCCATAGGGGAGGTCACTGAAAGTACCCTGGCCTGGGTCAGGCGCACCTTAGTCCTCAAAGTGACATCTTTGCTTTTGAACTCCTCAAGGAGGCTGTTTTAGTCCGGGTTGACTATGGAAACAAATTCACAGGCACTCATGTGTGTGTGATAGAGAACTTTATATCAAAGAGTAATTGTATATTAAGAAAACATCCCAGCCCAGTCCAGATCAAGTCCATAAGTCTGATATTACCTCATATGCCCTATACCAGTCTGTAAATTCCTCTTCAGACTCATGCAATGATGCAGAATGCAGGAAGATCACAGGCCAGTGGGTGGAAAGTCTTGTGGGTCCAGTAGTGGTGGAAGCATCTCAGTGCAAGTATGGATTTCCATGTGGCTCCTCCAGCTCTGGGGCTCTGGCTGTCTCAGCATAGCTCCATGTGACTTGTCCGCAAGAATGTCTCACAGGGAGAGTGTATCTGGCCTCCAGTGAGCTATTTATCTCTGTAGCGCCTCCAGAATGAGGTCATCAAGCTGCGGCCTGATTGACAGGCTAAGCTCCACCCCTTCACAAGTTGACAGGAGAGTAAAGTAAGTGACACAAAGGCCTTATGGAGAAGATTCAGAATGTGAAGTGCATTGTTGCTCAAGAAAAACAAAGCAAAACTCAAATGCTGTCAACTCAATTCTGACTCATAGCAACCCTATAGGACAGGGTAGAACTGCCCCTTTGGGTCTCTGAGACTGTAACTCTATGGTAGCAGAAAGCTTCATCTTTCTCCCAAGGAGCAACTGGTGGTTTTGATCCACCACCCTTGCGATGAGCAACCTAACGGGTAACCCACTGCGATGCCACCAATGCGTCATCCATTCATCGTTGCTGCTAGTTGCCATCCAGTCGGTTCCGACTCATACTGAGTCTGTGTACGTTCGTTCAGTTGGAACTCCATTGAGTTTTCAAGGCAGACCCCCAAGCCTGTCTTCAGAGGGGCCGCTAGGTGGGTTTGAACTGACAACCTTTGGACTGAACCAGCAGCGCCACTTGGGAACCTCTCAACCTTGGACTGTACTGACAGCGACAGCGACCTAGCCCCACCACAGCCTTCGGAGGTGGGCTCTGTGCACAGACAGGCAGTGGAGGCGTGGGGCCGTCACCCAGCGGAGAGCCCCCGCACACAGCTGCAGAGTGGGAGCTCAGCTCAGCTTGGCCAACTCCAGAGCGCACTGCCTCTCGAGGGAGTGGAAGGCATTTGAGGGGATGGTTCCCTGCAGCCCTGTGGCTCAGTGGCAGCCCCTTCCTCTAAGCTCTTCCTTCCGAATCGCCCCGAGTCTGTTCATTCTACGACTCCACGTGTTTCAGGGGCGCACCGGTAGAAGCTGCGATCCACTCCTATCTGCCAGACACATGGAATCAGCCTCCTCCCCATGTCCGTGTGGGCTTTCTTTGTGGGCTACGTTGGTAGCTCCTTTCTGGTCGGAATGGAAAGATGGGAGGGGGGTGAGGAATTAACTTTCTCCCATTAATTAACGAGGAGAGTGCCTGAGAATTGCAGGAACGGAAGTTTCTGTGACGGGGGACCGACGTGGCTGCCCTGTGCTGTGGGCTTCTCGCTGTGTGCTCTGTCCTCAGCCTGGGTGCAGGGGCCCTGCTTGGGGGTGCTCCTCCATCACGTGGACCCAGGAAATGTCTTCAGTGTGGAGAGCAGGGGCATCAGCAGAATGCGTCGGAACATTCTGGGGACGTCACAGCCAGAAGAGAGCATTCTCTGCTGCTGCTGCTGCTTCCGGGGGGAAGGTCTCATATTAGCATCTGCGCCTTGGCCCACATGCACACACGCAACCTTGGTGAGAACCCGGGATCATCCTTACAGAGAGCTGTGCAAGGCGTCAAACACGATGACTCTTCCATGCAGGCAAAACCTGGGGAGGGGAAACTGTGCATTTTCTGTAAACGCTGTTTCGTCAACAGGCAGCTGAGCAAAAACGTACCAGTGAATGTCTTAAAGGAAGTTCGTTATTATTGATTCTGTATCATATATGTATGATGTATTCATTAGAGCTCTATATCGATATTAATTAAAGGGCTCCGGGGGAAAGGCCCTTTTCTTAAATGTCTTGATCAAAGAAGTGACTCGTTATTTGTTGCTTTTCACTGCAATGTGCAGAAGCGGTGCAGCCTTCCAGTGCAGCCTTCCAGCGATGCCGCAGAAGCAAGGCTTCAGTAAGCTGGTGTTCTAGGGAACCTGTGGGCAGATCCAGGAGGCAGTCATTCCAACACAGCGGGGGTTTCAGACCGGGAAAGGTGTGCACCAGGGGTTGGATCCTTCGCCACACTTGCTCAGTCGTGTGCCGAGCAAATCCTCTGAGAAGCTGGTCTCTAAGAAGGGGAACGTGGCCGCGTGACTGGAGGAAGGCTATGAGCCACCTGCAGCTGGCTGGCGATGCAAGCTTGCGTGCTGAGAGCGAAGAGGCCGTGGCGCACCTGCTGGTGAAGATCACGGAGGACAGTCTGAATCCAGCTCCAGATGAGCAACTGGACCGATGGACAACATCGCAATACCAGAAAGCAAACTCAACGCTGACGCACAGCGACCCCTGGTGGGTTCCCGAGACTGGAGCTCTTTATGGGCAGAGAAAGCCTGACACTAACTGTTTACAGGAGTAGAAAGCCCGGCCTTTCTCCCGAGGAGCTGCTGGTGGTTTCAAACTGCCGACCATGCGGATCGCAGCCCAACACAAAACCACTGCACCACCAGGGCTCCAGTCACACCGGGATAGAGAAATGTCTGAAGCCGTGAAGCATTTCATTTTCCTTGGATCCACCATCAATGGCCCTGGGAGCGGCAGTCAAGCAGTCAAAGGGCACATGGTTGCGCTATGTCAGTCTGCTGTCCAAGGCCTCTTTGAAGTGCTGGAAACATGGCTGTCACGTTGAGGCCTGAGGTGTGCCTGACCGGAGCCAGGGAATCCTCTACCGCCTCCTTTGCAAGGAAGCGGGACAGTGAAGACAGACAGACCGACCGATGCCTTGGAATGAGGGTGCTGGCGAGGGAGATGGAACGTGCTGTGGACTTCCAGAAGGACAGACGCCTCTGTCTTAGAAGACGTGCAGACAGACAGAGCCTTAGAAACTAGGACGGAGAGACTTCGTCTCACGTACTTTGGTCACATGACCCAGAGGGACCAGTCCCTGGAGAAGGACATCGTGATTGGTCAAGTAGAGGGCCGTGGAAACAGAGGACGGCCTTCAAGGAGCTGGGTGGGCACGGTGGCTGCGACAGTAGACTCCAGTACACCAACAATCGTGGGGATGGCGCAGGACCAGGCAGCGTCCTGTTCTGCTGTGCGTGGTGTGTCGCTACGCCGGGAACCAACTTGCCTGGCACCTAACAGTGGGCAAAATAAAGAGGTCACGTGGAGGGGCGGCGAAAAAGAGGAAGGCCGTCCAGGAGGTAGATGGACACAGCAGCTGGAACAGCAGGCCCACGCATAGGAACCGTTGTAGAGATGGGACAGGACCGGGCAGTGTGTCCTTCTGTTGTGCCTAAGGTCTCCATGGGTCGGACAGGGGCAGGTGGGAGGAAGGAAAAAACAGGGCACCCCTTGCTTAGAGGACAACGCGCTTATGTTACACTGATAGAAAATTGGGGGTGCAGAAAAATAGCGATCGCAGAACACGATGGCCTTGAATTCATGTCATGGGCCTGAAACATGCTAACAGAGTCGGAATGGCACATGCTTCGCTTCATTACAGAAACACCTCTCAGCCATCCAGACAAAACCAAACCCGATGCAGGGGCACGAAGGTTGGGCTCACAAAGCCGGGGCTTGTCTTCATAATGGCAAACATGAGGCGCACATTCTAGGTTCTGACCACCACCTTGGGGCTGCCAGGTCTGAAGGGTCCAATCCACACATCTACCATGTGCCAGCTTTGGGTCTCTGCTTGGCACCGCTCTGTGAGCGGTTCATGAAATGCATGCCTTGCCTCAAATACTGAGGGAGAGAACCCACAGTAAGGTGCTCATGTGTTGCTCAGTGGTGATGGGTGGGGTGAAGTCAGGATGTGAACCTGAGGGTTGCCAGGCAGTGCTGCTCCGGTACCTGCCTTCTCGGTGGGTGGGCACGAACCATCCTGTCTACAGCATTTGCCACCGTTGTTTTGCAGAAGGCCGAGGAGAACGCAGAAGGAGGGGAGCCTGCCCTGGGGCCGGACGGAGAGGTAAGGAATTCTGCATCCACTAACTGCAGGGCCAGTAGTTCTTAACCACCAGCGGCACCTCGGGAGAAAGACCAGGCTTTCTTCTCCTGTAGAGTGACGGTATCCCAAACCCACTGGGGCGGTTCTACCCTGTCCTGTAGGGTCGCTGTGAATCGGAATGGACTTCATGACAGTGACCTGCCAGCGTCCTTCTTCCTGCATACAAATACAGTGAACCCTCGTTTATCACGGTTAATCGGTTCTAGACCCTACCGTGATAAATGAAATTCCGCGAAGTAGGATTCCTTATTTGTAAATCAAATATTTTCATAGTTAGAGCATAGAGGACATGAAAAAACACCCTTTAGTCACCATTACACTCGTATTACCCAATTTATTAAACAAAAGAGGGAAAATACAGTAAAACATTTTGGACGTTACAGTTATCATTTATTATTTATTATATTATTTATGGCATCAAGCGTGTACAGTATGAGCCAATCAGTGGCAGTAATGACAGAGCATGCACTGTTACGCAAAAACCGCGATAGAGCGAAGCCGCGGAAGTCAAAGCGCGAAGTGGCAAGGGCTCACTCTACTGACTTTTTTTATGCCGCCATAAGGGGGCTTCAGAAGCCCTGCTTTAGGGCACATGAAGCTTAAAGAGAAAATCGGGGGTGGGGGGTACCCTTTTTAAAAAGGTGTTTTTGTGGCCAATCGCTAATCATCCCTGGTCTCTTACCCCAGGGAGTCGCTCACCCGGAGCCAAAATCGACTTCAAGGACAAGGGCTTGGCTCCTCTCTCCCCTCCCTCCCCTCTCTCCTTTCTTCCTTACTGACTGCCTTTGTGACCTTTGCCATAGGAAGAGAAGAGCCACCAGCGTCAGATGACCCAACAAGCCAGGGAAAGCACAGGCTGCCTTGTGCTTACTTGCTTCTCCGAGTGAATGATTTCACCGCACCCAACACCCAGCTTCTAGAATTGGGCCGGCACCTGCCTCTCTCCCAGCCCACAATCCCTTCCTGAAGAACCAAAGCCCATTGCAAACGTCCCCATACCTGCCAGGGACAGGGCGTGGTGGCCAAGGAGAGCACCGGTCGATAGCCGCCTTACTGACTCTGTAGTGAACGGTCCCAGATGTGTTTCCCTACATCTTCCGTGTGGAATCAGTGGATGCAGATGAGTCATTAAGCACACCTAAGCCCGTGCGTGCCCTGCTTAGGATGGGGTGAGACCCATATGGCACTGTTCACTGGTCAGTAAGCTCAGGTCAGCCCGAGCTTGCCTTTCTAACGGGTGCTCTGTCCCTGAAGCAGCCTGCAGTAGGCGGCTGTATTTTGACCTGACTTCATTAGTTAGGGCAATTGTCAGGGAATTAGCAGGGAATTGTCTACGCATTCCATTTTCTTACCTCCATGGACCTGGATGGCTGGTGGTTGAGACAAAGCAAGCCTTGCCCCCCACAGACCTGGCCTGGGGTTGGCTCCAGGAGCATCAGCCCTGTAATCCGCCTCCCTCATTCGCATAGGGTGATTCCTGTCTGGCCACGTAAAACCATGCGTTCTTCTAGTGGGTTAGACAGTAGCCCGGCCATATCACTGGCAAACTGTCAGCAAGGGCTGGTTTCCCAGAGGAGGCAACGGCGTCTAGTCAGGGGTTCTCCTCTGCCCATGGCAGCAGTCACCTCTCCTGGGCTTCAGTGAAGAAAAGCAAATTAAAGCCCCCGGCCACCAAGTCAATACCGACTCACAGCGACCCTGTAGGACAGAGCAGAGCTACCCCGTGGGTTGGCGAGGCTGCTTCAAGCTTCATGGGGTCTCCTGCTTCATCCTTCCTGTGAGGAGTAGCTAGCTGGGGTGGGGGACTTCTAGCCACTGACCTTTGGGTACGCAGGTGAGCACTTTAATCACTGTGCATCCAGGCCACCTTTTCCCACGGAGCCCTTCAAGGTGCAGTTCTGCATTCTAACACACCGGGGCACCATGAGTCAGAGCTCAAGGTGACATTGTGGCTTCCACGCCAGGCTGGTACCTGCAAGGTTGGCGGTTCAAACCCACCCACTGTTCTGCAGGAGCACGGCGACGCTGTCTGCTCCCATGGATATCTATAACCTCAGAGACCCGGAGGAGCAGTTCTAGTCTGGCCCAGAGGGTCTCGATGAGTGGGAATCTACTGGCTGGTGGCAAGTGTGGGGAGGACCCACTGGGCAAAGCCCCCAGCCCAGATCTGAAGATAATGTCCCTGAACTGAGTGACCCAGTGGTCTGCCCCCTCCCTCCAGCCCATCGATGAGAGCAGTCAAATGAGTGACCTGCCGGTCAAGGTGACCCACACGGAAACAGGGAAGGTCCTCTTCGGATCGGAAGCTCCCAAGGCCAGCCAGCTGGATGCCTGGCTGGAAATGAACCCAGGGTAAGGCGGGGACAGGGCATGTGGGGCAGGGGCAGGTGGGAAGGGGCAGTGGGAGGGGGAGGCTGGCATCTTGAAACCTTTGGGGAAGTGCTTGGGGGTGGGACCCCCACTTGCCACGGGGACACGCGCAGTGGCAGCCACAAGAAGAACCGGGCTTCCTTACCCTCCCTTTTCCTGTAGCTACGAGGTGGCCCCTCGGTCGGACAGCGAGGAGAGCAGCTCTGATTACGAGGAGGAGGTAAATCCGAGGCCCCGGCTCACGTCTAGTGGTGTGGAAGATGTCAGGCCAGCCCCTGCGTCCTTCTGTCCTTTCTCACCTCCCAGCCTTGGGCCTCGCTGACCAGGGAGCTAAGGACTGACAGGCATTCATGGGGCTGGCTCGGGGTGCCCTGGTCTCTGGGTGGCTCATGGCCCATGGGAACCTTGGTGAATTCCACATGTTCTTGGCACATTGGAAAAGGAAAGCAGGCCATGGTGGTCCAGGGGTAGCCTCCTTCCCTCCCACACGGGAGGCCTTAGTTCAGTTCCTAGTCAGGACCCTTCCCCCTGCCCGTCATTGGGGGCTTGTGTGTGGCTGCGATGCTGGACAGGTGTCAATGGAGCTGAAAGGCCATGTGGTCTGCTTCTGAAAGCATGAATTCCCCACCGCCTGCATCAGAAAGGTCTGGTTTGCAGTCAGTTTACAGGGATGGCACCATGGCCAGACAGCGTCTCCCCCCTGGGACCTGGGGCTGCCATCAGGGTAGGTGGTGACCAACAGTTCTCAGGCCCCCACGTCCCCCGAGAGGGACCCTTTCGTGAATGCCGATGCAGAGATTAAAGGGTGAGGGGATTGTTGAGGATTGTTCCAGCCAACGTTGCACCCCCCTCCCCTTCCTCAGGCCGGGTCTCTTCCTTCCCTTGGGAAGGTCACTGGGTCCTCAGATCCTCACGGGTTCTCAGTAAGTGCCGGTGGCAGCCAGTAAGTCCCTGGCTGGAACTGCATCCTCACCCACCCCGTTCTTCCTTCCCTCTTCCCCAGGACGAGGAGGAAGAGTCTGGGAGGCAGGACACGGAGGAGAAGATCCTTCTGGACCCCAACAGTGAAGACGTGTCGGAGAAGGACGCCAAGCAGATCATTGAGTGAGCCCCCACCCCACCCCGCTCCTGCCCCCAGTCTCTCTGTCCCTCTGTCCCTCTGGGGCAGGGGTCCTCAAACTTTTTAAACGGGGCCAGTTCACTGTCCCTCAGACCACTGGAGGGCACAAATGGGGCAAAATCACCCGGCGGGCTGGATAAATGTCCTCGGCGGGCCGCATGTGGCCCGCGGGCCATAGTTTGAGGATGCCTGCTCTGGGGTATGGGATTTTTTTTTTTCCTGGGAAAAACGGGTTTCGGAAGGCTGAGCAAGTGGTTCCACATTGGACTGCTACCTACCAGGTCGTGCATTCTAAACCCCCTCCTGCAAAGAGTCGCGGTCTTAGGAACTCCCTCTGCCCTGTCCTATAGGGTCTCCACGAGTTAGAATTGATCCAGGACAGGGAGTTTAGTTTGGGTTTCTATGCAAAGTGCCCCACCACCCCCCATTGGTCATTTGTGGTCAAACATACCTGTGTTCAAATCCTGGTGCCCTGCTTTTTCCGTCCAGTGCCCCTGGGCAGATGGTATCGCCTCTCTGAGCCTCCTGGTTGCCACACGCACTGTGTGGGCATGATAATAATGATGACGTAGCAGGTCACAAGGAACCGTGGTAGCACAATGGTTATTACTGTCGGCTGCAGTCTGCTTGGTCAGCAGTCACACCAGCCACTCCACAGGAGGAAGACGGGCCTTCTGCCCCCATAAAGAGTGACAGTCTCGGAAGCCCAGAAGGGCAGTTCTGTCTGGTCCTGTAGGGTCGCGGCGAGCCAGCATTGACTTGACGGCAGTGAGTTCCAGTCTTGAGTTGGGCTGCTACCTGCAAAGTCAACAGTTCAAACCCACTAGCTTCTCTGAGGGCGAAAGATGAGGCTTTCTACTACCAGAAAGATTTACTGTCTTAATAACCCACAGGGGCCATTCTCCTCTGTCTTAGAGAGTTGCTATGAGTCAGAATTGACTCAGTGGCAGTTAGGTTTGAGAGTGGGTTATTTTAAATCCACGTTCACACGAGAGTAGTAAAGGGTCCAACAGTCACCAGCATGGTGTTGGAAAGCGAAGGTGACCCCAGGAATACAGCTCAGCCTAGATTCTGTGAAGGAGCCCTGGTGGCATAGTGGTTGCACGCTGAGCAGCTAATCTCACGGTCAGCAGTTCAAATCCGTCAGTTGCTCCAAGGGAGAAAGACGCGGCTTTCTGCTCCTGCAGAGATTGACAGACTCAGAAACCCACAGGGGCAGTTCTACCTGTCCTATCGGGTCGCTGCGAGTTTGCATTGACTCCAGGGTGGTGAACTCACATAGTTGTGAAAGGAATCCTGCAGGCCCAGCAGCTGAGTGCAGGACTGCTAACACAAACATCGATGGTTCGAACCTGCTAGCCACTCGGTGGGAGAAATGTGAGGCTTTCTACTTCCGTAAAGATGGAACCCTACGGGGTAGTTTTCTGTGATCAGAATCAACTCGATGGCAGTGGGGTTGGCTTTGACCGCACGGTTTGGGGGAAGATTAGAATGGGGTGACAACTCTCACTTCCTAGGCAGGAAACTGAGGCTCCGTCCCTGGTCAGGGCACCTCCTGCCTCCACCCACCAGTCCCTGGGGGCTCGTGTGTGGCTGTGATGCTGAACCCGTTTCAGCGAAAGCTTCCAGATAAAGAGAGACTAGGAACAAAGGCGTGGAAGACTGCTCCCCAGACTTAGCCATTGAAAACCTAGTGGATCACGGAGGGCTGATCCACCCCCGGCCGTGGGGATGTGTGCGTGGTGGGGGTCGTTGTGTGTCAGGGGCTCCCTGCTGGCCAGGCACCACGCTCATAGCTACAAGCTTGTGTTGTGGCCGTCCAGTCCATTCCAGCCCCTGTGGGCAGAGCAGAGCTGCCCTCCTTGGGTTGTTCACAGCAGTGAGCTCCTGGGAACAGATCACCAGCTCTTTCTTCCGAGGCACCCCCGGGTGGGTTGGAACCACCAACCGTTCTGAGGATCATCTCCGAGCACCACCCAGGGCAGCTCCCAATAACAGTGCTGATTCAGCAGATGTGGGCGGCGGATAGCACACACACAACGGTCCGCCCTCACACCTGCCCCGGTCCCCAGGACGGCCAAGCAGGACGTGGACGACGAGTACAGCATGCAGTACAGTGCGCGGGGCTCCCAGTCCTACTACACGGTGGCCCACGCCATCTCGGAGCGCGTGGAGAGGCAGTCGGCCCTGCTCATCAACGGCACCCTGAAGCACTACCAGGTGAGGCCTGCACCTGCCACCTGGCAAGGGGTCCCCTCAGGCCTGCCTGCTCTGCACAGTGCAGGCTTGCAGGGTTTCCACCCGCCCCACGGTGCCTGGGGCACTCTGAGAGTGCTTCTGTCTCAGCTCCTTCCCCGGGGCCTGTCCTCCTCCTCGGAGCTCTGGTCCTGCTGCTGAGTAAGCAGGGGGCTCCCAACCACCAGGTCAATGGTGATGGTTCGAACCCACCAGCCGCTCTGAGGGAGTAAGACGAGGCTGTCTGCCTCCATAAAGAGTTACGGCCTGGGAGACCCCGCGCAGGCTCGCTATGAGTCAGCAGTGACCTGGTGGCCATGGCTTCGGTTTCAGTTGGGTCCTGTTTTCTACTGTCTGGCTCTGGGATGGATTTGTCGTTGTCTATGTTGTTGGTGGGTGTTTTCCAGTTGGTTCTGACCTTAGGTACAGTGGACCGAAAACCATGCCCAGCCCTGCCCCCTCCTCACCATCATTGTTCCTGCATTTGAGCCCGTGGTTGCCGCCACAGTGTCTGTCCATCTCGTCAGGGCCGTCCTCTCCTTCCGCTGCCCCTCTGCTTTACCAAGCAGGATGCCCTTCTCCAGGGACCGGTCTCTCCTGGCAACAAATCCAAAGTGGGTGAGATGGAGTCTCGCCATCCATCCTCGCTTCTAAAAAGCATTCTGGCTGTACTTCTTCCAAGACAGGTCTGTTTGCTCCGTAGGCAGTCCATGGTGCTCTTCCTGTTCTGCACCTGCACCATCGTTCCAGGGCACCCCTTCTTCTCCGGTCTCCCTCGTTCAGTGTCCAGCTCGCATACACCGGGGAGGCCGTGGCAAACACCATGGTTTGGGCCAAGCGCTCACCTTAGTCCTCTAAAGCGGCACTCTTGCTCGTCCACACTTTCAAGAGGTTTTATGCAGAGGATTCAAATGTATCCACTGACCATCTGTAACCAGTGTGCTACGGGTCCCTTCACAGTGAAAACGCCCAGCCACACGCTTTTAAAATACAGAGGATCGGAGCCTTATATAGAAAGAGACGAAGTCTTTCAACTAAGGCCCCAGGTGACACGGTGGGGTATACGTTTGGCCACTAACCATATGGTCAGCAGTTCAGCACCACCAGTTGCTCCAAGTTATAAAGAGGAGGCTTTCTGTTCCATGAAGACATGCCGTCTCAGAAACCCACACGGGCAGATCTACTTCGCCCCACGGTAGGGGCCCTGCGAGTTGGGGTGCAGTCAGAGACTGTGAGTTCTGTGCTTCACATGGGAAGCCAAAGATGACAGTCCACTTTCTCAATGTTGTGCACGGGTGTCCAGGCGTCAGCTGCAGGTAGCTGCCCTTGGGGGACCCACACTGCAAAGTGGCTTTCTCCTCCCAGGTCCAGGTGGGTGAGGTCCAAGCACCCTCTGAGTCCTGGCTCATCCCTCTCCTCTCCAAGAGGAGAGAGGACCCTCCCCCTCAGGTGGGCTTCCCATTACCAGCAAGGCTGTCCCTAACCACCTGCGACCTTCCCAGCAAACCCACCTGAGGTCTGTCCATCTGCCGCTCCTCCTCTGTCCCTGGCTCTTTTGCTCTTGGGTGTTGGGAACAGCAGTGGCCGGCCTCCTCTTCATTTACCGCCATGCTCGCTCACCCTTGACAGTGGAGCGCTGGGCTGGACGAGTGAGCGGCCAGGCTGTAACAGCCCTGCAGGCGGCCGGCCATCACCCCTCCACCTTAGCAGCACCCAGCAGCTGCCAAGCAGCGGGCGCAAGTGCCAGCTCAGAAGTGTCAGTCCCTTCTGTGTAGGTGCTCCTCTACCCCCTATCCCACCCCCCGCCCACATGAGGACTGCCGAGCGGGGGAGAAGCGGCAGCCTCCTGGCGTGGGCGTGGGCTTCCTGCACCGACCCTGGTGACCTGAAGCCCTGCTCCGTCGTGCAGCTGCAGGGCCTGGAGTGGATGGTGTCCCTGTACAACAACAACCTGAACGGCATCCTGGCCGACGAGATGGGCCTGGGCAAGACCATCCAGACCATCGCCCTCATCACCTACCTGATGGAGCACAAGCGCCTCAACGGGCCCTATCTCAT
>NW_022103922.1:4757944-4789760 GCF_000313985.2 Echinops telfairi
CTCGAGGAAGAACAGTGGTCCTCAAAGTCCCTGCCCTGAAGCCGATGCCGGCTCACAGCGACCCTCCAGGACAGGGCAGAACTGCCCCCCTGGGTTTTCGAGGCTGAAACTCTCTGTGGGAGTAGAGAGCCCCGTCTTTGTCATGCAGAGCGGCTGGCGGTTTTGAACTGTGCAGCCCAAAGATTAACCACTAGGCCAACAGGGCTCCCTCCGTTTGACTACCTCCCCCCAGTTGCGGCTGCGGGAGGGCCACCTGAGGGCTGTGTTTTTACTGCCTGTGATGGGAGCCCCTGCTCTTTCAGACGACGTCTGCTTTGGATCTCTATGCTGGATCGACATCTTGCATCCGGTCCACAGCTGGCACACAGTCCAGCATGTTCATGACAAGGACCCTTTAAGGGCTTGCTTTTTTAATTCAGTCCTTCACCATCCCCTCCACCTCTGCCTCCCCCACCCTGGCGCCTGCCCTCTCTGGCAGATTTATCGAAGGCCGCCACGTGGGAGGGTCTTTTCTTTTCCTGGCTCGTCTCCTCTCTGAACTGACGCCGCCATTTCTCACTCCGCCCTGGGCCGGGGGCGTCCAACGCCCGCCCGTGTGCAGCACTCCTGGTGGCAGTGTGGCTGAGGAGGGTTTCCGACGGCCCACGACAACAAGCCCTTCCGGCCCTGAGCCTGAGCCAGCCTTTCCACCTCCGACGACGCCTTTCACCATGTGTCCTGCCAGCCCGTGGTGTGGGCCCGCACACACTCCTGTTCTCCCTCCGCAGGACCCTCTCCAACTGGACGTACGAATTTGACAAATGGGCTCCCTCCGTGGTGAAGATCTCTTATAAGGTGCGGGAAGCTGTGTTTGTGGGGTGGGGGCCCCCTTCCCCAACCCCTCCCAGGCCCTGCACACCCGTGGGCAGGCTCAGTGTCAGAGCTCTGTCCTGTGGGCCTCGTGCGAAACCACCGGCGTCCATCACCTGGAGGCCGACAGTGGCAGTTGGGCATCCTCACTGTCTGAGCCTCTGAAGAGAGTCAGACATCACAAGGACCGGCACCCTGCCTCACCATGGCTGGCTAGCCCGCACTTGGCTCCCACAGTGCCCAGAAGCCAGACAGTGATGGCCCAGCTAGGAGGGGTCTCCACTCGAGGACACCCCCAGTTCCTCCTCTCCCCTTCCCCTTCCTCAGGAACACCATTCTGGGAGGGTCTGGGATGTGTTAAGACATGCCTGAGTGTGCAAGCCCCCCTGAGCTCAGAGGCGTGGCAGCTGTGAGTGTGAATGTATGTGTGTCTGAAGGGATGTGTGCGTGACAGCTGTGTGAGTGTATGTGTGTCTGAAGAGGTGGGTGCGTGTGTGTATGTGTGTAAGTGTGTGTGAGTGTATGTGAGTGTTGTATGTGTGTATGAGTATATGTGTATTTATGTGAGTGTATGTGTGTATGTATGTATGTGTGAGTGCGTGCATGAGAGTATATGTATGTATGCCTGAGTGTATGTGTGTGTATGTGAGTATGTGTCCATGTGCGTGTGTGTGAGTGCATGAGTGTGTATGTGTGTGACTGTGTGTGTGTGTATGTGAGTGAGTGTGTGCGCGTGCGTGTGCAGATGGGATGTGATCCTGTCTCCTGCGCTCCAACCCCCTTTGGGCAGCGTGTGTCCTCTCTCTCCCTGTCAGGGCACTCCCGCCATGCGCCGCTCCCTCGTCCCCCAGCTGCGCAGCGGCAAGTTCAACGTGCTCCTGACGACATACGAGTACATCATCAAAGACAAGCACATCCTCGCCAAGGTACGTGGGTGGCGCACCTGCAAGGACCAGGGTGTGAAGTGCAGCTGGGCGGCTCAGGCCTGTTTGGAAAGTAGCTGCCTAGTCACTACCCCCAGAACACAGAGCTTGTCCCAGAAGGCCCTCCCTCCCCCGCCATGCCTGTAACCCTTTGTTTCTGCCCCGCCCCCTCCTGTTTCCTCAGCACCCTCCAGCCTCCCTGTCTCCTTCAGAGTCAGCTTCTTTTGCCATGAACACTCTTTCCTCGATGTTTTCCCTGCCGTATTCGTCTTGATGAGGTTGACTAGCTTTTCGGAGCACAATTCATTCCAAACTCATCCATGTCTCCTAACCCACCGGAGGGTAAAGCCAAACTCACTGCCGTCGAGTCCATGCCGACTCACAGTGACCCTATAGGACAACACAGAACTGCCCCTGTGGGTTTCCGAGGCTGTAACCATTTGTGGGAGTAGAGAGTTCTGTCTTTCTCCCTTGGAGCGGGCTGGTGGTTTCGAACTGCTGACCTTGAGGATCACAGCCCAACATGTAACCATATTGCCACCAGGGTCCCTAGAGGAGGGTAACGCAAACCCCAAATCATAAGCCCAGGAGGCAAGGGTGAAGCATAGAGGTCAGTGGTTCAAATCCACCGGCCCCTCTAAGAATCGACAGCCTTGGGAACCCTCTGGGGCCGTTTGACTCCCTCGTGCAGGGTCCAGAGGGTCAGCACTGACTGGACGGCCAAGGGTTTGGTTGGTTCTTGTGTCCCCGAGAGGGAGCCCAGGCCCTCAGTGGGTGTGCATCCATCTCTTCCCGTCTCCGCTCTCAGTTCTCTATGTAAGGAGCTGAGGGGTTGCTGAGTAAGAAGAGAGTGCGTGTGGCTGGGTCACCTTTGCGTCTGTCCTTTGACCTGTGTGCTCTGACGCCTTCCCCCGGGCTCCACTGGCGTGTAGAACAAGAAAGGAAAGACTGTGTCCGGAGCTGTGTTGACTGGCCCCTCTGGGGGTCTGTGAGCCCAGATGGGCATCTGGCCCTGGCTGCTGTTCTGTAGGCATTGGCTGGGTCCTGGGGCCCCTCCTCCTTCCTCTCACTGTAAAGAGCGGTGAGCAATGACCCTGGTGATGACTGGAGGGCCAGGGGACAGAGGGAAGGATGGTCCGACAAGGCCCTCTCACCGGCAAACACACTCTTCCATTTTGGATGTCTTAAAACGGGGTCCCCTGGCCCAGGCTCCGGAGGCACGCGTGAGCTGGGGTGAGCTGGGCTGAAGGCCCAGGGCTGCCTGTTCTAGCCCCTTTTCCTTCGGGGGACAAAGCTGGAGGCCCAGGTTTCCGAGGGAAATGGTCCAACTATTAGCAACGATTCAAGCTGACAAGAAACGGACGGAGCCGAGCGCTGGCCAGGCTCAGCCACGCTCCGCTGCAGAAGCCCGGCACGAGGCAAAGACCTCGGCGTGCTGAGGGGCTGGTTGCCATCACGCCAGCTCCAACCCCCGGAGGCCCCGGGAGCTTTTCTTTTTAAAATGGATTGGGAGTTAATACACACATCCTTTCATTCCGTAGTTCAGTCGTGTCAAGCGGAATTGTACAATTGCTACCACAATCAATTCCCAAACATTCTTTTTCTTCCTGAACTCCTGGACAGCATCTCCCTTTTACAGCACACACACACCCCTCCACCACCACCACTTTCCCCCCCAGCCCCCAAAACCCTTACGCTACTTGCTTGCCTATAGGCTCATCAGCCCTGAGTTTCAGATACCAAAAACCCGAAAAACATTTAACACAACTTCAAGAGGGTGGCCTCCGGTGACAAGACCTGTGAGATACACCTGGATACGAACCCTTTGAAGCTTCCTCGTGTCGTAGAATGAAACCCTGGCCAGTCCTGCCCCGTTTTCACCACCACGGGCCCGTTGGGGGGCTACTTTTGCAGTCATTGGGAAGGAAGACCTTCCAACCCAGGGGGCCTCCTGTCCCAGCACCGTGCCGGGCACTTTCCACTGGATCCACCGGGCTTCCCTGGAGTAGCTTTCAGAAGTAGATCACCCAACCTTTGCCTGGTGCTGGAGCACCAGTAGAGGAGGGGTTACACGTTGAGCTGGCATCTGCAAGGTTGGTAGTTTGAAACCCCTGGCCGCTCCTCGGGAGAAAGATAAGGCTTTCTGCTCCCGCACACAGACACCGCCTCGGAAAAGCCCACAGGGGCAGTTCTACCCTGTCCTGTCAGCCCCCTGAGTGGACACCGACCGGACGGCAGTGAGTTTGCTTTGCCATGTTGCTGTGGCGCTGGACGCTGGCCCGTCATTGGTGTTTCCAATACCAACTGAGGCACGCACGGTGGGCCAGTTTCCGGGGAGCTTCCAAGCCCAGACAGAGGATGGGAGCTAGACACAGAAAGGGAAATGAGCCCCTTCCGATTTGTGTAGGGACCTGCTGGTGCCCGCTTGCTTGGGAAAGCCGGTCATTGACTCCTGCTTCCAGTGGGGATCTCTGTACACTCTTCCCTTACAATCCACACAGTATGTCTGGGGAAGGGGTGAGATGTCCCATTAGCAGTCGGCCCACTGGATGGAGAGAGGTGGGATCTAGTCCTGGCCCTCCCAATGAGCAGGGAGGAGCATTCGTTCTGAGACCGAGTGTCCTCACTGCTGAAACACCTGTGGAATCACCTGGTGGCTACGGAACACCATTGCGTTCGCATTTCTATTGTCTTTCCCCTCCCCAAACTGGATTTGGTGAAAGTTTAGAGAGCCATCGGTTTCCCATGCACCGGCTTCTGTTGGTCACAATCCCCTGGATGTAGCGCTCTCTTCCCCTCTGCCCTCGGGTTCCTGGTGTCTGTGCGTCCTTCTCTGTCGCCCCTTCCTGCCTTCTGGGCTTTGGGGTCTCAGGCTGCCCTCGTGGCTTCATTGATTGACTTTCCAGGGGGGGCGGGGGGTCCCTCGATGAGCCTGTGTGTCCTCTGGTGGTAAGGTGAGCCCAGGGACGTGGGGGCAGTCCCAGGTCTAATGGGTGGCCAGGAACCACAGTCCTGAGCTTCCCATCAGTCTCTGTCCGACCAAGCCAGTCTTTCACGTGGTTCTGAATTTTGCTTGGCATTTTTCTCCCACTCCATCCAGGGCCAGTCAGAGCCGTGGGTAGCAGTAGCTGGGCACCTTCTAGTTCCTCTGGTCTCAAGGTAGAGGATTCCACCGTGGCATGATGTTCCCATCCGGTATATCTGGTTTAAAATGTTCTCGGGCCTAGAGAATGGGCACCCGCCCAAGTATCCTCTCTTGTTACCAGGCAGAGTGGAGGGAGGGTTTGTTGAGATGCTTCATTGTAAGAACGATGGTGCCCCACTGTGCGCCGTGCATGGGCTCGTTGCCACTCGCCTGTGGTGAGTGCCTGGGCTCACCGGCTCTCACTGCCATCTTGCTTACAGATCCGCTGGAAGTACATGATCGTGGACGAGGGCCACCGCATGAAGAATCACCACTGCAAGCTGACCCAGGTCCTCAACACCCACTACGTGGCTCCAAGAAGGGTCCTCCTGACCGGGACCCCGCTGCAGAACAAGCTGCCCGAGCTCTGGGCCCTCCTCAACTTCCTGCTCCCCACGATTTTCAAGAGCTGCAGCACCTTCGAGCAGTGGTTCAACGCTCCCTTCGCCATGACTGGAGAACGGGTACTGGTCTGCCTGCAGGGTTTTCTTCTTCCCGCCACAGGCCCACGGCGAAACACAATGGCCCCAACCCGGCGGCACCAGACCCTCCTCCCCCAAAACCTCAAAGCAAACAGGCTCGCTGCCCGAGAGGCGATTCCAGCGACCCGCATTACAGGGGAGAGCTGCACATGCCACAGGGTTTTCTAGGCTCCACCCTGCACGTGCTGCCCTTGAGTCGATGCCGACTCAGAGTGACCCGAAGGACAGGGTAGCGCTGCCCCCGCAGGGCTCCTCCTAGGCTCGTTAGGAGCCAGAGCTGACTCAGGGCAGTCAGTCAGTGGGGTTTGGAGCCAAGGCCATCCGTCCAGAACCACCAGCGAGCCTGTGGGAGAAAGATGTCTTTCTGCTCCTGTAAAGAGCCAGTCTCGGAGACTACCCTGTCTCAGAGACTATCCTATAGGGTTGCTACAAGTCCAAATCGACTCAGTGGCAGGGAGTTTGGGTTTCGTATACTGTTACACTGTAACTGAGGATCCCTGGCTGCTCAGCGGCTAAAGCCTTAGGCTGGGTCCTGAAGGTCTGTTGTCTGAATCCACTGGCCACTCCTATGAGGATGGCAGCCTCTGGGGCAGGCATCCTCTGTCCTGTAGGGTCCCCCGTGAGCCGGAATGGGCCGGGCAGCAATAGGTCAGCTTAACCAGAGCAGCTCACCAGGCCTTTCTGGCGACAGGTTCCCATCACCGGTCTTTAGGTTAACCAAACCCTGAACCCACTGCCATCGGGCAATGCTTACTCAGCCACCTGCTGTCGGTTTCTGAGACTGTAACTGCTTATGGGAGTAGAAAGCCCAGTCTCTAGTGGTTTCGAACTGATGACCACGCTGAATACCAGTAACCACGCGACCCAGTAACCACTACACCACCAGGGCTGAGCACAAAGAGCTCCTGCCACCTGGGAATTCTAAGGACAGGGACCGTGAAACCAAATATCCAAACCAAGCTCTCTGCCCTCGGGTTGATGCCGACTCACAGCGACCCCAGAGGACAGGGTCGAACTGCCCCCATGGGTTTCCGAGACTGTTAACTTTTTATAGGAGCACACAGCCTCATCTTTCTCCCCTGGAGCACCTGGTAGGCTTGAACTGCTGCCCTTGCAGTTAACAACGCTGTGTGCAGCCCAGAAGGCCACCCTTACGGGGCTCACAGTGCCCCTTCCCACGGGAGCCACTCGTAGGACAGGCACGTTCACCCTGGGGGGGGGGGGTAGTTGTCCTCACCCAGGAACGCAGACTATGCGAAGCCTGGGCCTTCCCATGGGGCCCTGGTGGCGCAGAGAGTAGGCGTTGAGCTGAGATCCACAAGGTCCACAGTTCGAAATCACCAGATGCTCAGAGGGAGAGAGACTGGGCTTTCTACTCCCATAAAGAAGAGCTACAGTCTCAGAAACTCACGGGACAGTTCTGCCACCATGCCCTACAGGGACGCGCCAGTCGGCGGCATCAACTGGATGGCAGCGAGTTTGGTTATTTTTTGGTTTGGGGGTTTCTGATGGGGGCCTGGTGGTGCAGTGGTTCATCTTGACAGCCCTGGAAATACCCACCCCCCAGGGGAGCGAGTTCTCTGTTCTAGTCTCTGAGTCAGCTTCGCCTTGACAGCAGTGCAGTTTGCAAAGAGGGGAGGAGGGAGTTAGCTCTGCTCCACTCCCCCCCATGTTTTTGCCATTGTGCCCGCTCCAGGTCTCCAGGGATGTTCCAGACAGGTGAGGGCCACAGGGAAGGTGACCTCGGAGGTGTTTGTTGAATTAATTCAGACCGACCAGCTCGGCCTCCTCCCCGCAGAGCGAGAGTGAGCATCCTTGGTACCCGTGTGCCTGGCCTTTAAGGTCCTCCCACAGAGTGCCTGTGTCTGAAGCAGGGCTTGTTGCCCCAGGTGTGTGGCACACGCTCCTTTTTGGATGTGGTGTGCGCTCCAGTCTTGTTTGTACAAACCCTCAACCAAATCCACTGCCCTGAGTCTATTCCGACTCAGCGTGACCCTATCAGAGGAAGCAGAACTGTCCTGAGAGTTCCCCGGCCCGTAGCTCTTTACCAGGAGAATCCCTGGTGACTTAGTGCATTACGAGCTGGGCTGCTAACTGCAGGGTCAGCAGTTCGAATCCACCAGCCACTCCATAAGAGATAGAGGAGGCTCCCCACTCCAGTAAATATTTCCAGACTCAGAAACCGGCAGGGACAATTCTGCTCTGTTGTAAGTACACGGCCCTGTGTCCGCTGTCTGTTGCGTGGCTTGCTTATCAAAAGTTGTACTGCCCAACTCTGCCCCCTAAGGTCTACTAGGGTCCACTGCCATTAGGTCGATGCCTGCTCACAGCAACCCTCTGGGACAGAGTACAGCTGCCCCTGGAGAGTTCCAAGACTGTGACTCTTTACAGGAGCAGAAAGCCTCACCTTCCTCCCGCAGCTCGGCTCCTGGTCTCGAGCTGCCCACCTTGTGGTTCCAACGAGAGACCACTTAAGGGATCCTTAAGAATTACTAGAGTCCAGTGATGGACAACGTGAGGGACTCGACTCTTAGGAACACAGCCACGCAGGCCCCGCCTCCCCGGCAGAGGAAAGGGATGGATGGAGGGCGGGGCACCTGGGCCCCCCAGAACTGACTGGACTCCTGGGCTTGCTCTTTGTCAGTTCAAGCCCTGGCCCCTATGAAAGACAGCCTGCATCACGGGGCGCCCGAATGCCTCTACTTTAAGTCCACCAACGGCAGTGTCCGTCACCACCAATCAACTCCAGCTCGCTGCAACCCCACCCATGGGGGTCAGGCAGAACCAGGTTCCGTGGGGTTTTCAGTGGCTGATGTTTTATTTTTTAGGTTTTTTCCTAAGACAGCAGTTGCCAGGCCTTTCTCCCTCATCACCTCCAGGTGGGCTTGACCTCTAGCCTCTTGGTTGGCGGCGGAGTGCCCTAGCCTCTTATAGCACTGTGTTAGTCTGGGTAGACTAGAGAAACAAATCCATGGACAAACGTGTATAAGAAAGATTTATATACAAGAGCAATTGAACATCGAGAGAACATCCCAGCCCAGTCCAGATCAAGTCCCTAAGTCCGATATTAGCCCATACGTCCGACACCAATCCATAAAGTCCTCCTCAAACCCACGAAACACATGCAATGACGCCGAATGTAGATCACAGGCCAGTGGGTGGGAAGTCTTTAGATCCAGTGGCATTGTAAGCATCTCAGTGCTGCCGGGGTCTCTCTGTGGCTTCTCCGGCTTCAGAAGTCTGGTTGCACCAGGGTGGGTCCATGTGTCTTATCAGCTGCTCTGTCTCCCAGGGAGTGACAGAGAGAGAAGTGTCGCCCACCTCCAAGGAGGAAGTACTGGATTTCCCAGAATTCTCAGGAGAAGGCCATGCCCACACAGAGGCCGCATTGGCTATGATCTGATTGACAAGCTGGACTCCACCCCTACACTCTTAATCCTCAAATTGACCAATGATTCTATAGCTACCACAAGTGCTGTCTGCTAACTCACGGCCTGCCTGACACCCTCTGGGCTGTGGCTACGATTGACCCGAACTAGTGCAGTAGTTACAGGTTGGGCTGCTCACCTCAAGGTCAGCAGTTCAAAGCCACCAGCTGCTCAGCAGTGGAAAGATGAGGCTTTCTGCTGCCATCAAGAGCTAGGGTCACGGAACCCCAGGGACAATTCTGCCCTGTCCTACAGGGTGGATGTGAGTCGTCTTCTGCCCGATGACAGGGAGTCGGGAGTCATTATGAGTGTCTCCTGGGACTCGGTCCTGAGACCAGGGCATCTGGGGTGGGGGCAGTGCCGTTTCCTCCTCAGCTGTCTAGGGAGGGGCCAGGGCATCCGGAGGTGAGGGCCCCGAGGAGAAGCTCAAACCCTCCGCGCTGTCTTGTAGGTGGACTTGAACGAGGAGGAGACGATTCTAATCATCAGGCGTCTGCACAAGGTGCTAAGACCCTTTTTACTGAGGAGGCTGAAGAAGGAAGTGGAGTCCCAGCTTCCAGAAAAGGTACATTGCCCCTTCGGGCTGGGGGGCGGGGGGCGACTGTTGAGTTGTGTTGTGTATCCACTGACTGGGCAGAATACCTGTACTTACCTTTGTAAGGAGCCCTGGTGGTGTAGTGGGTTGCAAGGTGGACTGTTAACCACAAGGTCAGAGGTTCGAAGCCACCAGCTAATCCTCAGGAGAAAGATGAGGCTTTCTGCTAACGGTAAGGTCATCGGTTCAAGCCCACCAGCTGCTCCTTGGGAGAACAATGAGGCTGCCTGCTTCTGTTACAACTCATGGTCTACTTATCATTGCTGATAGCATAGTGAGTTACTTACCACAAGGTCGGCAGTTCTAAACCACCAGCCACTCCTCGAGAGAATGAAGAGGCTTTCTGTCCCCATAGAGAGTTACAGTCTCGGAAACCCACGGGGGCAGTTCTACCCTGTCCTATAGGGTCGTTGTGAGTTGGTGCCATGGGGGTCATCGGCCCCATTACAGAGGAATTCGCGCCTTTGATCAAATATGTACCCCTGTCTCCATGGGAACTTTCCCGGGCCCTTTGAAGGGTGGTCAGACCAAGCAGCACCTGTTGCTGCTGGGCTCATGGTGACCCCAGGCGGGTCAGAGTAGAACTGCACTTCCTAGGGGAGTTTTTATTTGGTTGGGGGGGAGGGGCGGGTATTTATATTTTCATCTGTGGCTGGCATGGACTTCTCCGTTTTCTCTTTTCAAGACACGTTTCATATTGTGCCTTTGGTGAGCGTTTCCAGAGCAAAGTGGTCTTTCCATCACTGGTTCCTGCACCGAGGGCCCTGCATCACAGGTTGCCACCCCCACAGTGTGCCGGCCGTCTCCCAGCTTCCTCCTGGGCTCCCCAACTCAGTGCAGGGTGCTGCCCCGCCCTGTCTTCTCATCTGTGGTTCAGGGCACACTCGCCCTATTGTTGGGGTGGTGGGTCTGAGGAGCCCTTCTGGTCCTTTCAAGAGTCCCATGGGGCTTAGCCGCGAGGTAGCCTCTGGACGGGTCGCCAGTGGCAAAGGTGCAAGCCAGAAGGTTTTCCCAAACGTTCCTCCCGCTCTTTCGGACCAAGCAGGTCTAGCCCGGCTCTTTTCTGTCTCTTGCCTGGAAGTTTGTTCTGTGTTTCCTTCCGCCTTGTTTTGTTCTGCTTCGTGCTTGGTTCTGGCTTGGTTCCGTTTTTGTTCACCCGGCCCAACCAGGACCTTCCGGCGTGTCTCCGGTCAGAGCAGTCAGTCCTATCCAGCTCTTGTGGTCTCCGGAGGCTGTGGCTCATGTGGGCCCTCAGTTCTTGGGACAACTTGCTGGCTTGAGGCTTTGGTTCGGTTCGGTTCAGTGTTCCGAAGGAGCGTTCTGCTCGTCCTTTCTCCAAGACAGATGGGGGGACTCCACGTTCTTCCGGATCAACACCATGACTGCCGTGCACCCACTCGTCCTCCGTCCTCCTTCTTCGATGGCCCGCTTTCACAGGCGCAGGAGGCGGTGGACAATCCCACGGCCGAGTCACCGCACCAAGTCCCCAGTCCGACATCCTCTGCCCTTCAACACTTGAAAGGGGTCTCATGCAGCAAGTGAAGAAGCCCTGGTCTCTAGCAGGTCACCAGTAGGCCAGCTAGCCACAAGGCTAGCCATTAGAAGCCACCATGGGAAAGAGCTGAGGCGTCCCATCCCCCTCTGCGAAGACAGACAGCCTTGGAAACCCGCAGGGGAAGTCCCTCCCTACAGGATCAGGAATGAACCCGATGGCAGTGGATTTGCAGGTTCGCTCAGTCCAATACACACTCGCTTTCTGGACAGCTGCTTCCCTGCGTGTGCATTGTGGGTCCGAGCAAAAACTCGCCAAACAAGCCAAGAGGGTTTGGGGCTTCCGTCAGAAGGGGCGGCCAAGGCCTTGACCTATCTGGGCAGGGCAGCCAGGCACACACATTGGCAGAGACTCCCCTGGCCTACGGACGAACGCATCAGGGCTTCCACTCCCACGGGCTCTGCTCTTAAAAATAGGAAGCCCAGCTTTCCTGGTCTTTAACTGACATCTCCCACCACGGCCGTCTTTCCATTTCTCTCCCCGGGATGGCTTGATTCCGGGCATGCAGTATTTCTTATACTGGAAGGTTGATGTCAGGGGAACTTGCCCCGCGAAGACCAGGAGGAAAGGCCTGGCAACCTGCGTCTGATATTGACTGACGCTCCCTGTCACCTAGGCCATTCCGACTCACAGCAGCCCTGCAGGACGGCAGAACTGCCCCTCTGTGGCGGTGGGTCCCCAAGCCTGCGACGCTTTCTTGGAGCTCAAAGCCACGCCTCACCCCGAGGAGCAGCTGGCGGTTTCACGCTGCTGACCTTGAGGTTAGCAGCCCACCCCTGAGGGCTTCATCTGCAGCCTCACCCCTTGCCTTCTTCAAACTGCTGTCCATTTCCCCCCTGCTGCTTGCTTTGGGGGTGTTGCCCACCCCCCACTTTTCCTACAGCATCAGCGATGGCACCGTTCGCCCACCCAAGCTTCATCATAAAGGTGATGCTCATTCTCTCGCCGCGATTTCGACAGAATTCAGGTTTCTCTGACGGGGCCTGTTTGCCAACTCATGGCTGCTCCTTCTCAGCAGCTCAAACCCGTCCTGCCCAGACGTGTGGTTGTAACAAGACTGTGCCCGTTTGTTTGGGTGCGACAACAAAAAAAAGTTTTTGAGCTCCATGCAGGTTTGTCTGTTTGGTTTTTTCCCCATCATGCCCACGTCCATGGACTTTCTGAAGAGCCTCGTATTCAATCTATATCACCTTGTCCGTTGGGTCCCTGTGTTTCTTGAAACCTGGACTTGCTCTTAGCAGCTTCTCTTGCCCATGATGAGATTCCCGAAGCATTCATGCTCGGGCAAAATCAGCCATGCTTTGAAAATACCACCCAACGAGATGATCTGACGCAGGGAACCTGTCTGAAGTCCCCTCTTGATCGAGCACGGGAGATTGTGTTCCGGTCCCTCCCTGGCCAAGAACGGGTACTGGACCCTAAAACACCTTGCTAGGGGGTCCCCTGCCAAAGACAGGCCCTTTCTCCCCCTGCTCCGCGGCCTCGGGACCAGGGACAGGAGTAAGTTAGTCGTGGCCGCAGGTGGCCTGGCAGGTGGCCTCCAACTCAGAGCTCCATGCAGATGAGTAGTCAGCTTCTCCTGGCCTGTGACCCCACCCCCCACCCCCTCGCCCTCACCATCACCCTCGGCGCTGAAAAGAGCCTGGTAGGTTTTTTCATCGGCTGATTACGCATCCGCCTGCTGATGGGCTTTGCTCCCCTCTCTGGACTCGGAGGCACCGTCTACCGTGGGTGACGGCCTGTTGGGAGTCCCAGGTCGTTTTGATAAAGAAGAGCAGCCACAGCCGCTGCCCGTGGCCCGGTGCCCGTGGGAGAGTGGCAGGAGTGGCATAGCCCGTGGCCGGTGAGGACCTCTCACTGTCACACACACATCTCCGCAGCACTCCAATGGGCGCTGCTGGAGGCCCGTTCTCCTGGGATGGTCGGGCAGTCATCCCGGTGCTGGGTCCCTTTCTGCCCCCAGCCTGTCGGCTTGAGCAGGTCACCTTCCTACACGGAGGCCAGGGCTGGGCACGCCAAGAGCTGTTGGGGGCTGGTATTGCCCTCGAGTTCTTTCCGACTCACTGACCCTGCTGGGCAGGGTGGAACTCCCTGTGGGTTTCCGAGAGGCCAAGGGCATCCTGCTCATGGACGGACCTGAGAACGATAACCCATTCTTTATGGGAGCAGAAAGCCTCCTCTTTCTCTGGTGGAGCCACTGCTGACTTTGAACTGTTGACCTTGTGGATAAGCCGCCCAATGCATAACCGCTACACCACTCGGGTACTGAAGCAAGAAAAATCACCAAGAAACTCACAGGCTCTTAGCCGGCCACCACTGCTTCTGCCCCTCTGGCAGAAGGGGGCTCGGTGGGAAGCAGAAGGAGCCCCCAGGAGGCCCTGAGCTGGCCTCCTTCCCACTGAGTGAAGGCCGCGCTCTCCCAAACACAAACAAGTCAGGACATTTCGGGAAACTCGGCCCAAGTCCCAGTCACACACACCCACTACAGGTCCCGGGGTCGGCGTGACCATACCTCTACCAGGTAGGTAAAGAACTGCCCTCAAGTGGCCTCTGAGGCACAGCCACCTCATGGACCAGGAGCTGGAAGGTCGCTCAGCCATGGTCAACAGGTTGCTGAGCCACCTGTGCGGCCAGTGTGGCCCCTTTCAACCAGGGCCTTCCTGGCCCTCGCTGGCCGGGCAAATACCAAAGGCCATTCCTCCTCCAGGCACGGGTCCCCTCCAGAAGGCCAGTGGGACCAGGGTTCCTCGTGTCCTGTCGGTTTCCGTCAGCAAGTTCTCCAGGAGTCCATGGCCAGGCCTTCCTTCCTGGTCTTAGTCTGGAAGGACTCCTAAAGCCTGTCCTCCATGCGTGACCCTCCCGGCACGTGAAATACTGGCCGAGTCTTTCTCCCATGGAGCAGCTGGTGGCTCCCCTGCCAACCTGGCAGTGACCAGCTCAATGAGTAACCACTCTGCCACCCAGGTGGCACACCTTTAATCCTGGGGTTCAAAGTGCCCCCAGCCTGTGGACCCAGGAAGGGGCCCAGGCTCCAGGAACACCCTTGCTTTCTTCCAGCCGAGAGCCTGAAGCCAGAGGAGGGGGCGTAGGTCCTCCCCCCTGCCCTCACCTGTGCTCTGGCCTCTCCCTGACAGGTGGAGTACGTGATCAAGTGCGACATGTCAGCCCTGCAGAAGATCCTGTACCGTCACATGCAGGCCAAGGGCATCCTGCTCACGGACGGGTCTGAGAAAGATAAGAAGGTAGGGAAGGGGTGGGAGGAAGGGCCAGGTGCTGCACCTCAAGGCCACCCAACTGACCATCCCCTGGTCCAGGTGCTCCTGCTGCTGCCTTGGAAATCCACAAAACACCGGCGAGCTGGGGCCTCTTCTCCACACACTGGCCAGGGGCCCGGGGAGACCCAAAATGCCACTTCTCGTCCACAAAAATAGTTTTCTACCTGGACAGTGCCGGGTGGCACCAACAACGTCGCCAGACCCCCTCTCACTCCCTGGGTGTCTGCTCCAATGTCCAGAGTCTCCCCCGAGCCCCAGGAAGGGATAGCTATGGCCCTACGTAGTCCATTACACACCGTCCCATCAGGCCTTGGTTATAGAGGGACGCAGTCATCCCTGGAGCCTGCTGCTGAGAACAGGAGCTTGGGGACACCGGTGGGAGTGTCTGCCAGAAGGGCCAGGCCCCTACCGGCCCTGTGCACCCCAGCATGAGTAAGCCCTCAGTCTCCCCTGCTTCTCGCCCTCAGGGGAAAGGGGGCGCCAAGACCCTCATGAACACCATCATGCAGCTGAGGAAGATCTGCAACCACCCGTACATGTTCCAACACATCGAGGTGAGTCTGTGCCCCCAGCGCCCCCCACTCTGCCAGGCAGGCGACGCCCACACACACCACCCTGCAGGACAGGGCCAGGCTGCCCCGCCTGGGTCTGAAGCAGCACCCCTTTTTTTTTTTGGTGGGGGGTGTGTGCAGAGGGAGCGTTTCTTTGCATGATTGGAGCATGAGGACACACCTGGGAAGGCGGGTCCATCTGCATGAGAAAGTCAGCCTGGGAGAGCCATCAGGCCTGCAGACAGCAAGGCCCACCCCCACAGGCCTGTGCTCTGCCTTCTCCTTCAAGGACCCCTCTCCAGTGGGCATGTAGACCACCAAGCAGGCGCCGGCGCTCTTGGGGACAAGGGATGTCCATGTCTCACTAGCTCAAAGCCCAGAAAGCCGAAGGTTCAGAGCAAGGCCACCGTGGCCCCGTCCCATCCTGTGTCATCAGAGTTCCCACTGGAGCTTGCAGAGTGGCACGGCGTGGGGACGTCGTGGAGAGTGATGGATGGCCTGGTGACAGCAGGGCCCCCCGACACTGAAGACAGACACAGGCACATGAGCAGCTTCCTTAGAAATAAGCACTGCCCTGCAGGCCATTCTGACCCACGGTGACCCTACAGGACAGGGCAGACCTGCCCCTGTGGCCTCCCGAGGCTGTAACTCTCTACAGCAGCAGTTCTCCACCTGTAGGTCGCGACCCCTTTGGGGTCGAACGACCCTTTCACAGGGGTCACCTGATTCATAACAGTAGCAAAATGACAGAGATGAAGTAGCAACGAAAATAATCTTATGATTGGGGGTCACCGCAGCATGAGGAACTGTATGAGAGGGTCGCGGCATTAGGAAGGTGGAGATCTACTGCTCTACAGGCATAGATAGCCTCATCTTTCTCCCGAGGAGCGGCGGGTGGTTTCAAACTGCCGACCTTTGGGATTGCAGCCCCACTTGTAACCATGACACCCCAAGGACTCCCAATGGTCACAGCGTGTTTAAAAAAAAAGGTTGGAGTAGTGCTCTGTGAGAAGCTTCCTCACCACTGCCAGACCCTACGTCATTCTGTTGTGCGAGGTCCAAGAGGGTACGACGCCAAAGGGCATTGCTACAAAATCACAGAAACGCTGATTGAATAAAAACATCAAGACGGGGAGCCCTTGTTGCTGGGCATAGCCTCCATCTGGGTCCTTGCACTTCTGAAGGGGTGCTCGCATCTCCCCCCCACCTGGAGGCATCTGCCCTCCTCCTGTGACACCCCTGCAGTGGCAGCAGCCTCCCGGGACTCAGCCCGGGCCCCTTTAAATGCGCCCCCAGTGTGGTGAGCCAAAGGAAGCCCTAGAAGGCAGAAGCGGGGCCAAAGAGGCGGATGGGATCAGGTTTCCCAGCAACCTCTTCATAGGCCAGGCCTCATACCCTGTAAGGATGAGCAGGTGCATGGTCATGGGAGAGAAGGAATAAAAAAATCCTGGTGCCTCCTGGCTAGCCTTTCTCCCCCCCCTTGAGTCTTCAGCTTTCGGCTGGGCCTTGGGGCCCACGGCTGCCTGTGGATGTTTTAATGCACCAACCGGACCAGTGTCCGAGGCCCAGGGTCTAGCGACTTCATGCAGCTCACGGTCCGTTTCTCACGAGGCGGAGTCTGAAGGCAAAGCTGTCGGTGGGTGCCGCTGAGTTGGCTCAGAGCCAAGTGACTGTGCCCAACAGGGGGCAACACCGGCCAGCCCTGCGCCATCCGCACAATCGTCCCTGTGCCTGAGCGTGCTGGTGCAGTCACAGCGCGGTCCGTCAGGCTGAGGGCCTTCCTCCTCGCTGCCCTTCTGCGCCATTTCTCCTGACCACGAGGAGTGCCCCGGGAAGCTCCCAGAGGCTTCATGGCACCAGGCTTTACCTGACTCACATCACCCGTGTGGACTCCACTCTGAGAAATCGGCTCCTCCCCGGCACCGTTCCTTGGACCTGAGGGGCCCAGCCCCCGGCAGTATCGCCAACACTGTTCTGCTTCCCTCTGCGGGCCATCAGAATCTGACTGTGCTCTGAGGCTCTGCACAAGCTTTGCCGAGCTTCTTCCTCCAGAGTGGGGAGCGGAGTCCTTCTTCACTGTCTCTTCTTAGTCCGGAGGCTCCGCTGACACCGGTTCACTTTGGGGGACCCTGCTGGCATTTGAAATACCAGTGACATCGCTTCCGGCATCACGGGAACATGCAAGCCACCACAGGAGGACACACAGACGGACAAGAGCTAGTTAGGGGTTCATTCTATAACCGAGTATTTTGTTTATGTATTTCTCATTTTGTTCTGACCATCATAGGGTAAACCCACTTTAATTCATAGCTAGATGAATAAGTGGGATGAGAATCCTCATTATGGAGCGCATCTGTTTCTCACTGTTCCTCCCCTCCTCTCTCTCTACAGGAATCCTTTGCCGAGCACCTGGGCTATTCAAACGGAGTCATCAATGGGTAGGTCTTTATGTTTGTTTTTCTCCAAAACATAGGGCCTAGGTGGCTCCAATGGTTACCTACTTGGCTGTTAACCAGAAAGTCAGTAGTTCAAACTCCCCCAGGTGCCTTGGAATAGAGGCCTGTTCCTGAAAAGGCCCAGAGAATGAGTTTTTCAGGCCAACGTTCTCCACCTGAGCTGCTCAGCTCTGTGGTCAGCATGCTGAAGTCCATCCCATTGAGCCTCTAGTGACAAAAGCAGGAAGTGAGTCCTCTTTGTTCTCATGCAAGACAGCGCACCTGATGTCCCCTCTCATCTAGTGGTTCGTTGTCCTTCCGTCCAGCCCTGGTCACCATCTGCGCTGACCCCTTTGTGGAGTTGTGCTTGCCTTTAGGAGCAGGCTAAGAATCTTACGGCTGTTGCTGTTGCTGTAGTGGTCAGGGCCAATCAAGTCCATTCCGGGGCACAGCGACCCTATGGGACATGGTATAACTGTCCGTGGATCTTTCCAAAATGGTAGCTCTTCACAAGAGCAGAAAGCCTCGTCTTTCTCCCTCAGAGTGGCTGGTGGTTTCGAACTGCTGACCTTGCAGTTAGCAGCCCAAGGCATATGCCCCTAGGGCTCCACTCAGCACCATCTGGAGGGCCCTAAATCGAGAAAGGGATTTACCAAGGATGTAAAGAAGTGTGTGAGTGTGTGTGTGAGTGAGAGTGTGAGTGTGCGTGCGCGCGTGTGTATGTAAGTGTGCGTGTGTGTATGAGTGTGTGTGTGCGTGTGTGTGTGTGTGTGTGTGTGTTTGGGGTCCTGACAGGGTCTCTGTCCTTCTCTCCTGTCCATGGCCCAGTCTTGCCTGGGCAGTGCGTTCTTTCTTAGTCTCGGATGAGCGGGTCCTCTGTTCACAGTAATACCCGCCCTCCCTTCCCTCGGTTCGGCCCACGGTCGTCCATTCAGTGTGGGCTCCGGGCAAGGCGCCGGGTGGGCAGCGAGGCGACCCTGGATCCTCGCAGCGACCCTGACACCTGGTCTTGCCTCGGTGCCCGCAGGGCGGAGCTGTACCGGGCCTCGGGGAAGTTCGAGCTGCTGGACCGCATTCTGCCCAAGCTGAGGGCAACCAGCCACCGGGTGCTGCTCTTCTGCCAGATGACGTCCCTCATGACCATCATGGAGGACTACTTCGCTTTCCGGAACTTTCTCTACCTGCGCCTCGACGGTGAGCGTGTGGTTGAAGGGGAGGGGGAGGGCTCCTTGGCCCAGGCTTGGGCCGGGATTGGTGAAGAGTTAGTAGCAGGGTTGGTGGGCACGACTGGTGCACTGAATCACACAGTGACCCCAGGGGACAGAGAGAACTGCCCACAGGGTTCCCCCGGCTCTGGTCTCTGGGGGAGCAGACAGTCAGGTCCTTCCTGTGCCACTGCTGGTGGCTGTGCACTGCCAGGCTCTAGCTGGGCCACTGAGAGCCCTAACCAGTGAGCCACTGGGGCTCCCAGTCACAGGGCGGGCACGTACGCTTCCTCCCCTGACAACCTCTGGCTCAAAGTAACAGTAATCCTCCGTGACCGTGGTCTGCCCAGCGGTTTAATGTAGGAGCCCAGATGCCAAGCAGGTTCAACGCGGAGCTGCTAGCCACAAGGCCGGGGGTCTGACCCCACCAGCCGCTCCACGGGAGAAAGCAGAGGCTGTCTGCTCCTGTAAAGATGGCATTGCCGACAAACGCACTGCTGGCGAGTCGGTTCTGATTCCTAGGGGCTCCAGGACCGGGTAGAACTGCCCCTGCGAGGTTACGAGACTGTAACCCCTTAGTGGAGTAGAAAGCCGCATCTTTCACCTACGGTGTGTCTGGTAGTTTTGAACTGCTGACCTTGAAGTCAGCAGCCCAACCTGTCCCAGCTCCTCTGCCACAGCTCCTCGGAGAGCCTCAGGAACCCCCGGGAGCGGTTTTCTTCTGCTCCATCGGGTTGCTGTGAGTCAGAATCAACTCGAAAGGCAGCAAGCAGATTTGGTGTGTTGCGTCTTTCATTTTGCTGATCTAACATGCACCACACACTGTCCCGGCTTGTCTGCGCTAAAACTAAGCAAACAAAACAGGCTCACTGCCATCGAGTCAATTCCGACCGTCGCACCTCCAAAGGACAGCATAGAGCTTCCCCTTTGGGTTTCCAGCCCTGGAACTCTTCGGCGAGAGTAGAAAAAGCCTCATCTTTCTCCCAAGGAGCAGCTGGTGGTTTCAAACGGGTGGCCTCGAAAACTAAACTTAAACAAGAATCGAAACGCCCTGCCATCTCTGAGGGTAACTCTGTAGGGATGGTTTGCCCAAGCCAAGCCTCCGGCTTTCCTTTTACAGTGTGTGTGGCAGGGACAGGCGGTGCCCCCGCCTCCAGTCACAGTGTGATCGTTCACTTCAGGTTGCGTTTAATCACCACGGACGCTTCCGTGGCCCTAAGTAGGACGCGTTTCCACACGTTCCATTCTTCAGAGATGAGACTGTCAAGGTTTGCAAACGATGCCAAATGCTGGCTGTTTTTTAAGGGGAAGGAGTTAAACTGCTTTGCATTAGTGTGCAGCCAGTAATCTTTTGGAGGAGAAGGTGATGGTTTCTTCCTGAGTTGTCATCTTTTTTCTTTTCTTGTTTAATTTGGAGGCCAGCCAGTACATTTCAGAGAGGAGTGATGCCGGCCAAACCCACTGCCACCAAGCCCATTCTGATTCCGAACAAACCCTCTGTGCGGCTTCCGAGTCTATAAATCTTCCCAAGAGCCGACTGCCCCATCTTCCTCCCAACGAGTGGCTGGTGGGCTTGAACTCCCACCTTGAGGTTAGCAGCCCCGTGTGCAGCCCACAGCACACCAGCGGATAGGGAGGGGGACGTGAGAAGGGCCGGACTTACTCCCTGAATGTGTTCAGTCGCTGGGTAAGAAGCGCGGCTCCGAGACTCCAGTGTGGCCCCGCGCGCGGGGGTCTCCCCCATCCAGATGATGCGTTTGTGTCCATGTTCCGTTCAAGATCTCACAGAGGGTCTCTGTAAATAGTCAGGACGCCTGACAGGGGAGTGGCTATGTGTTGGGCCACTAACTGCGAGGTCCACAGTCTGAAGCCGCCAGCTGCTGTGCGGGAGAAAGGTGAGGCTTTCCACTCTGACACAGAGTGACCGTCTTGGAAACCCACAGGGGCAGTTCTGCCCTGTCCCGTGAGTCGGCATCGACTCGGCGGCCCTGAGTGATACCTGGGCAACAGGGCCCACAACCACCTGTGGATTTGTGGCTCTCGTTTTGCTGTGATGCTGGACGCAGGGCCACCAGTATTTCAAATACAGGATTCAGGGGGGGTGTCCATGCTGGGAGGAAAGGCCTATAAAGAGATGGTGGGGGAGATGTCTTCAAATGACTCTCCTCTCTGGGTGTTGGAGGATGTGGGTGCCAAAAACCTCACCCTTATCAGAGGCTCCCAACAAGAGGGGCTGCAACCGTGGCCTCAAATGTAAGGACAGCTGTGAGGATGGTCCAGGTCCAGGCAGCATTTCCTTTTGTTGCACTAGGGGGCGCTGTGGGTCGGAACCAACTCCGTGGTACTTGCCCGCAATCACTTCCATGTCTCTGGAACTCCGTCCGACCAGATGATTGGGTGGGACCTTGCAACTCAGGCTTGGAACACTCACAGGGGATCAGTCAGTTTCAGGTGCCCCTGTCCTGGCTAGAAGTATGAGCCCTCTCTGCAGGAGGAGGGGGATGTCCCAGGGCCGCCTGGAGAGGAGCCGCCAGGGCAGCCAGTTCAAGATGTCTGAAGTGGTGGAGGCCGAGGCCGGAGGGACCAGAAGCCGAGGCAAGGAGACCCGGAGACAGAGCAGAGAAGCCAGGTTGAGCCAGCACAGAGGGGCTACACTCCCGAGTCTGGGAGAAGCAAGGCAGAGCGGCTGGTGGACACACAGGGAGGCAGAAGTCAAAGACCTGTGGCCCAGCAGCTGAGGACGGGGGGAGACCAGGCGGAGGAGGGCGCTGCTGTGAACCGATGACTTAGTGCCCTCAGTGCTTTCCGATCCTGGCTTGTAGCCTGCTAACCTCCCCAATCAGCCCCCATAACTGCGGGTGTTGTCTGCAAGCTCACTGTTGCAATTGTCAAACCCGGCTGGAAAGTGGAGTGCCTGGGAGGGACGTGGGCCAGAATCTGGAGCATGGAGAGTGGAGGCCTGTCGGACCCTGCCCTGGATCCCAGTCCTCCCTACCAAAGCTGGGGCGCGCGGGGGGTGGGGGGGGCAGTCAGATGTGGTCAAGCTGACCAGCAGCCTGGCATGGTTCCCTTCTGACATCCGTGACACCCATGCCACTCGGCGGCAGCAGCTTTGATAACTGATGAGAAAAAGCCCACCTCGGATTGGCTGGGCAGCGGCTCCAGACGCAGTGGTTCTGTGGGACAGTCAGAGGCCGGGCCTCGCTCAAAGGGTTTGTCTTATTTTCAGCGTGACGCCTTGCGTCTTTGTTGCCACTAATTAAGTATGATCCGATAGGCCTTCCTTCCGAGTTATCTATAATTAGATATAATTACCTATAATTCCCTGTGATAGATATAATAGGTATTTATAGTCTATAGTCACAGTAAAACCATGGGGGGGGGGGGATTTTTTCCCCCCTGCCTGTCACAAGCTTCACTAAATCCAAAATAGCCATTATTTTCTGAGAATTTCTGGGATGTTAGAACGATCTCGAGGTCCCTTTCATGCCAGGCTCGGTGGGGCTGGTAAACAGTCATTAAGTGGTCCTGTTGCCACCCAGGCTGGCCCAGAGTCCCCTCCAGGGATCCCTGGGTGGGCTCACGCTCTGGCCAACCTCCCCAAGGCGATGTCTTCTTTCATAGACTTGCTGATCTTAAACCCTGCCCCCCACCCCCACTGCCCCCTGGGGAAGAACTGAGCCCCTGTGAGGGGTCATCTGCATCCTGGTGCTGAATTTTCAGGTACCTCCCAGTTCCCCGAAGCAAGACCTAGCCTCTCTTCTTGCTCCCCAGCCTGCAGAGAATCCTTCCCTCGCCGACATTTGGACCTTCTCTCTGCTCACGGGAGAGACGATGGCCCAGGAAGCAAGCCTCGCGCCTTCCCGCCGACCCCACTCAGTGCCGCCACACCTGTGTGCCTGAGGGCACAGGCCTTTCTTCCGTGGTGCGCTGGGCAGACTTGAACCGCCAGCCTCTCAGTCGGCAGCCACAACGGGCGCGCAGGGTTGGCATTGCCAGCCTGAGGGGTGGTGGGGACCACCTTCCCTGGCTGCACGGCCTCCCCTGGGCGCCTCAGACAAGCGCTGCCCACTGCTCAGAGGGGCTCCAGGATGGACCTCCCTCAGCGATCAGAGGATCTCGGCTCAGAACCTCCCTGGCTCTGCAGCTGGCAAGACTCCTGGGAGCCGACCTCTTCAGCCTCTTCCAGCCCGAGGGGCTCTCTGCCATGGACTGCCCCCTCAACAAAGAGGGGCCCGAGTGGCGTAGAGGTTATGCATTGGGCTGTGATCCACAAGGTCAGCAGTTCAAAACCGCCAGCCGCTCCCCAAGAGAGAAACGGGGCTTTGTGCTCCCGTAAAAAGCTACAGTCTCAGAACCCCACAGGGGTCTTTCTGGCCTGTCCAGAGGTGTAGCCATGAGTCTGCATCGACTCATAGTGGTCAGTTTGGCTTGGTTGGGAGCAGTAGTAAGACCTGACGTTGATGGGATGCTAGAACCCAGTGGGGTTCATGACGAAGCACTTCCTGTGCATTTAGTCTCATTTCCCCATTATCCCCGGCCCCACCTTGGCCCTGGGCTGCCCGACAAAGAACACCATAGGTGGGAGGCTTCGAGCACAGGCATTTCTTGTCTTGCCGTTTTAGAGGTTAGACAGTTTAGTTCAAATCCAGGTGGTGGCTCCAGGGGACGGACCTTCCTGTGAGTCGCGGTGGATACTTCCTGGTGTCCGTCTTGCTCCTGGGGTGTGTATGTAAGTGTGCATCTGTGTGTCTTCTGCTCCCATGACAAGCCGCCCCTCACACGTGACCAGGTGTCAGAACGACCTGTGAGAACCCAACCACGTTCACATGGCAAAGAAGCACCCACTCTCCTGATGGGGTCGTGCCTGTAGATCCTGGGTCAGGACGTTCAGCAGACCTAGGGGAACGTAGCAGGTGCCCAGTCAACAGATGAGAAAGCAGAGCTCTAGTGAGAGGAGTTGACTTGCCCAGGACACTCCCCAGAAGTGGGCACGGCAAGACGTCGTGGGCGACATACGTGGGACCTGTCAGGAGAGACCAGTCCCTGGAGAAGGACATCGTGGGTGGCCCAGTGGAGGGTCGGTGAGAAAAAGGAGGGTGCTTGATGAGATGGATGGACACAGAGGCTGCAGCGATGGGCTTAAGCACAGGAACAACTGAGAGGCTGGTGCAGAAGTGGGCAGTGTCTCCTTCCCTTGTGCGTATGTCGCTATGAGTTGAGCCATCTGGACGGTGCCTGACGACAGCAGTGCTTACCTTGCCAAAGGCTCCTGGCTGGGTGAGCAGTGAGCCGGGCTCTGAGCAAGGCAGCCAGTTTAGCAATCTGAAATCTGCCCCATCGCCCCAAGGGCAGACTGCTCTACAGTGGCAGCAGCGGAAGGGTGGTGTTGAACCTTGTCCTGTGGGATGTTTTTCATCACTGAAAATGATGGAAATCACCAGGCACCAGAGACAACAGAGTACGGCGTGCTGGCAGCAGAGTAGGTTTGGGGTCGGGCAGCTAGTCCCGAGGTCTGTGATTTCAACCCACCGTGCGTTCTTCAGGAGGAACATGCAGCTGCTCCCTTAAAGACTGAGGGGCTCAGGACCCTCGGGAACCATTGTGCACGGTCCCACAGGGTCACCGTGGGGTGGAATCACCTTGACAGCGGGGGTTGGCTGTTGGATTGAGTACCTGCAGGGTCCTGGTGCTGGGGGGAGGGGGTGGGCAGAACAAGTCAAACTCCCAGCTTCAGGTGGGGTGGGGAGGCGTGTGGAGGGGGCAGAGAAACAGATGTGTCAGCACAGAGGTGGGCGTGGGCATTTCCTGAGCGGCCCTCACTTCTCACTCCCCAGCCATTCCCAGGGAAAGCACAGATTAGCCGTCTCCGGATGGCGGCAGCGGCATCTGCTCCTGCAGCTGGAATCTTTGCAAGGAGAAAACTGGCTGAGCGTTCATCAAGCGATTTCCATCCCCCACCCCGCCCCAAATCAGCACTTGACACATTGGCTTCAGCAAAGAATGGCTGGCGCCGTGTGAACACCGTGGGGGCGGGCGGAGGAAAAGGGAAGGGTGTGCGCGTGGATAGGCGACCATGGGCCTTGTGGAGGGCAGCGAGCGAGCTGTACTTCCGTGCAAGAAATCTCGCCGCCTTGCTGTTAGGGAGCCTGGGCTTCTGTGCCTGGCCAGAGAAGCTCAGTGGACAGTCATCCCCCACCCACCCCCGCCTGTCGTCATTGAGGTTCATGTGCTAATGGGCTTGGGGGCAGTGCCCTGTGTGTCCAGGGCAGTGAGTGTTTGAAAGAATGCTCTAGCATGTGTGAGCATGGGTCATAGACAAGGTCTCTCCTTCCATCCCTGCTTCAGTCTGTCTGTCTCTCTCATTGCACAATGTTCCACGCTTCTCTCCAAAGCGCCGGCCCCAGGGTGCTGTCAAGAAGCCTCTGAAATGCTTTGGCCAGGAGCACGGCGCTTTGGCACAGCTCGGCGCCATTCGCAGGCAGGCAGGAGCAACCTGCCAACCATCCCCGCCTTCTCCCCGCAGGCACCACCAAGTCCGAGGACCGCGCGGCGCTGCTGAAGAAATTCAACGAGCCGGGCTCACAGTACTTCATCTTCCTGCTGAGCACCCGGGCCGGGGGCCTGGGCCTCAACCTCCAGGCGGCCGACACGGTGGTCATCTTTGACAGCGACTGGAACCCCCACCAGGTCCGCACACCTCCCTCCTGCAGCGCCTCCCCTTTCTGCGAGGCAGAGGGCATTTCCAAACTGGGGGGTTGGGGGGCGTCTCCTCCCAGGGGTGGGATGTCATCATTGTTTTGGGGGGTGCAGCAGGTGGATTCTAACTCAGGACAATCCCGAGTGACAGCAGGACTGCCCCACAGGGGCTCTTCTTTGCTGTCATCGATGAGCAAGCAGGAGTTTGGACCTTTCTCTGGTGGTTAGAACCAACCACCAACTGGTCAGTGAGCAGGCCAGCAGGTGGCCCCATGAAGACCAGCCAGTGGGCATGGCTGCTCTCTGCCCCCCACTCTCCTGGACATGTAGATGATGGCATGCCCCACATGCATAAACTGTGGGTAGAAAGGCCCCCAGTATGCCTCGTTTTTTGCCCCATCTCCTGGGGTGACCATTCCACAGAGTCCACGTGGGGGCGGGGGGAGCAGGACACACCCCAGCAGCAACAGTGAACTTCAGTCAGAGCTCGCCGGGGGGCCCTCCATGTACGGAGTGTCTCACCCCACGGTCCCATCCACCCTGTGACTCGTGGTCCTGGGGCCCGTGGCCTCTGCACTGTCCGGGAGAAAGAGGAGGCCGTCTGCTCCCACAAAGATTCCCAGCAGGGGTGGGGAATGCCCGGCCCGTGACCGAATGAGGCCCACGAAGCTGTCAGTACCAGCTGGAGTTCCAGCCATCACATGCCAAAGCTGAAATCATACCGCCCTTGAGCCTGTGCCCACTCACAGCGACCCCGGGTAGAACTGCCCCGTGGGGGTCTGAGACGGTCACTCTTGCCAGCAGTAGCACGCCCTGTCTTTCTTTTAACTATGTAATCCCACACGATGCCCTTTCCTCTGGTCCCGGCCCTGCTGCATGACCGACAGCTAAGGTCTGCCCACCCAGACCCCGTGCGTCTTCTGAGGCTGGCTAGTCCGGCCGGCCCTCACGCCTGCTGCCCACCCTGCAGGACCTGCAGGCGCAGGACCGCGCGCACCGCATCGGGCAGCAGAATGAAGTGCGTGTGCTCCGCCTCTGCACGGTCAACAGCGTGGAGGAGAAGATCTTGGCCGCCGCCAAGTACAAGCTCAACGTAGACCAGAAGGTGATCCAGGCCGGCATGTTCGACCAGAAGTCCTCGAGCCACGAGCGGCGGGCCTTCCTGCAGGCCATCCTGGAGCATGAGGAGGAAAACGAGGTGAGGGCAGGCCGGGACGCCCCTGACCGCTGCCCCCTGAGGGGCCAGCAGGGACCCCTTTGCTCTTCCCAGAACTTCCTGGGTGGGTGGGTGGGCAGGCTCCTCCTCCAAACAGATAAACTCCGGGAGGAAAGGCAAACGGCATCTTAAAAGCCACTAGCACCAGTAGCATGAGGTTCAAGTGCCCCGCCACTAACAGGAAGGTTGGTGGTTCAAACCCACCGCCTGTTTGATGCAGAAAGGCCTGGTGATCTGTTCCTGAAAAGATGACATACATTCCCCCACCTAGAAAACCCAGTGTAGTCCCACTCTGACACCCCAGGGGTCGCTGTGAGTCGAGGCAGCCACGAACAGCAAAGAAACGGACCACCAAGCTCACCGCCATTCAGATCCATTCTGACTCACGGCGACAGGGTAGAACTGCCTCCGTGAGCTTCCGAGACAGGCTGGGAAGTTCAGGTCTTAGGGCTCAGGGACTTCACTGGTGCCTGCTAGCCGAAGGAGAGCTGCAGATCTGCCCCACGCAAGATCAAAATTACAGACAAATCTGGAAGCGGTCACCACCACCCCCTGCCCACCCACCACCCTTCTCGTCTTTTCTGTCTTCACCCTGCCCCCTGCGCCCCTCCATTGCTCTTTTGGCTTCTGATGGGGGCCCACGGCTCTTAAGCACACTAGCACTGGGTCGGGCAGCAGGTTCACACACTCAACTGATATCCAAGGCCGGAGGTTCAAGTCCATCAGCCGCAGCTCTGAGAAAGGCCAGGCACTCTGCTGCTGAGAGAGCCACCCACTGCAGGACACAGGTCGATGTGGACTCACAGGGGCTGCTGCAGGTTCGGGGCTTGACAGGTGGCCATCTCCGCAGGGCATCAGGAGGAGCCCAGGAGCTTTCCTGGGCATCTGGGGTCAGGCTGCTCTCCAGCCTGCAAGAGAATCCTCCCTCCTGGGCTCCACTGGGAAGGAAGCGCAAGCCCCCCACCCTACAGACACACAGAGGATGAGGGGGGAGCAGATGAGGCAAAAGAGGACTAGTCTTCAGGACACTGGCCAGGTCCTCTGCATGTGAGGTCTCAGACCACGCCCAGCGGTCCCTCTATGAGATGCTGCTGGATGCGCAGAGCCATGGCTTGGGTCACTCTGGAAGGGGCCTGCTTTTGAACAGAGGAGTTGGGCGTGTGTACCAATAACTTTCCATCTTCCCTCTTCCCTCCCGGTGCTCACACACAGCCATCCCGCACTTGAGTTTGGGCATGCTCACTGGCTGTGCTGCGAATAAGTCTGGGAAATCACTTCTGCGGCGAAGCGTGGACCGCAGCGCATAACGTTTCTTTAAAGAAAAGGAATAGAGAACTTGAAAATGTGTGTGTGTGTGTGTGTGTGTGTGTTGGGCTCCTTCTTTTGCTGCTAGAAGGGACTACTCGCCTAGAGGGAGTATGCCTTTGTGCAACACCATCCAGAATGCAGACTTTCAGTCCGGTGGAACGGTCTCCTCTTCGTCGTATAAATGATTTTTAACCAAGTGTCGTGCGATGGGTTCTTGGGTACGGATTCCTGTCCCATCTGCAGACCCAGTCACTAGCAATCAAGCGCCCTGCTCCCTGCCAGAAAGACATTCATCAAGGCGCGCTAAAGGTTGTACGGCGACCCCACTAGTACCCGCGGTTAAGGCATTCACTCCTAGCCGCAAGTTTGGAGGTGCCGCGGAGTAAAGGCCTGGTGACGTGCTTCAGAAAAACCAGCCACTGAACCCCGTGGAGTTCAGGCTCGGGCAGCAGCAGGGCACCGTGAGCTGGGGTCCAGCAGGCAGTGGCCGTGCATTTGCCACGTGTGCACTTGGGTTTCTCACGAGGTGTGGGAAGTAAGCACCTACTGGGGGGGTACTTTTAAGGACACAGCAGACTCCACATTAAGCTCCTTTCCCTGTGACCCCAAACCGACTGCCATCGACCGCGGTGCAGAGCCACCCTCTCGGACGGAGCAGAACTGCCCGGGAGGGTTTCCGAGATGGTCAGTCCTGATGGGAGCTGACAGCCTCGTCTGTCTCCCACACAGCAACTGGTGGGTTTGAACCACTCCTCCAGCAGGGGCCCCTCTTCCTGTAAATGTCCTCCTTTAAATCCTGCACCCCCACAATGGAGCAGAAGGGGTTGTTGATGGGGGCGGGGGCTGCTGGGGAGCTTGTTTGAGAAGTGAGGATTCCAGGAGGCACTTGGGAGAACCAGGGTGCCCCCCGCCCACCAGGACAGTTTGAACAGCAAGTGTTATCCCTTGTATCCCTCGCCTCTTCCTTCCTAGCTGAGCAGCCTGTGCCCCCTGGGATCTGGAGTCCCTGGCCTCCGATTGCCCAGCCTTTGTTCTAAGCCTGGGCACTTTCTGTTCTTGGCCACAGGAAGAAGACGAGGTCCCAGACGATGAGACGTTGAACCAGATGATTGCCCGGCGTGAAGAAGAATTCGACCTGTTCATGGTAATGCCACGGGGGCTCACAGACCAACGCCCCTCCCCTGCCCTCTGCTCACCCCTCCCCGTCCCCTCCACCCACTCTGATGAAGGTGAGCCGTTCGAAGCCAGCGAGTCCCACCGAGGGTCAGCCCGCAAGCCCATGCCCTTTCTCCCCACCAGCTCAGAAGCTGAGCCTGCAGCCATGTTCTGCTTGGCAATGCTGGGTCTCTTTTTCCTACGTCTTGAGCAGGTCGCCAACATGAACAGAATCCAATGTCTGGCCTCTCTTTGAAAGTGACTTGGGTAGAACTCGTGTGTGTGTGTGTGTGTGTGTGTGTGTGTGTGTGTGTGTGTGTTGTGTGTGTGTGTGTGTGTGTGTAGACAGTAGCGGAGCTGAGCAGCAGGTAGATTCCCTAGAGGAGAGGAGAGGCTGGCTACTGCTCCCATCTCCCAAGCCCAGGCTGGCATCATTCGGGGAAACTGCCAAGCTTCACCCATGCAGACTTAGAAACAATAGCAATAACACGGTCTGACATAAAATGAAGACAAACCTGGCGTGTGCGTCTCCTCGGATAAACCGCATACACAAGATCAAGGGCAGGGTGGACATGATTCATAATGGACTTGAAGCAGTGCATGCATTCTTAGAAGGTGGCCTGGTGGCACGATGGATAAGTGAGTGGCCCCCTCTAACAGAAAGGTCCAGGGTTCAAAGCCACTGGAGAGAAGCCCTGGCAGGGTTCTCTGGTAAAGATTACAGTGAGCCTCCAGCCCCTCACCACTGGTCTACTCTGACTCCATGATCCTACAGGAGAGGGTGGAGCTGTTCCCTAGACGTTGAAGGCTGTAGTTCTGTATAGGAGGAAAAAGCCTAACTGTTGGCTGGTGTGTTTGAACTGCTGACCTTGTGTTGCTGTTAGCAGCCCAACACTTAACCCCCTGCACCACCAGGGCTCCGTCCCATGAAGAGTCAAACCACCCCCCTGCTGTCCAGTTGATTCTGACTTGTGGCGACCTTGTATATGGCTTCTGACGCTGCCAGTCTTTAGAGGAGCTGACAGCCTCATCTTTCTCCCTCAGAATAGCTGGTGGGTTTGAACCACCGACCTAGTGGTTAACAGTCCAATGCTTACCTGACAGCAGTGCCATCAGGGCCTTGGAAAACCTATGGGGGCAGTTCTCCTCTGACCTATAGGGTCGCTATGAGTCAGTATTGACTCAACAACAAGGGTTTCTTATGGGTAATTTGTAAAGAGCAGCTAGCTTTGTGCCCAGGAACATAACGAGGAGGCATTCTGAAAAAGAGTATTTTTCAGTGAATCCCTAACTGTCCAAAGGCAAGCTCCAAGGAAGGAATTTTGGCTGGTAGACACTTCCACCCATATGCAGTGGTTTGGGGGTGAGCTGGAACATGCCACGCGGAGGGAGAGGGCTCCCCAAAAGAAGCTCTGTCCTGGGTGGTGCCTGACTACTCCCTCTGAGCGCACCTTGAAGCACCTCAGGAAAATGTTATGCTTCCGAAGAACCGGCCGGGGAAAGCCCCATGGAGCAGAGCACAATTCCGCCCTGATGCTGGTGGGATCAGCCGAGACCCCGAAACTACTGGGGGGTGACTCTCCGCTTGGTTGATGGAGAATATGAAGGGGCCCCACAGCCATTGGGGTGGCTCATGTGAGTTTCAGTGGTGCTGTAGTTAGGCACCAGACTGTTAACCCCCAGGTCAGGGCTTCAAACCCACCAGCCACTCCCTGGGAGGTAAACGAGGCTGCCTGCTCCCAGACTCAGGCTCAGAAACCCACAGGGGTACTTATCTGTCCCCCGGGTGGCTGCGAGCCGGGCAGCGGGTGAGCGGATTCCCATCCCCAGCCCCCTGCCCGGCGTTTGCACCTCTCTCTTCGGTGACACCCGTGTGACTGTCCCCAGCGCATGGACATGGACCGGCGCCGGGAGGACGCGCGGAACCCGAAACGCAAGCCGCGGCTCCTGGAGGAGGACGAGCTGCCCTCGTGGATCATCAAGGATGACGCCGAGGTGGAGCGGCTGACCTGCGAGGAGGAGGAGGAGAAGATCTTCGGCAGGGGCTCCCGCCAGCGCCGGGACGTGGACTACAGCGACACCCTCACGGAGAAGCAGTGGCTGAGGGTAAGAGGGGGTGCCTGGGCGCAGGGCCCCAGGGCGGCAGCCCAGGAGAAGGCGGTGTGGAAATAGAGTCCTGACGCGGCGGCGGCCGCTGCTCAGGGCAAAGCCCACTGCCACGAGCCAGCGCCGACCCCCAGGGCCCCCCAAGGCAGAGTGGAGCAGCCCCCGTGCGCCTCCGAGGCTGCACCTCTTGACGGGAGCAGGCAGCCTCCTCTTTGACCCCGGGGGCCTTTGGTGTGTCCTGACTGCTGGCCTGGTGATTAGCAGTCCAGCATGTTGCCCAGCACGCCCTCGGCAAAGACAGTGTGGAGGGGCTTTCTGTTTCGGTTGTGTTTGTTTGGAATGATCTGCTGGAGCCCACTCGGCCACTGAAAGCACAGCTTGGCTAAGGGCTTGGGACCCACTGATGGGTCACTGCCTGGGGTCATGTGACAGTGTTGACCTTGACTCTTCAAGGCCGCAGCTCGGAGAGGGGAAGTCCCAGGACATGCTGGGCACGGCCACGTACGGTGTTATAGATCCACAAAGATCCTCAAAGGTCCACAGACAAAATGTTTGAGGCTCCGGGGGTCCAGCTGCCACACAGGGACAAACAGACACACACGCGCGCACGCTAGGCCCAAGCCGGTTTCGAGAATTATCCCAATTCACGGGAAACCCCTGTGGGGTGAAGTAGTTTTCAAGGCTGGGACCGTTTGGAACTAGACACCCCCACACACACCAGGCCTTTCTTCCGAGGCGCCTCTAGGTGGGTTCCCGCCCCTGCCTTTCAGCCGGGAGTCGTGTGCTTAACCACCTGCGTCACTGCAAAGCCCAAGCCACTGGCCCTCAAGTCAGTGCTGCCCCATGGCGTCCC
>NW_022103922.1:4789860-4791214 GCF_000313985.2 Echinops telfairi
CCACCACCCCACCCGCGAGTTCCAGCTCGGCGTGGGACGGGGCTCCACAGGGTCTCCGTGGCTGATGTAGGGGAAAGCAGATCACCTGGGTGGGCTTGTCCCTCCAGCCTGGGGGATGGGAGTTGAGCGCTGACTCCTCCAGGGCCCCACTGTGCTGGGGGGGGAGACGGCAACAGTGGGCTCTGACGTGAGGCGCTGTGAGCAGCCTGGGCTGTGCTTTGTCCTGTTGAGTATTGGGTCCCCGTGAGTTGGTGGCATCGACTGGATGGCACCTCCCTGTGAGACAGGATGGCACACGGCTGTGTGCACAGCTGTCTGGTGGGCCCTAGAGCCACGCTGTACCCTTGGGGGAAACATCGGCGGGGTTGGACAGGGAAGTTGGGGCTGGGTCAGCTTGAAACCTGAGGCTGCTGCCCGGGAGAGCACGGCTTGGTCCACCATGTGCTCACAGGAGGGGTCTGTGTGTGAATGCCGAGGACAGCCTCGCAAGTCCATGTGAAGCGTCTGCACCCCTTCCCCTGGCCGGGAGCAGGCTGGGTGCCCCCAAAAGCAGGACTCCATGGGCCAGACCTTCCTGATGATCCCAGCGAGCCATCCGTGCTGGGAACGGGAGAGCTCCTGGCAAAACACAGACACGAGAGAGGTGGTGACCGTGGGCTGCCTGTTAAGTGACGAGGGGTTACAGTCCCCAGGCTGCGTCATCCAGGCAGTCGGGGTGCAAGTTATCAGCCGGTAGGTCGGGCAGGGGGTTGCCTTCTGAGATGGAATAGCCAAGGAAGGCCTGTCCGGGCCCCCCTCGACATGAGATTTTCTTGGGGGGGGTGGCGCCGCAAGTGATGAGTGGACGTGACTGGGATTCCAAGATGTCAGAAGACAGACAGAGGCTGGTGTGACAGCACCTTGGTCCCGTGTATTAGGGGGCAGCTGTGTCCAGAATGTAACTGTCCTCTGCTCGCTGGGGCGCCCAGTCTCCCATCGGAATGTTAGGGTTCAGGGGCTCCCTGGTCCCTGCTGTGAGGTATCGTTCAGATCCACCCTCACCCCCCATAAGGTGACAAGCTATCTGTTTGTTTCATGCTGGTGTCTGAGCTCAGGAAAACCCTCTCCCCAGTCTCGTTTTTATGACGATGATTTAAACAGTCGATTAAGTACCGGAGGCTTCTCACAGGACGACGCGGTGATGGAGACCAGCATCCCCAGGCAATCTTGACCCGGCACTGGCCTCTCCAGAGAAGACAAGCCAGGAACCCCGTGTCTGGGGGGCGGGAGTGTAGCTGAGCATATTCTTTCTTTATGATCCTCGGGAAAGCATCTTCAGAGCTGCGGAAGTGTTGAAGGCTCAGGCACCTCGTGT
>NW_022103922.1:4792093-4799085 GCF_000313985.2 Echinops telfairi
AAAGACACTCACTGCAGTGAATTTGGTTTTGCTTGTTGGTTGGTTTACACTGTTAGGAGAGGTCAGTAGTTTGAATCCCCCTGAGGGGGTTCTCTGCAGGAGAAAGTTGGGGCAGTGGGTTTCTGTATAGGTGACAATCTTGGAGACCCCCGGGTCAGTCCTCCTCTGTCCCATCGCATACCTGAGAGTCGCGTACCTGAGAGTCGGGGATCGCTCCGGGGCACACAGCCACAACAATAGCAATGTAATCATATGCACAACTAAAAGTGTGCTTTACAGAGCAGCCCTGTGACTCTTGCTACTCATGGTTTTCACCCTGAGGTGGCCTGCAGGAGCGTAGTAACTCCTCCGAGATGGGCAGGGGCTCTGCAGCCCAGCATTGGCCATCTGGCCGTGGGAAAACAGGCTGCCCGTATTGGGCATGAACAGGAGCTTGCGGTTTAATGAACAGGGAAGACCCTGGGTCATGAGCATTAGAAATAACGTAGCTACAGTCATTTATTTTTCTTGTTCACCGGCTGCCATCTGTCTAATCCTTGTTGGGCAAGCTCTTTGGACAGTCAAACAGTAGGCAGGGATTCCTCACAGCCTGCAGGGTGCAGGGCTGCCCCTGGCTGTTGATGGCTGAGCTTGAGGGATAAACCCTCAACGGGGTTAGGCAGAGGGCAAGCTCAGACCAAACCCACGTCCCAGAAGTCAATTCCAACTCACGGAGACCCGTCAGACAGACAGAACTGCCCCGTGGGTTTCCAAGGCTGCAGACCCTGACAAGAGCCAAGGCCTCATCGTTCCCCTGGGGCGACACTGGTGGCTTCAAACCCCTGATCTTGTGGTTAGAAGCCAAGTGCTTAAGCACAGTGTCACCAGCGCTTCTCAAGCAGGGGCGGCGCATTAAAAACCCACAGGGGGACCAGCAGCGAGGCTTTTAACGGCCCATGTTGTGCACACCTGCTCGGCTGGGGCCTCACAGATTCGGGAGTCCGCCGGAGGGCAGCCCTGTGAAGCAGCATCCCATCAAGTCACATCCCAGCAGGACCCTGGCCAAGAGGCCACCCGGTTCCAGATGGGGACCATGCCCCCTTATCTCCCACCTGGTCTCTGCAGAGCGGGATCCTTCCCATAAGCCCCTCAGAGGTGCTCTTTGTCGTGGGGTGGGTAGTCCACTGCTTGTTCTGTTTTCAGCACTGCAGCCCCCGGCCGAGGTCATAAAGGGCTGGTGTTCACCCTGGAGTCCCCTGCCCCTGCCCTCAGCTCATTGCAGACGTTTGTAACTCACCCTCCAAGGCTCTACTCACGTGTCACCCCCTGTTGGTGCCAAAGAAACCCTGGGTGGACGTCCCACCGAGCAGTGGTACAGGGACGCACAGCTGAGCGGCTCTAAGGAAGGGACACTTGGCCCATCTCGGTGCTGCAGGCCAGGAGCCTGTCAGCGGGGCCTGGACAGGCCCACTCCTTCCTGGCTGATGAGCGTTGCTGTCTCCGGCCTCTGCCCTGACTGGTAGCGGCACACAGGTCCTTGTCAACAGCCCTGGGCATTTGCCGGTTCCACGGTGTGCTTGGCTTTCAGAGGGACCTCACACAGCATCTGTCGTCCCATGTGTCTGCTTGTATGTGATGAGGAGTAGGACCCACCCTGCACAGGTGTGACCAAAACCTATTGGTTGGTTCCAGTGCCTTGCATTCCATTGTGGAAGGCGATGACGTTACGCTGCACTGTGTTGTACTGGGTTATTTTATACTGCATTGCATTACATTGCATTGTGGAAGATAATTATATTATATTGAGCTACATTACATGATGAGAGGTGATTATGTTATACTGCAATGCATTAGGTTACATTACATTATATTACACTACATTCTATTGCATTACACTAGGTTACATTACAGTGTGCATTACATTGTATCGCATTGTGACAGATAATTACATTATGTTACATTCCTTTACGGAAGATGATTACATTATATGACTGTATGTTACTTTGCATTACATTACATCACACTACATTATACTGCGTTACATTACGCTATGCATAGTGCTCTGCGTTATGTGTCCTCATGGCCTTGGGGGCAGCCACAAGAAAGAGGCCACCCAATGGAGTTATAGCTCTCTCTTTCTCCCCGCCACCAAGTCAATACTGACTCAGCCTGGCAGCATAATGGATTATGGTTGGGGCTGCTAACCGCAAGTTCAGCAGTTCAAACCAACCAGTCATTCTGCAGGCAAAAGAGGCGGCTGTCTGCTCCCGTAAAGGCTGACAGCCTCGGAAACCCCCGGGGGCAGTTCCACCCTGCCCTCTCGGCTTTCCATGAGGTGTCTGAGCGGGTCTAGCTCAACCTTTTGGGGGACATTGCACCCTGAAGTCCCATCAAGCCCCTAGGTTCTTCGGCTCATGGCTTGCTTGGGCCCTCTGGGCCCCATCTGGGGGATTCTGCTGTCCCCACAAGGGTCTAGAACCTGCAGGGCACACTGAGACCCACCCTCTTCCTCTAGGTTTACTGCGTCCCCCTCGGGGTCTTGTGCAGCCTGGAGCTGCTTGCTGTACTAGGCTGGGGTTGGACACACAGAACTGCCAAAGGCCTTCCTGCTGCACATTTTGTCCACGTGCCGGACCAGCACCTAGCAAGTGATAACCCGTGTAACTTGGGCTTCAGCAAACCAGGTGCCAGGCCCCGGCTCTGGCTCGTAGCGGCCCGCACACGTGTCAGAGAGGACCTGTACTCCCTGGCATGTCCAATGACCCATTTTTCACAAGTGGATCACCAGGCCTTTTCCCACGTAGCATCTGGGTGGACTGGATCCATCCTCCTTTTGGGTAGCACCCAGAGATGCCCCAAACTTCATCAGTAAATCCACCTCGGAGGGTGTTTAGGGCCTCTCTGGCCCACTTCCTCTGCCCCACCCCCACCCACTGGCTTGGACCCTCCTGGGAGCCCTTAGCTCTGTCCCTCTCCTTCCTTCCGGCTCTCTCCCTTGTCTCCTGGTCACACAACGCCTTCTCTACACCACTGGCCCAGACGTGGCGCTCAACCCATGGCATTCAGAGATTTTTCTGAGAATGCCTCCTCCGCCCCCTCGCCTCCACCCTGGCTGATCTGCAAAACCTAGTGGAGGCCTTTGTCTGACAAAACTTCTCTCTCTCTCTCTCTCTCTCTCTCTCTCTCTCTCTCTCTCTCTCTCTCTCTCGTGCCATCAAGTCAATTCCGACTCAGAGCAGCCCTGCAGACAGAGTAGAACTGCCCCCCTACCCCACCCGGGGTGTCCCACGGCCGTAAATCTTTACAGGAGCAGGCGGCCTCGTCTTTCTGCAAAGGGGCCGCAGCTGGCTTCAAGACACTGACCTCCTGGTGAGCAGCCAGGACAGGCACCTCCGTTGGTCTTTTTTGCCTTTGCCTGCCAACTTGAAGTATCCTTGTCCTGCTCCCTGGGTGGGGCAAAAGGCCAGTGTGTTCAGCTGCTATGACCGGAGCTCCGGGGATTTGAGTCTTCCCCGAGGTCCCTCGGGAAAAAGGATCTAGCCTTCTGCTTAAGAAAGTTCAGCCACCAGAAACAGCAGCTGCTGGGTGAAGGCAGTGTTACTCCCCGCACAGGGGCGACAGAGAGAGACAGAGAGACAGAGAGAGAGAGAGAGAGGCGGATGTTGATGTTGAAGGATATCGTCCCTGCGACTGCCCCTTGCTTGCCTAGTGCCCCAGAGGCAATGCTGGTGCTAGCACCGTGCGTCCAGAGAGGAACCCGAAAGGTTGGCCGTTTGGTCCTAACCAGCAGTGCTGCAGAAGAAAAGCCAGGAGAGCTGCTTCCAGCCAAGGAAACCCCACAGAGCAGCTACCCTCTGTTCCGCACGGGGCCACCATGCGCCACCACGCATCACCGCCGACTCCGTGGAAGCAGGGTTTTATGCGCACACCTGTGTGCGCGTGCGTGCACCCACAAAATCTAGCTCCCCAGCCTGGCAGAGATGTCAGGTGAGCCCGAGCCAGGAGTTCCGCTTTCACTCAGGCCCCAGTGGGTCCAGGGTGGTTCTGAATCAGAAGCGACAGCTACAGCAGTCACAGCCACGTCCCCAGGGCACCACCCCTCACTGGGACGGTGCTTGGGGACTTAAGAGTCACATCAGGCCTGGGTGCATGTGGGGAAGAAGATGGCCGAGTGCCCCCTCTCCTAACCCCTCCCGGCCTCACTGAGGAACTAGCCTCAGGACACCAGCAGGGGACCTGGCTGAGCAGGAGAGGCTCGGAGGCCTGTCTGCCGGAGAGTGGGAGCCCTGGTGGGCTGATCCACACAAGGTCAGCAGGGTGAAGCCAGCAAGCACGCCACGGGAGAAAAGAGGAGCGTTTTGCTCCCGTAAAGAGTCCCCCACTAGACTGAGAGTCAGAACCCACTGGATGGTGTGTGAGTGCCGAAATACACAAGGCCAAGGGACCAAGAACATCCTCGCGGCCCATGCAGGGGCACCTGTGGTCCAGGAGAAGGCCCCCTCCGTTCTAGCCTGAAATCAGACCAGTTCCCTCCTGGTGATACTGTAAAATGTGCTTTTCTCCTTAAATAACTTTTCTTGTGCTGGCAAGACCCCCTTCTTTGGGGGGACCCTGCCTGCCCTCTCTGAGAGTCCGAACGGACTCAAAGGCTGTGAGTTGGGGTTGGCCTTTTCAAGCCCCGCTTGCTTTGGGGTGCCCACCGCTCACACTCTCTCTCGTCTTTGCCCTTGCCTCAAGTCTACTGATGACCCCCGCCCACCCCATCCCAGCTCCTCCTATTTTTCTTTACCATTTCCCCCTTTTCCCCAAATGGTGCACCTTCGTTTTTTAAAATCTGGGCCTCCGAGGTAAAGGGGCGGAATTCCTTCTGCAGCTGCACTTCCGTTTTTATACACAAGGGAGAGCTAAGGCCCCAGGATAGAGCTTCGGGTTTTGCCAAATTGCAGGCAGTCCCCTGGAAGGAAGCTTCTCCTATTAATTGACTAATTGGCAATGGGAGGAGCCCTGAGTTGGCCGGAGGAAGCTTTCACAAGAGTTGACAGGTATGGGCAACTTTGGTTTCTTCTCGGATCTACCGACCTGATCTGCTTCTGTTCTTAAATCCTCCAACTGGGCGGCTCTGGTGGCATCTGGGTGTCGGGTGGTCTGTCCCTCTCTGGTTAGAATGCCATCGAGTAAGCTGGGAGACCTCAGCAGGCCAAGGAAAGCGGACAGCAAACAAGAAGGGCGCGTCTGAGTTGAGATTTAGGGCCGAGATGCCTTGAGACACCTGGCACTTTGGGGCTCAACCATTTACCCTGTGGATTTCCACACCCCACTCTCAAACAGAACCCAATATGCTGAAAGCCCTGGAGAAAGCACGAGCTCTGATGAGCCCCCAGTCTCTCCATGTTTGGGGGGGAGAGGATCCTTTTTGTCTGCTGACGGCCATGTGGCCCAGCACTCCCGGGCCATGCGAAATGGCCACCTTAAAGATTAGCCTGCTCTAGTTGGTCACACATTGAAATGACTCACCTCCAATATGATGGCAGGGGCCTTGGTGGCATAGTGGTTATTTGTTGGACCGCTAACTGCCCAAGGTCAGCAGTTTGAAACCACCAGGCGCTCTGAGAGAGAAAGACAGGGTTTTCCCACTACTGGTTAAGAGGTCTCAGAAACTCCACCGGCAGGTCCCCCCTCAGTCAGCCTCGGCTCCGTGGCAGCGAGTTGAATGTGAGGCCAGCGCTGGCTTCTCTTTGGGGAGGTGTGGGATGCTGCCAGTCCTGAGGACTTCCTGGGCCCGTGTGCCTGACGCTCCCCCTCTGCGCTCTCAGAAACAAACGCACCGTCATGTAGGAGATCCAGACTCACAGTGACCCTACGGGACGGGGGACCTGCCCCTGTGGGCTTCCAGGCTGTAACTCTTGACGGGCATAGAAAGGCCCATCTTTCCCCCGAGGAGGGACTGGTAGTTTCAAACTGGGGACCTTGGGGTTAGCAGCCCAACACATAGCCACTGCGCCAACAGGGCCCCTCCTTGGTGCAATCTGCCCCGGCCGAGGCTCATGCGGGTGCAGGCACCTGCCTGTTGCTATCCTGTCTCAAGCGTGGTTTGCCTTGCACGGTTTATGTCGGGTCGGGTCGTGGGGTACATGTATGGATCAGGCTACCTGAAGGTGCCCCCTCCTTTGTCCACAAGGAGCCTGTGGTATGACCATTGCTAGCTGGAGGGCCCGAGGAGCTGGTGCCCCACTGCTCAGGGGCCGGTAGTGGCTGTCTGAGCCGGGTAGGATGGTAACTGACAGCAGCACCCCTGGTAAAGTGAGAACCACATCGATGTTTAGGGGAGCAGGAGAAAGACCCCTCTAGTCATCTGCCATCCAGTTGACGCCACCACGTGGCGGGCCCATGCTCAACAGAAAACAGCAGGGCCTGGTCCTGCATCCTCCTCCCCACCCCTCCACTGCTCCAGTCCACGGCGGCAGCTCTGTGTGTTCTGAGCGCCTGCCGTCCTTTGGGGCTCCCGTCCAGCACTCTTCCAGGCAGACAGTCAGTTGCCCATTGTGATCCACGGGGTTCTCGTGGGCCAGTTTGGGGAAGCCGATCACCGGGTCTTTCTTCCAAGTCCCTCGCAGTCTGGAAGCTCTACTGAAACCCACGCTGCATTCTGGAAAGCCAGTGGCTTAGCTTCCAGCATCCCGGCAAGACACAAGCCACCACGATAGGACAGACAGGCGCTGGTGGCTCGTGGGGTCGGGGATAAAGGGTTTGCTGGCTGAGGACGCTGTGGAACATGGGTCTGTGGACACTGACATCACGTGTGCTTCACTCCAGTCCTCTAGGAGCCGTCCACTCCTACAGGAAGAGCCTGGCGGAGGGGGTCGTGTCTGGGGCCAGCAGGCAGGGGCCTCAAGCACAGCGTCCAGCCAGGAACAGACTCCGGCAGACCTCTCCCCCTCCTGGGCTCAGGTACACAGTCTCTGGTCAGTCAGGGCACTCACCACCCCAGAGAAGGGCAACCGCCTCCCACATCC
>NW_022103922.1:4799185-4803481 GCF_000313985.2 Echinops telfairi
CCCGCCCCGCCCCCCGCCACTCCCCCTGCAGGCAGACTCCCTACCACCATCCCCTGTTTGTGTGTGCAGGCTGTGTGAGGCCGAACCCCATGGCACACACATTCTGTGAGCCCCCCTGCAAGGGTGAGCCAGGCACTTCCCTGCCCCTGGGGAAAAGGGTGCTAATTGGTCACTTTCCCTGTCTTCTCCCTGCAAGGAGGAGGCGGGTATCAGGTGCCACCGGCCACCCACAGGGACTTGCCAAGAGCAGTGTGAGTGGACAGGTAGAGACAGATGGCAGGGATGCCCTGGGGGTGTCCCCGCTGAGCAGAAAGCCAGCAGAGCATCTCCAGCTCAGCAGGAACAGAGTGACCTCCCTGTCCCTGTCCCCACACTCCTGCGGAGGGATGGCCACTGCCTCTTGGTCCCCTGGGCACAGGTGGAGAGGAGCCTGCCCCTCTGCTTCCTCCTGGTGCACTTGACATTGCCCCCTGCCCAGCAGCACACCTGTGTCCCCACGTTACACACGGATACACATGTACCACACACTTGCCTCACACACCTACAGACACACACACCACACATGCATGCATCAAACATACCTGTATCCCCACACTACACATGAACACACACACCACACACAAAGTGCCTCACATATCACACATACTCCGACACACACACCACACACATGCACACACCACACACATACATGCCTCACACACCACACACATGCACACGCACCACACAAATGCCTCACATACCTGCACACACATCATGCACATGGACACATGCCATACACCACAACTCACGCACACAAACCTGTGCTCCCATGCCACACACACCACACTATATGCATGCATACATACACACAGCACATTACATACACACACACACCCTGCCCCCGTCTCTAAGGACTGGAGGAGAGGCTGGGGTGCTAATATTTAAGGAGCAGGGGCTCCGGCTGTTGGGGGCCTGGCCTTTCAGAGAGTTTTTCTGTCAGTTCCATTGGCTCCTTGGAAAGTTCCTAAACTGAGGTCAGCTGGGAGCCCCACCTAGAGCCCCCAGAGTCTCCCAGGCTGTGTGATGAAACCCAAATACGTGGTCTGTAAGTAGCAGTTACACATTGTGCTGCGATCTGCAGGGTCGGCAGTTTGAAACCACCCGCAGCTCTGAGGGAGAAAGACTGGGCTTTCTCCTCCCATCAAGAGTCAGTCTCAGGAACCCAAGGGGGGCGCTGTGAGTCAGCACTGACTCCATGGCAGGAGTTTGGGGTTTTGGAAGGCAGGGGTCAGGGAGGCCCTGCATGGCCACAAGCCAGAGGCTACTGGTTTGCACTCGCCCAGGGGTGACTTGGAAGCCCAGCCTGGTTGTGCTTCTGAAGGGCTCTGCCCAGTGAGCCCTCGGGGCCGCTCTCATCTGCCCACGGAGGTCACCAGGAATCAGGCCCTGGAATTCAGCGACCTGCCGACCTGGGGCCTTGATCTGAGCAGCTGCTGGGACGGCCTCTTCTGCTCCTCGAATGTATTTCCAACGAGCCTTCATCCTTCCAAGCAGGCAGGCAGGCCCTGGCCCACATCTCCACGTGGTCTCTCTGGGACCACCCGCACTGAAATGGCCACAGTCACATCATGACCCTGCCAGCCCAACTCCATAGACCCCACTTACCATGGAACGAGAGGCTGCCCTGTCCCATCCACCACCGGAGGGATGATTATCAGAAGTTGTGTTAGTCTGAGTTGACGAGAGGAATAAATCCAGGGAGACACTCGTGTGTGTAAGAGAGAGCTTTATAGACAAGAGCAATTGAATATGGAGAAAACATCCCAGCCCAGTCCTGATCAAGTCCATAAGTCCGATATTAGCCCATATGTCCAATACCATTCTATAAAGTCCTCTTCAGACTCACAAAACACATGCAATGATGCCGAATGCAGGAAGATCACAGGCCAATGGCTGGGAAGTCTTGTGGATCCAGTGATGTTGTAAGCATCTCAGGGCTGGCAGGGGTCTCCACATGGCTTCTCCAGCTCAGGGCACTAGTGTAGCTCCATGTGTCTTGTCAGCTGCAATGTCTCCCAGGGAGTAAGGCAGCGTCCTGCCTCCAACTAGCTGTTTATCTCCTTTGCGCCTCCAAATGAGGTCCTCAGGCTGCATCCTGATCGACAGGCTAGACTCCACCCCTTCACTCTGAATTTAAGGAAATTGACACCAATTTGAGGAAATTGACACCAGATGATGTACCTACCACAGAAGTCGACTGCCAGGCCTTTCTTCCTCCTCTTGCTCTGGAAACTCGGCCTCCACCTGTTCAGTGCCACAGCCACACACAGGCCTCCACGGACAGTCAGGTGGTAGCCATATGCACACCACCTGGGCCAGGCGTCAAACCCAGGCTCCCCACATGGAAAGGGAGAAGCCCATCCCTGGGCCACCATTGCCCCCGCCTCCCACTGTTCGTTCTCTTCATGGGACTTGCCACTCTCCAGTGCCCACTCACTAGTGTTAAGATCAAAAGCCCACACCTGTTGGCATCCGGTCTCCTCTAACTCAGAGGGCAGGGTAGAACTGCCTTTTCGGCTTCCTAGGCTTTCTGTAGGGAAGCAGACTGCCTCATCTCCTTCACACAGAGTGGCTAGTGGATTCGAACCAATGACCTTTTGGTTGATAGCCAAATGTTTAACCCAGGCACCACCAGGGCCCCCTTCCACTAATGGCAGCTTTTCTTGCAAACAGCACCACACAATGCACACACACACACACACACACACACACACCTCTAACTGGTGGAAATGGTGCCATGAAGTCAACGGTTCTCAACCCATGGGTCATGACCCCTTTGGGGGTTGACCTGACCCTTTCACAGGGGTCATCTAAGAACATCAGAAAACATATTTCCGATGGTCTTAGGAACCGAGCTACCACTCCTCTATCCATCTCCAGGCGGGTCCACCCGCAGGCAGAGACACCCACATACGAGTACCCAGCGTGATGACTGTTACCCATGCTACACCATGCTTCAAGACAAAATTTCATTTACTTATCATTAGAAATAACTATTTCACAATATTATTTACATGTGATTAACCACTATGCTTTAATTACGTTCAACTTGTAATATTTACATGACGATTCATCACAGTAGCAAAATGGCAGTGATGAAGTAGCAATGAAAATAATGTAATGGCTGGGGGTCCCCACACATGAGGACCTGTATGAAAGGGTCTCAGCATTAGGAAGGTGGAGAACCGCTGCCCTAGACCATAGATTCCCAAACCTGCTTGACCCACTCTCCTCTTTTCAGAGAAAAAAAAGTTCTCAGAACCCCCTTGTAATTAAACATTTTGTGCTATAGCCTTCCATCCAGGGTCAAGTGTATACAGGCATCTGATTTGGCAGACACCCCCACGCCCACCCCAACCATGGTGCCACTTTGGGAAACACCACCTTAAATCATCTCTTAATTACTGACAAACACGTCTCAAAACCCTCACGCTGTCGAGTCAACGCTGGCTCACAGAGACACTCTAGGGCCGGGGTTTCCGAGACTGTTACTGGTTGCAGGAGTCGAAAGCCTTCTTTCTCCATAGAGCTTCCGATGGTTTCGAACTGTTGACCTTGCAGTTAGTACCGCAACGTGTAGCCACCACACCACCCGCACAGTGTGAAATGCTCTGTAAATTACACTCCCTGCTCCCTCCTAGCCTTTGGGGGCTTGCATTGGCCAGTTTGTTGCCTGCCTCTCCTTGGAGTATTTTTGATGCAGGCACTCGGAAGGCGCTGCCCACACTGCATATCCTTCAAGTTCTGTGTTTCTGAGACTGTAACTCTTTACAGCAGTACAAAGCGTTATCTATCTCTCGATGAGCAGCTGTGGTTTCAAACTGCTGAACTTTTAGTAAGTAGTCCAGTGCATTACCCACTATACCACCAGCCCCTGCGTGCTGGACACTCGGAGCCAGGAGTGGCCACTGCGACTCTGGAGCTCACTTCCCCCCTGTTGCAACAGGGCAGCTGGGTGGGGCTGCCTCCCCACCCTGTAGGACCAGTTCCTGCGTGCACTCCTGAAACAGGCCTCCAGCCCGAGCTGCAGCAGCTGTTTGCCCTTCTCTGTGTGTGTGTGTGTCTCTCTTGTATTTTTGTTTTCTGTTCAATTTTATTTTGGCGACAGCAGACACAGCCAAGCCCGCCTCCTCTCCACGCCTGTAGACATCATGACGAGGGACATTGCTCCATTGCTCACACCCTGTCAACAGTCCTTATTTCTGTCCTGGAGGCTGACCTCCCGCCCCCTGGCCCCATCCCTCCCACCCCCACCCC
>NW_022103922.1:4804030-4833130 GCF_000313985.2 Echinops telfairi
AGCAGGTCCAGGAAGTCTGGATTCTTGAAAAATTAGATGTTCTGTTCCACATCCCCCCTACGCCCATCCCCCACTTGATCAGGCCTTTGACCAGGATCCTGATTAGAATGTTTAGTAACAGTCATGCCTTCTTCTTCAAAGAGGCCCTTCTCCCTCCCTCAAGGGCCCCTTAGGAAGCCTGGTGGGGCCGTGGGTTAAGTGCTGGGCTGAAGGCCCCTGGGCTACACAATTTGCACTTGACTACTAAATTAACATTTTGGTGACTTGCACCCACCCAGCAGCGCTGCGGAAGAAAGGCCTGGCTAACTCTGACCAATAGTGATTGCAGCCAAGAAAGCCCCGCCAGGCGGCTGTCCTCAGAGCCACCTAGGGTCATCATGCGCAGGGCAGCAGGTGCATCAACAGCAGCAGGCACGTTGGGAAGGACTGACCTTCGAGGTCACTCCCTTGGAATTCTCAGGAGTTTGCAGGAGCCAGGGCCAACCCTGCCTGCCAGCACCCGGACGTCAGGTCCCCTTCTCTGTGGCTAAGCCTCCCTCCTAGGCTAAGTGCTACAGAAACACATCGCCTTTAAGCAACCCCCAGTCCCCCTGGTGGGACCCCGACTCACGGCGACCCTGTGTGTGCTCCTTGGGTTCGCCTGTGGCTGGTTTGAAGGCAGTCGATAGCCAGGCCTTTCTTCCTAGCCCATCTTAGCCTGGAGGCGCTACGGAGACGTGTTCAGCATCTCACAGCAACCCACACGCCTGCACTGACAAACAGGTCATGGCTGTAGGAGTACAGTGTGCCTGCGCTGGGACTGGAACTGGAACCCAGCCCTCCTGCATGGAAAACAAGGGTCCCACCACTGCCACCAAGTGGATGCTAACCCATAGCGACCCTCAATAAGGGTTTCTGAGACTGTAAATCTTCACAAGAGTAGACAGCTTCCTCATTCTCTCTTGGGGAGGCCAGTGGGTTTGAACCACCAACCTGAGTTTAGCAGCCCAATGCATAACACACTGCACCTTCAGGGCTCCTGTCATTACCACCGTGGCCAGGTGCAGCTGTGCCCACTGAGTGTCAGCATGAACTGAGTGCCCCCCCCGGGGGGGGTCTTCTCAGAAGGAGATCACCAGCCCTTTCTTCCGAGGTACTTCAAGTGGACACGCAATGTCCAGCCTTTGGGCCAGTGCATTTCCCCGTTGGCATAGCATGCGGGGTTGGGGCTCCATTTCACACTGAGGTCCTCTCCAAATCCTGGCCCCGGCAGTGAGCCTCCTTCTCCCAGAGGGGTCAGCTTCGCCGCCGTGGAGCCTGGGTCTGGGGGTTCGTGGCAGGGATCATGGCGGAAGGTATGTGGAGCCATAGCCTAGACGTCCACTCAGGCTCGGGATGCTGGGGGACTGGGAAAAGACATGAACCCTAGACTGGCGACAGCCCCCGCCACCCCCCGGCCTGTGGATTCTAGTCGTTTCCTGGGAGGTGCAGAGCTGTCGGATCAGCAGCAGGTGAGTCTCCTGAGGCCCTGGAAGCCGAAAACAAGCCCCTGTCCCCAAGGAGATAAGAGACATAACTCGGGTGGGCTGTTAGCCTAGCTACTTGCAGCCAGGAGGCTCCTGGTGGGTGGTGGTCTGCCCAGCACCAGGACTGGGATCTACTGGCGCTGTCTATTAGCACCCCACCCCCACCCCACAACACACACACACATTGCTCCAAGGGCCGGGCACCCTGGCTGCCTTCTTCCCTGACTTCCCTGGGGTTTCAGGTACTGCAGAAGCAGCGACCTCAGTCCTCCTAGCCTGTCGGCCAAAAGCCTTGGATTTCTCCCAGAAATCCTTTTACCCCAGAACCAGGGAGAAGGCTGAGTAAATTGCCAGTTAAAATAAAGAGCAGCTTAGTTAAAGGGGAGGGAGGGGGGAGCTGGAGCCCGGCAAACAAAAGGCAGGATCGGCCCTTTGCCCCACATACCTGACTTGTGTTGACTCGCTGGCTCTCGGCATCACAGTAGGAATGTAAACCTGTGTGGTGCTGGGTTGGGGTGTGTGAGTTGGGTAAGCACTGTGAAAACATGGGGTGGGGGGTTGGGGGGGTGGGACAACAAATAACAAAGGCTTGGTTTGAGAGTGAGCTCAAGGGTAGGCGGGCCCCCAAAGTGTAGCGGGTTACAAGGTCGGCTGCTAACCACAAGGTCAGCAGTTTGAGACCACCTGGGGACAGATGAGGCTTTCTACTCCTGTAAAGAGCTACAGGCTGGGAAACCCACAGGGGCAGCTCTGCCCTGCCCTGCAGGGTCCTTAGGGCCATGTTGGAATCGACTTATTGACTGGGAGTTTGAGATTTGAAGTAACTCCTGAGCAGTGAAGAGTTGCTGGGCAGCTAACTGAAAGGCTGGGGGTTCAAGGTCACCAGATGCTCCTCAGGGAAAAGCTGAGGGAAACCAGCAGTCTACTCCTGGGGAGATTTGCAGCTGCAGAAACCCACCGTGGCCTTTGAGCCCTGTCCTATAGGGTCTCTGTGAGTCAACATTGACTCGACGGCAGTGATTTGGTTCGGGGTTTGGGGTTGTCCAAGGTGATCAAGTTACTGGACTACCATGCGTCAATAAAACGCAAGGACAACTCTCTCAAACACCCCAAGACTTGGGCAAAGCTGGAGATCATTATGCTTAGCAGACTTAGCCCTAGAAAGATAAATGGTTAATAACGCCACTTTTAATAAGGAAAAACCAAATGTGACATGGTTTCCACACCCAAAGACAAGACGAGGAGGCCAGGGACAGGGATGGGAACAGGGAGAGGAAGGGCTAGGAGATTGAGGAGGGAGGGGAGAGAGGCCACCCATGGAGGGTTTAACAAGTGATTGTTGATTTCATTTCTTGAGATAGGCTGTGTGAATATATACAATGTGTTTCTTAAAAACAAACAAAAAAACCCAAAACCTCCCTCCAGATTAACTCTCAAACCTAAGTAGTGGTCTGAGTGGCTTAAAAACAAACTGAGCAAAAGCGAAACTGAAATATACGTGGGGTTTTTCCGTGACAAAGAAGTTCATCTCAAAAAAAAAAACAAGGTTATCAAGTCAAAGTGCCTTGGGTTCCTCTCGGGGACCTCCCGCCCATCGCTGGGATGGTCCAGCACGGTAACCCATGCCGATCAGGGTACAGCTGTGCCCAGGGGCTCAGGAGCAGACTCACAAAGGAGCCCGACCCCCCTCTTTCGGAGCTGTGGAGGTTGTGTCTCAGCTCCCTGCAGGAGTGCAGGGTTCGTTCAGCCAGTGACTGTCTCTGGATTTCCCTGTCCTGGAATCCATCTGCAGAGAAACGTAAGGGGAAAACACTTTTTAAAACCCTAACAACAATAACAAAGTAAAACAGATGAACACCTCAATGGAAAAGCAAGCAGAAACTATTAGAAACGCGAACAAATGTAAATGGATCCTAAGGGCGAGCAAAGGAGAGGGCGGCAGATTGTAACCGAACTGCCTCTGCAGGAGAGGGTCGCTTCTCCGGAAGGGTGCAGATTGCAGGAGCCCCCTCCCCGCTTCCGCTCCTGGGATGGAGACACAGCCAGGAGCTCTGTCTGAACACGAGTTCACACTGTATTTATAGGGACCCTGGTGGTGGTGTGTTCAGGTCGGAAGTTCAAACCCACCAGTGGATCCCAGAGAGAACGATGAGGCCTCTTCTACCATAAAGATCTGCAGCCCTGAAACCCTCGATAGGGGGTCACGATGAGTTGGAATCCACTCGATGGCAGAAGGTTTGGCGTAGTGGGTATTGATCGGCTCCCTGGCCTGCAAGGTCAGCTGTTTGAGCCCACTTCAAAGGAAGACAAGACAAGGCTGTCTGCTCCCATAAAGAGTTAAGTCCTGGACACCCCACATTGTCAGTCTGCATCAGGGTCAGCTCGGCAGGGGCAGTGGGTTTGGTTTGGGGTGGGTATTTGAAGCGGGGGGGCCCTGGTGAGTGAACAGAGGTCACATTTGACTGCTCACCCAAAAGTTGGCTACTGGCAATCCCCAGAGGCTCCTCCCAAGAAAAGCCTGGCAGTCGCCCGCCAAAAAGCCTGCCCATGCCAGGCCTGTGGCCCCAGGTGGGTTTGCCATCACGGGTCAGGACACACTCCACCAGAGGTGGTGGGGGTATTTTAACCACCCACCTGTTTCTCCTTCTTGTGCTAGGTTGTTGGTGGTGGTAGGTGCCCCGGGTTGGTTCCGACGCATAAAGGCCCAATGTACAACAGACCAAAACACCGCCCGGTCCTGCACCGCCCTTGGTGCCCACTGGAGCCTGCCCCCATGCTAGGGACTGTGGAAACAGAGAGAAGCAGGGCTTGGTGTGGAGGGACACATGAGAATCTGGCGTGGCTGTGATGGAGTTTGAGGGAGAAGGGGGAGTGGATGGCTGAGGCCTGGATACAAGTTACACAAGTTCAGGCCCAGAGAAAGACCCCAGGGCAGAGGGAAAGGGGATTTGGAACCAATTCTCTCTAGTTCAACCTCCCGCTGAGAATTCACCCCCCCCCCTCCTTCCTGAGCGGATCAGAATCTACAAGTGCACAACATCCCCAGGTGTGCCTCATAGCATGATCTGAGAGCGTCTTCCTGCCAGAAGATTCCTGGTCTGTCGGGATGGAAACGGAAATTCTCCTGGGGGTCGGGGGGAGGGGGGGTGTTGGGGGAGGTGGTTGGGGTGGAACCAAAATGAACATGCTTGAAACCCTGATGAGACCCGACAAAGGTGGGAATTGAGTGGGGCATGTGATGGTGAGGTGCTGCATCTGTTCTTGGTAGCAGACGTGCGTGTTGGAGAAATAGGGCAGATCAGTCAGAGTGGGTCAGGGCAGGGAGGCCAGACTGCCAGGCTGAGGATAACTTGGCGCTTCAGTAGGTCAGCGCCAATGAAACCCCTGCAATGTGCCCCGTGCCACAGAGCCAGCCACTCTCAGTGTCGGCGAATGTTGTGTGAGGTGCTGTCCAGCTGGGTCCTGCTCATAGCAACCCATGTCCAACAGACGGAGACCCGCCGGTCCTGCAGCCTCCTCAGAGATGTGCTGATGTTGGCGGCCGTGGTTGCAACCACTGTGGGGCCCATCCGTCTTGAGGGCCGCCCTTGTCTGCACTGCACTGCTACTTTACCAAGCAGCACATCCTTCTCCAGGGACTGGTCTCTCCTGACAACATGTCCAAAGTACACGAGACAAAGTCTCGCCATCCTTTTCGCTGAAGAGCATTCTGACGGGACCTCTCCCAGGACAGACGGGTTGGCCCTTTCGCCAGTCCCAGTACTCTCAGTCATTTTCTCCAGCACCACAATTCAAACACATCGATTCTTCTGTGGTTATCTTTATCCAGTGTCCAACTTCCACAGCATGTGAGCCCATCGAAAACACCAGGCTTGGGTCAGATGCACACCTCCGTCCTCAATGTAACGTTCTTGCTTTTCCCTCTTCAGAGGTCTTGTGCGGCAGGTTTGCCCAGGGCGATGCGCCTTTTGAGCCCTTGACTGTTGCTTCCAGGAGCATCGGTGGTGGATCCAGTAAGACAAAATCTCACCCCTCGGTATTTGTAGGATAAGAGCAGCAGGCTGCTGCTGTTGTTGGGGACCGTGGAGTCTGTTTGGACCCAGAGCAAGCAGCCTCACAAGCAACAGGGCAAACATGCCCGGTCCGGCGCCATCCTCACAGGCATTGAGTGTGAGCTCATTGGGGCAGCCCCTTGGCCCATCCATCGGTCTGCCTCTTGTTGTTGTTGATCCTCTACTTTTTAGGGACTGGTCCCTTCTCACATCGTGCTCAGAGTACAGGAGACAAACTCTCGCCGTCCTCACTTCGAAGGAGCACGCTGGCTCCACTTCTTCCGAGAGGAATCTGCCCGTGTTTCTGGCAGTCTGTTGTATGGTCAACTTTCTTTGTTCGAGCCCTCGTCACTGTGAGCCAGCAAGGTGGTGCCACTGACATATCCCCTGACTGTTGATGATGCCCTGCTGTTGACGTTGCCGCCACTCGCCACTCGGTGAAGCAGTCTTCAGAAAGTCCAGCTTCTCGGGCGATTTGCACGACCGATTTATCACTCTGGGGGAAAGGATGCAGCCCTGACACATGCCTTTCCTCGTCTGTTGGAAGGACTGCCCTGCGGTCTATGTGCAGCGTCCCCATGAGCACAACACAATGCCCTGGAATTCCTGTTCTTCGCAGTGTTACCTGTTCTTATTCCTGTTCTTCTCAACGCCATGCATTACGGTCTGCAGTCGATGAGGTTGCACGGCCGATGAAACAAACATAGGCAGACACAGTGATGCGGTGTAGCCCATCGCTATTTAGAAAAGCATCAAGGGCCAAGCTATGATGAGCCACTGCAGGGGGGCCCTGGGGAGGATGAATAGGAAAGGACAAGCAGGGGAATAAGACCACCCTTGGGACCACCATTAAGGAAAGCAGGAACAACTGACACCCTCCTGACAGAAACTGCCCAAACCTGTGTGGTGGGGACCAGCCTCTTCTCAATTGAATGGGCCCTAGGGGCAGTTGTGTAATCGAGGGGTAAATTGAAGAGACATCAGACAAGACAAAGCATGCAAGGGCTCCCCATTTCCAACAGAGACCGGAACCAGATGTGTTCTCTCAGGGACTTAACTAATCTCGGGCATGCAGACCACGGTAAGCACATGCGTAACAGGATGGGGTTGTGTTAGAGGCGAACATGAGGGGGGCGAGCTAGGGGTCCACCTGCTATAGGAAGGGGAGGCACTAGAAGCATATGTGTGGCAAGAAGGCACATAGATTAACAGGTTGGGTGGACTCTAGGGTCAAGATGGCAGCCTAACCGTGGTCATCTCTGAGCTGGCTTGACCTTAAGGGCCCTTGAGCGCGTCTCCAGGGGAACCATCTATGATCCTTATCAGAAGGGAGTGGGCCCTACTTATGTCGGGACAGACCATAGGGTCTGATTTCTCTCGATGGCAGACAACCTGCAGGTGAGTAACCTTCAAGTAGATGACCTTCAAGCATCTATAGTGGCAACCAAGTGCTTGCAAGCACCCTAAGAGTGGCAATATTATGGGGCATTGTGGGGAACATTTACTTAGGGGACATGACAGGAGCGCACCTCCAACCTACCTAGGAAGGTGCAGGTCTCCCACAGATTTTGTCCACATACACTCCCCGGTCTGTGCCCCTCACCTGTGGTGGTGCATGAGGACGGAGGGGAAGGCGTGGATGCAAGCAAGGAAATGTCGTGCATCACCTCTCTGTGGGTGACATCCCCTCACCCCAGAGCACAGGTACGCATACCTCTGCCACATTGCTGAATGTGAGGCTGAGGTTGCCTCCATGGGTCTGCTGGCTCGAAGGTTGAGTGGTCCTTCTTGCATCACTGATACCCATAAACCCTTAGTCAGGACTTGTCATTTGGGTCACCTTTTGACTTTTTTTCACGTGTGCAATTTGGGCGGCCGCCGTCAGCCACTGTTGCCAGGTTTTTTATTTGTGGTAACACGAGGAAGCGTCTGGGGTAAGCACCTCGAGGGCGGAATAGATCAGGATTGTCACTCTGTCCCCAAAGTTTCGCCTTTCTGCCTCCAAGTGGCTGGTGGTTTAGAACTGTTGACCTTGTGGTGAACAGCCCAATGCACCGCCAGTGTGGGCCCCCCAGCTGCCCCGTGGGAGAAAGAGGAGGCTTCCCACTCCGGGAGGGATTTATGGCCTCAGAAACCCCCAAGGGCAGCACTACTGTATCTTAAAGAGTTGACCTGATGGAAGTGAGTTTTCAATGGTGCCAGGAACAGAAAACCAGTTAATGGCTGGAATAGAAGTTTGCATCTACTTTGAGCTAAAGATTGGTGCTGACTCAGCGTGCGCCTGCATTCGGCAGAACGAAACCCCCCTGGCCGTGCGCCGTCCTCACAACTGTTCTCAGGTTTGCACCGTCGCTGCAGCCACGGCATCCGTCCATCCCCTCGAGGGGCTTCCGCTTGTTCACTGCCCCTCAGCGAGACTAATAAGCGTGACGTCCTTCCCCAGGGACGAGTCTCCCCTGACAACACGTCCAGAGAGTTGTGAGATAAGTCTTGCCGTCCTCGCTTCTCAGGAGCACTCTGGCTGTGCTTCTTCCAGACAGACCTGGTGGTTCTTTTTGGCCATCCCCGAGAGTTCCAGTGACCTTTGCCAGCACCGTCATGCAAATGCATCGGTTTCTCCTTCAGTCTTCCTTGTTCAGTGACCAACTCTCACACGCACAGCAAGTGATGGAAACTACCACGGCTTAGGGCAGGCGCACCTTAGTCCTCAAAGGAACCTCCTTGCTTGTCAACTTTAAAGGCATTCTTGTGCAGCAGCGTTGCCCCGTGCAGTGTGTCTTTGGATCTCTTGACTGTTGGTTCCATGAGTACTGTGTTCGTCTGAGTAGACTAGAGACAAATTTATAGACACACGTGTAGAGGAAAGAGCTTTATATACAACAGCAATTGACTATTGGGAAAACATGCCAGCCCAGTCCAGATCAAGTCCCTAGGTCCGATATTAGCCCATATGCCCAGTAACAATCTATAAAGTTCTCTTCAGACTCCATAACTCAAGCAATGACAGCAAAGGTAGGAAGATCACAGGCCAGGGGGAGGGAAGTCTTGTGGATCCAGTGGCAGTGGAAGCATCTCAGTGCTGGCAGGGGTCTCTATATGACTCCTCTGGCTCAGGGCACTAGTGTAGTTCCATGTGTCTTCTTGACAGGGATGTCTTGCAGGGAATGAGGACAAAGAGACTTCCGCCTCCAAGGAGGAATTACAGGAGTTCCCAGAACCCTCAGGAGAAGGGCATGCCTACACAGAGGCCTCATTGGCTATATCCCAATTGACAGGCTGGACTCCACCCCTATACTCTTAATCCTCAAAGTGATATCAGATTATGTAAGTACCATAATCCAAGCAAGATGAAAATCCCCCAAAAAACATCCAGTGTCCCAGGCATTCAGGCCAAATTAGCAGCCACGTTGGAAGACCATAATAATCAGGCACCAAAGAAAACCAGTGACTGCCCTGAAGGCTGGTTTCTCTCCGGTTGGCAGGTTTGGTGGTGGTGCTGCTGGCTGAGGTCAGGGTCAGTTAAGCCAAGTGGTCCTGGCGACTAGGAGTGTTACCTGTGACTGTGGCAGCCTTTCCTGCATCATCAACAGGTACTGCTTGGTGCTGTGGATCATCATAGTTACAGGAGTTGTCTACAGGGCCCTGCCTCTTATTTCTTTGTCTCCCTGTGCCTCAGTTTCCTCGTCTGTAGAAGCGAGCTAAGACTAGAACCTTCCTTGGAGCCATCCAGAGAGACCAGGGCCTGAGAAAGGCCACTATCCTTGGTCCAGTAAAAGGTCAAAGGAGGAAGATCATCAGAGTTGACATAATGGCCGCCCACAGTGGGTTCTGACATAAACCAGAGTGATGAGACATACTGTTAGGCCTGGTTGAATAAAGAAATAAATCCAGTGACCCTCATGTGTAAGAAATTGCCTCATATCCAGAAGCAATTATATATTACAAAAATATCCAAGCCAAGTCCAGAATTCCCTCTTCGGACTCTCCCAATCACAGGCAATGATGCCAAATGCAGGAACATCACAGGCCAGTGGGTGCAAAGGCTTGTGGATCCAAAGTCCTGTGGATCCGATGGTGGTGGAGGCATCTCCGGAGCTCTGGCAGGTCTCAGAGTGTCCCGCCAACAAGAAGGTGAAAGTAGAGAGAGGTGGGGAGGTTCCCAGGACCCTCCTTATGAGAAGGCCACGCCCACAAGGAGTCACCCTCAAGCTGTGACCTGATTGGCAGGTCGAATACCACCCCTGCACTATGATATATCTTTTAAGTTGATGTGAAATTACCACACATGCTTTCACCATACCATCAAGAGGGACCAGTCCCTGGAGAAGGGCATCACACTTGGTAAAGCAGAGAGGGGCAGTGAACCAGCAGGAGGTGGTCCACAAGATGGACTGGCACAGGGGCTGCGGCAATGCGCTCGGTCAGAGCAAGGGCTGTGAGGGTGGTGCGGGACCAGGGAGGGCCTGCTTCTGCGGTGGTAGGGTTGCTGTGCATCTGCATCGGAGCTGCCAGATGGCAACAGACAACACCTCCCTAGCAGGGAAGGCTGTGGTATGGAAATGAGGAAGCCAGTCCAGGACGCTGCCTGCTCCCCTCCGATCTCTGACACCCCAATCCATCTGAGGGGAGCCATGCCCCCATGTGGGTGTCAGTGGAAGAGAACCTCCAACCTTAACCGTTGGCCCCACAAGGTCAGCAGCTGGAATACCACCCCCTTCACCGCTCCCTAAGAACGTGAGGCTTCCCATGCCCATAAAGGGGGCCATTCTCCCAGGTCCTGTCGGGTCGCTGTGGGTGCCATCGCCATGATGGCAGGGAGAGTTTGGGTTTTGCTTGTAGGGACGGCAGAAGCAGTAATGGTGGCGTGGTGCTGTGCATTCATTGCCAGTTAGGGCTGCGTCCTTCCCACACTAGCTTGTGTTTAAATTCGTGTTGTGTGCTGGTCCCTCCTTATTAAGCTGTGACCTGTCTTTCCCTGGCTCTGCCTGAGTCTGTTGCCACCAGCTGATGTTTCCCAACCCGCTGCGTGCTGTGGTGGTGGGCAAACCTGGGGAAAAGCGCCCCTCTTCCTCCCAAGGGGCTGCCTGGCAGATTCCCATGGAATCCAGACTTCCTGGATCACAGGAGGCTGGGGAAACCCCCCATAACTAGTGCCCCAAGGTCATCCTTAACCCTTAAACCCAAACCATCCATCCTGCGAAGGCGTCTTTGAACCAACAGCCGTTTGGTTTAATTAGGAAAGAGTGCCCATCCGCTGTCCACAGGCATCGCATCGTGTGGATCTTCGTGGCATCTAAGGGACGTGGCGACTGGGAAGGTTAAACAGGTGCTGTGGGCACGGGGTGGGGCCGAGTTGACCCTCGTGGGGGAGGAGGAAGCCACATGGAAAAGGAGACTGAGAAAAGGTGCTCAATTCCCTGAACGCCATCTGGAACTGGACGGCCCTGCACGTTGTCCACGGCCACAACAAAGGAAACACAGTGTACATGTATTTTAACGACAGAGAGAGGCCCCGGAGACAGTCGTTCAATTGAGTCAGACCTCGCTCTCGGGAGGCATGTCCGTTTAGACAGCTGTCGTTATCTCCAAACAAGGGACACCCCAGCAGTTGCATGGTCTCAGGCAGCACCACCCCCACTCCCTGCAAAAAAAAAGTATCATATGATTTTTTCGTTGTGACCCTGTAGGACAGAGAACGGCTCCCAAAGATTTCCGAGGCTGTAGATCCTTACAGGCGCAGACGGCCCCTTCTTTCTCGCTGGAACCCAAGTGCTGACCTTGGGGCCAGCATTCCAGCTGGTAACTTATGCCCCCCACCCCCTGCTCCCCACAACTCCTTTGGAAGTTCAGGCAGTCCCTGGGCCTCCCTGCTCCCCTGCCCTGTGTGAGGGGAGGGACGGTGGTGGTAACTGATTAATGGCCTTGGGATAAGAACTCAGGGCTGTGTTGCTTTTTCTCTGCCTCCCTCCCCCCTCTCCCCCCACATATCCCATAGGAGACCAAGGGGCCACCAGGCAATTACTACATTAGGCACATCCTCTGGAGGGGGTTCGCAGGAGCTCTGTGTTGGGATCACCAGCTACTAAATGAAAAGCCGTTCTCGGCCCAGCATTGCGCGGTAGTGCCCAAGGCTCTTTGTGGTGCCCCCCCACGGTGTGTCACACTGTGGTGACCCCCAGACTTGTCTCCCCAGGTGCCTCTGACCTTGGGGTTCTCAGCTCAGCCATAACCGGCCACACCAGCAGGGCTCCTCGGGAGAGACGCAAACCAGAGGCTGAGAAGCAAACAGGCTACTTCCTGGTTGCTTTTGGTGGTCCTGCATGCAATTATCGCCTTGGCTGGGGGGGTCAGTCGTTAGGGAACCGTGCTTGAATGACTACAGGGGGGTTTTTGAAGAAAATGCTTCCAGTCCCAGCAGGGACAAGACCGAGCAAGCTCTCTGGGGAGATCCTGGCAGGCTTGGCTCCCAAGGAGAGCAGGCTGGGTCTCTTCGTTACCCATTGCCCACGCTGTGGTAGGGCTGGTCGGGGCATGTGGCGGCCTGCCATTGCTTGGAGTTTCCTGCCTTCCTCCTTAGTGCGTCTGGTATTGTGCAAGTGTCTCTCCCAGGCTGCCTCCTGGCAGGAAAGAAAAATCAAAGCCTTTTCGCTGTCCAAAGCCCTCAGGCCAAAGTCCAGTAGCCTACAGGGCTGCAGTGAGGCCTAGCCGGGGACCCTCAAATCAGTCCTCACTCCCAAAGACCCCCATGTGTGTGTGGCCCAGAGCAAGAACTGGGCTCCCAGGGGTTTTCAGGGAAGACCACCAGGCCTTTCTTCCTGGGTACCGACCAGTAGATTTGAACCACCAACGTGAGGGTTAGGCTCATCCCCCGCCTAAATGCTCCTACTAGAATAAAATTTGGTGGTTGGCAAATTGTCCTCCTCGGAAATGACAGTGTTGATTTGTACTTTCCTTAATCCACTCTAGGAAGCTTCCTAGAGCCCTCTTCTGGAATCCCGCAAGGGTCCCATTGGACCACCACTGGGAGGGGGTTGCCCAGAGGGATCAAGAACAGAACGTGGCTCATCTGTGGGCAGAAACCTGATACTCTCACATCCCACTGAAATATGGAATGCTAACACACAAACACCTCTTTGCCGGCCCCCCATCGGCACTGTCCACGTGGCTCCTTTAGAAGGTCCCTAAAATGGTGGGTGCCACTCAGCGAGGCCTGGGGATTCTCCAGGTGTCAGCGGGGGCCTCTCGTCACAGCGCGAGGCAGCTGGCAGGGAGGGCGCCCCTGTGTTGGCTGGTCTCTGTAGACGGGCGTGTCATCGGGTGCCGGCTAGGTTGTGTTGCACGCCCCTTCCCCTCCTGGCCACCCACCCCACCTGAGAAATGCAAGGGCCAGATGCCACCAACTCACTGGGCCCCCTGGGGCTTGGGGAGAAGACAGTGTGGGGTCAGGGTAGTGGGGAAGGGATGGGCTTGCACCCACGTGTGTCTGGCCGAGGGTTGGCCATGCGCTCGGAAGGGCAGCCTTAAGCTGTCTGGCCCCCCACTCCCCTCCCGCCCATGGTCACCAGCGTTTGTCTTCTTAAGAGTTCATGGGCGAAGCTGCCTTCCCTAAGGATGTCCTTCTGCCCCAGTCACATGCATTCTTTCAAGGAAAAAAAAAAGAGAGGGGGAAGGGGGGGGGGAAGGTCGCCATCCAGTGGAGGAAAGAGTAATTCCCGCTCCATTCAGGAAAAATGCAAGCTGAAATATGGTTTAACTCTTTGAACCTGGCTGAGAATTTGGTTGCCACCTGGCATCCGGGGACCTGGTGGGCGCGTGTACCTTTAAGGAAAGAGGTGCCCCCCACCCCGCCCCACTTTACTCCCCACGTTCCTTGCAGTTTGCGCGTGTGGATTGGTTTTGTTGGCTTTTTTTTTTCTTTTCAGCCCCCCCCCTCCGTAGGGCAGGAAAGTGTTAATTTCTTATTTGTACACTTCCCCCCCACCACCACCACTTCCTGCCTATTCATTTCATTAAATCTGGCGGCTTCGGGGCTGGGGAGCCGCCTGTATGTTGAATTAGGGCTGCACTTGTGGGCAACCCGTCACCAGTCGGAAATCGGGGGGTTTGCGTCTTTGATTTATTTCATTTTTGTGCTGGTAACAAGGTTTGGAAGGGAACTCTGGGTCGGGTAGGACTTTGAGCAGTGCGTAGCAAGTTTGCTGGTTTAAAGAAAACAATGATGTGCCCCCCCCACCCCGTCCCTCCCCTAGACCCCCTAGCATTGAGTTAAGTCCGTTGGAGACAAAAAAAGAGAGAAAATTCTTTTTTACAATTTTTTTTTTTGGGTTGTTGTTGGAAAAAAGAAAAAGCAGTTTAAAATCGCCATGAATTATTCTACTTACGTGCGGGCGCGTAAGGGTGCTCTACTCCAGAAGTACTGGAAGCCCGGGCGGGGTGCGCGGTGCATTTGCATTAGAAAACGACCCCGCTGGGTCCCGGGGCTGGAGGCGCGGCCTGGGGGGACTTTGGGGGTCTGGGGGGAGGGGACGGGAGGCCAGCAGGGCAGGAAGGGGCTTCGTGGCGCTGCATTCCTGCATGAAATCGGAGCCCGGGGAGCGGGAGGGGCCGCCCTCTGCGCGCCTCTCTCCTTCCCAGCCCCAAATTTCCCGGGATCGGCACGCACCAGCCATTGTCATAAAACACCGGCCCCGGCGCCCCGCTCGCTTCTCGCTGCTTAGCTGCGACTCCCCAGATTCTCAGGCTGAGAAGCCCAAATAGCAAGGACGCATGCTTCGTTTGTTATTTTCCTTTTTCTTTTTTCCCCTCTTTTGGTAAAATTCAGGGGAGGGGGCGTGCAGCTGAGAGTAGGAAAACCCTTGTTCACAACTCCCCCCACCCCCACCACCTTCATTTATTCCACGGTGGGGGGCGGTGGGGCGAGGGCGGGGGGACGCGGGGAAAAGAAAAAAGAACAACAATGAAAATTTTTACAGCGTGAAACTGAAAGCGGAGAGTCTCGGCGGTTCGGGATTTTTTTTCCTTAAAGAGAAAGGATAGCATAAATGTCGAGTCAAAAATATGGGGACCTCCGGAGCCCAGCGCTTTTATTTACAACCCTAGAAAGAGAGGGGGAGGGGGGAGGTTCGTCTTTTATTTTTGAAAACCTTCCCCGATTGCGCCCAAGCCACGCAGTCAGTGCCCCCAAAGCCACGAAAAAGGAGGTTTAAATCAATTGTAAAAGGAAACATTATACCTTTCTTCTTTTTTTTAAAACAAAGAACAAAATCGGAATATTAATTGATGTTCTTATTGGCTTAATTATTTATCAGCCACCACCCGGGCTTTAAAAAGGGGGGGGGGGATGCCTTAAATCTGCTGCTTGGAATAATAAGGGGGGGAAAATATGATAAGTAGTTGTCAATATTAAGAGGCTGGAGGAGGGAGGCTTTGGGCCTTGTAGTGGAGAGAATGAAACAGCAGATTTTGAGCACCCACTTTCAGTATTAAATTTTCAGTAAAATAAAATTACTTGTATACGAAAACATAGCACTTTCCCAGCTCTCTCTTTTTTCCTGATCAGCTGATGAAGAGACTAGGAGCTCGCTGCTTTGCCGGCTTGTTAATTTTATCCCCACTAACTGTGATTCCCGATAGCAGGAGGCCTGCTGAGAGTGGTGAGGTAAATATCTTTTGTCCTTGCTGTCTGGAAGATTCAGGAGAAGGACCGCCCAGGCGTGTGCAGATGTGGGACACGTCGGAAGTTGGTGCTCGGCCGGCCGGGTTTCTGTGTGTGCAGCCGGGTGCTGGAGGGGGAGCGCGAGCATTGCCGATTGACAGCCTTGCATGCTGGATTTGTTATTAGCATGCTCAGCCTCCAGATTTGCAGGAGGAGGTGGGGGGGGATGGGGGTGGGGGTGGGTTTCTGGGGACCACGGGCTTCTCATCTTCACGGAGCTGCAGTGGGTTTAGGCAGAGAGAGGGTGTCTTGCTTGTGGGCAAATTAATATTAATGAAATAATGTGGAATTTTTTCTTGTAGTTTGCATTTTTCCTTTGCAGCCCCCCAACTCCTTAGCTTCCTCCTCCTCCTCTTCCTCTGTAGTGCTGCTCTGAACAAGGGGAACGGTGATGGGAATTGGCTTTTGACTGTTAGGCCTAGGCTGAGGCTGGCCCCAAGGGGAAGCTCCGTGTTCATGTTGCGTTCCGGGTGTGCAGGTTGCAGGGGACACAGGACCCCCCCCCCTGCTTTGTAATCCCACTGGCATCTTGCAGTCACCAGGTTGGTTCCTTTCTGCACCAGGTTCTCGTCGCCAGCCTGTCCCTTTGCAGGCAGCATTGTACACAAGTGAAAGAAATTATGTCTGAGCCGTAATCACCCTCTATATTGATTGTTATACTCACATGATCATAAATATTAGCCATGTTTGGTGCTGTGGAGAAATGAAGGTAATTGCCTTGTGATTAGAACGCTTTTCAGCTCCCAGAAAGGATGGATTAGCATTTGCATACTGGAGGCAATATTGAGAGGCAGAGAAGCAAATGACAACATTGGTTACTTGAGGGGGGGGTGTGCAGGGGAGGAGGGGGTGAAGGGGAAGAAGAAGAGGGAGGAGGATAAAAAAGAGCAATTTTGAGAGATTAATTGCAAGAATTTTTTTCCCCTTCTCATTTCTTTTCCACGGTCAGCATTTCTTGTGTTTGTATTCTGGATTCCCCCCCACCCCCTCTTTTTTTCCTCGTTTTCCTGAAGTTTTGAGATGTACCCAAGAAGTGGGGGGGAAGTTTAAACTTCTGGATCGAGCGTGTGGACCTTGTAGCCCTTTGTAAGCAGGTGTTTTTGCTACCTGGTGGCTTTATAGCTCTTTGATTATTTCTCTGCATTAGTGGTGCTGGGCTCTGGCTTAAAGCAAACGTTTGCAGGTAATTGTAATTGGGAGAGCAAGGGGGGGAAATGTTTGTTGTTTGTGCATGTGTGTGTGTGTGTGTGTGTGTCTTTGATCTCGGGTTGAAGGGCTTTGACCAAGAAACATGGTTTTGAATGTCCCTGTTTCTCTGGCTTTGGCGGCGTTTTTTTGTTTTGTTTCCTAATGAAACATAGATGACATTTTGGCTCATGTTGTGAATCATAAAGGAATAGATTCCAAACCGCCAGGAAGAAAAGGTGGAGGCTGGTAGGATTTTAAGGATCGCTTCTTTAGGACATTGTTGGGGTTTTTTCCTTCACCTTCCCCCCACCACCACCCCTGCTCCCCTTTTTTCCATGGATTATTTGCCCTTCTTCCCATTCCTACATTAGTGAGACAATTAAGGTCTTTTTCTTAAGGTTGAGCTAAAATTTCACTGGCATTCTGTTCTCCTAAAAGACTTGACTCTTCAGGTCCTTGTGTAGGGCCTTCGTCCTTGCTGTCAGTGTCTCGGGACCTTCCAGAGAGTTTGCTGATGGAACAGGCTTGGGGGTGGCAGGGGGAGAGACAAGCATTTATTCCACACATGGTGGTGGCCTTCGGGTCTGCTCCTCGGCTGAGTTCATGGCTGTGAAGTTTCCGTGCGTGGGAGTGCATTTTGTTTTGTAAACTGCGTTCAGTTGGTATGTTTTCAGGGGTGACGAGGAGGTTGTCATGGTTATTTATCGATGGTTGTCATGAAGTGTCTCCCCCGTTGTGTCCCCTTGAACAGGCCATCGAAGACGGCAATCTGGAAGAAATGGAGGAGGAAGTGCGGCTGAAGAAGCGGAAGAGACGACGCAACGTGGTGGAGAGAGACCCCGCCGTGAAAGAGGACGTGGAGAAGGCCAAGAAGCGGCGAGGCCGGCCTCCGGCGGAAAAACTGTCCCCCAACCCCCCCAAACTGACCAAGCAAATGAACGCCATCATAGACACGGTGATCAACTACAAAGACAGGTGAGTGCGCCCTTCACCTGCCCCGGGCCTTTCTCTCTGCCACCGCGAGGAGAAGAGCAAGCGGGGCTGGCCAGGCTGGGTTTGGGCACTTGTCACGCTCCGGGGACTCCTGAAGTCCTGTGAAGTGACCCCCCCACCACCACCCAGGGAGCCTATTCCAGATGGCCACCACTGCCCTGCACTGCTGCACCCAGGGTTAGCTTAGCAGATGAAGGGACTTCACAAAGCATGTGGGAGAATGGAATTGAAAGGCAAGGGAATTTTCCTGCAAACCTTGGGAAGACCCCCACCCCCTCCTATGTGGAAATGGGAGCTTCTCTTTTCTTTTACAAAAAAAAAAATATCTAAACTCAGAAGAATGGTTAAGGACCCTTGAACTACCATCATTTGGAACAGACACAAAAAACAAATTTTTTTCCTTTTTTTGTTAAACTGAATTGTGGCAAAATGAATCTAAGAGCACAGCTCGGGCCCATATGAGGGGGCTTTCACAAAAATGTGTGTGGAAAATGGAATTTGAAAGATAATGGAATTTTCCCAGAAGTATCTGGAAGCCCCTCCTTATATGGTCCCATGAAGGCTCTGTTTATAACCACACAGATGCCCCGCGGAAAATATGATGACCTAGTTCTTCCCCCAAATGCTTGAGTTCCTGAGCCGTCTGAGCCACCTTCCCCCAGCATAGTCAGACGACTGCTCATCTTGACGGGTCAGCAGATGAACCTTTATTTCCGCCTGCAGCGCCTGTCTGCTGAAGGGACAGGTCAGCGCCTTGAGTCTGCCCAGTGGCTCTGTGGAAGACCCAGTCACCAGCTCCCAGAAATGTCCCCAGGCTGGGGGCCACCCTGTGGGACTGTCCTTGTCGGCCTGCTGGGACCGCCACTGGTCATTGTCAACTCAGTGGCTCTTCTGAGCTGTCACTTCTTACTTAAGGGCCCTTTGGATGCGAACTTGATAGAGACCTGTTAGAATCCAGAAACCATTTGAAACAAAGAGCAGCAGAGATTTGAAACCCAGTAAAGACGGCCCTAGGCTGTGCTGCAGTAGATAACCTAACTAGATTTGGTTAGGGGACTTGGTTCCCACTTCATCAGCCTATGAGGACCTTTGTGTTTGTGTTTTTTAATTTGAACATTCCCACCTGTTTCAGTTGGGGATATATATATATATGTATGTTGGGTTTAGAGATAGATATATATATATATCCATCTCCAAACCCAACCTATGCATTTTATTTCTCTAAATTGTATAATGGCATTAGTTACGATGGCAATTAATTGTATGATGGCAAAAAAAAAAAGCTTGATGTTGATGACGTTGCACCGTCTACCATGGTGAATCATGAGCTGGGCTGCTCACTCACTACACAGTCAGCAGTTCAAGACCACCCGCTGCTCCAAGGGAAAGAGAAGAGGCTATCTGCTCCCCATAAAGATTCACAGCCTAGGAAATCCCAGGGAAGAGTTCTGCTCAGTCTCACCGGGTCACCATGAGTTTGGATTGTTATAGACCCTCAAGCGTTTTAACACAAAGAGCCCTGATGGCATCCGTGTTACGCATTGGGCTGTGATCTGAAAGGTCAGCAGTTCAAAACCACCAGCCTCCCTGTGGGAGAAAGACAGGGTTTTCAGTTATTATATCTCAGAAACTCCTGGAGACAGGTCTGCCCTGCCCTGTTGGGTCACTATGAGTTGGTAACAACTCGATGGCAGTGAGTTTTAACACAAGTAAGTTTCTGTACTTCAGTCTGTGTTTTCTTCTGAGAGGAAACCTCATTCTAAAGCCTAGATAGTGTTGGGAAAAAACGCACTAAACCCTGCCCCTTGGGGCTCTGTGTCGGAGCAGTCCAGATTGCCCGTCACAAGTTTGCAGAGAAGGTGAGTGGGGAGGTGGGGGAGGTAGGAGGCGTTTTGTGTGAACGGGTCAAAGTTCTTGCCCCTTTGGACCAGCCTGCTCCCTCTCCCCTTGTGCCAAGGTGCCTTCCCTCCCCAGAGCCCCACAGCACCCCCAGGTCACCCACCCCCAGGGGACTGAACTTGGCTGAGCTCCTCAACAACCCAGCAGAGAAACTCCAAGCACAAGTCCATTCTGTGCCCGGAGCGAACAGCGCTTCCTGGAAACCCAGGAATCAGTGAATCCCAAGTGTGTCACTTCTCTCTTCACCCCCAACCCCAACCCTCCTGGCAGACAGGCTCACGGTCAGGACATTGCGCAGCAAGACAATTAGGCTTATTTGGTCAGCCCCTTGTGTAAAGAAATGACAGTGCTCAGCAGAGAATACCACCCCACCCTGAGGGTCTCAGGAGAGTGAACTGCCCTCTTGGGGAGGCCAGTGCCTGCCCCTGGTCTCTGATAGGCTGTTTGCGCTTCGCCTGCCAAGTGGGCCCAGGCTGGTGGTCAGCAAGACCTGGCTGTGATCACAGGCCGAAGGCCAGTTCTTCCTCTGAGGATGTAAGAGGCCACCTGGTCTTTGGTGCCCTGTCATGTGAAAATTGAGAGAGAAAAACCGAGAGGCAGAGAGAAGTCTTAGAAAGCTCCAGCTGTCTCTGTTGTGTTTTGTTTGAAACCTCTGTGTCTAGTGCAGCGGCACCCTGTCCACCTGTCTCTCGGGAAACAACCAGTGGGCAGAGCTGGCTGCCCCCATGGTCAGGGGTTACCCTGCTCTCTGGGCTGTCACTGCCCCAGCACTCTGTGACCCTTCTCTCTGCGTCCTGGAGTGCCACTGGCCTGTCCTCATCCACCCGCACACCCGGCTGTGTGCCTAGAGGCGTTCAGTCTGGGGCTGCCCAGACCCGGGCTGGCCACTTTCTTAGCTACCACCCCAAGATGGACAGTGGGCTGAGGCCACAGCAATACATGTCTCATGCGTTCATGGTGGGCACCCCCACTGATCAGAGGAGAAACAGCGCAGGGAGCCCTGGTGTCGTCGCAGGGCTGCTGATTATGAGTTCAGCAGTTCGGAACCACCAGCCGCTCCTCGGGAGAAAGATGAGGCTTTCTACTCCTGTAAAGAGTGACCGTCTCAGAAACCCACGGGAGCAGTTCTGCCCTGTCCTCTAGGGTCGCTGTGAGTTGGCATCAGTCGATGGCAGGGAGTTGGACCTTTTGATAAGAAGCCCGGGCTTCATTGAACAGTCGCTCACCTGCTCACCAAACACTGCGCTCTGTGGGAGAAACCACAGGTCCATCAGCTCCCACGAGGCCCTGTGGGGCCACTTTTGTTGGAATGAACTGGCCCCCAGACCCCTGACAGGGGCGTGGCCCGCCGAGGACATTTATCCGGCCCGCCCCGTGTTTTTTGCCCCGTTTATTTTTTTACTTCCAAATAAGATAGGTGCAGTGTGCGTAGGAATTTGTTCAGAGTTGTTTTGTTTTGTTTTAAACTACAGTCCGGCCCTCCAACAGGTCTGAGGGATCGTGAACTGGCCCCCTGTTTAAAAAGTCTGAGGACCCTGTCCTAGAGGGTTGTCACCGAGCACAGCGGCTGAGAGCAGCAGCCCCATCCTGCACTGGGACACTGACTCCAGTTCCAGCTGACCTTGAGCTTCGTGCCCTACGGTAGTGCAGGCCCAGTGAATACAAGCCCAGGTGTGGACCGAGTTCATCGAAGCCAAGCTCTCAGAGGCGTTGAGTGGCTGCGGGTGGGGGGCAGTGTTTCAGACCCTCTGTAGATAACCCACCAGGGAAGCTCTGGACTGCCGAATCTAGAATGAAATGCCCCTGGCCGGTACTGGCTTCCAGATTTTCTCTTCCCCAAACCAAAAAACCTTCTTCCACCTGTGTCCCTCATTGCACCTCAGGGAAAAGATGTTTTAAATATGTGGGTTTTCCATCCAGACGAAGGTGGTCACTCTCCACCCCCACCCCTTTCTGATTTTTATTTCTGTTCTTTTCCTTGACTAGTACCCTGTTTAGGGAGCTTCTAGAGCAGGGAGAATTTCAGCGTCCCTCTCCCCTTCCCACCCACACATCGCATGTTTCATGTGTAGCTTATGTTAGTAATCCGGGAGGAAAAAGAACCGCTTCTATTTATATTTTAGATTTCTCTTACCCACTTGCAGCGCCAGTAGGAGGCTCTGAAATTAGGAAGGTCTTAATTGGCGACAATGTCATATTTTTGGTTGGATTTGGTTGGGCTGTGGGGGGGACCCTGCTAGTGCAAAAAGTACATCTCCCCGTGTTGAGATTTGTGTCTATGATTGTTTTCCCTTGAGTCGTGTAAGACAGTGACTAATTTAGTGACTCTGTCTACCTGTCGGGAGAGCCACCACCTGTGCCCGCCGCCACCCAGCTATGGCAAGGCTGTGAGAGGTGGCTCTGCTTCCAGTGGATTCAATAAGAACTGCCGTCTATATTTAACTGCCATGGAAGTAGAATTAATTAGCTCTCATGAGACAGACTTTCTTTTAAAATTCTTGCATGATTCCTGGGCAGATGCATCTTTGTGTTTGTATGACGAGTGAGGCCAGTTTCAGCATCTGTTTCCTGAGTTGGGAAGTTCGAGGGAGGCCAATTTCAGCATCTGTTTCCTGAGTTGGGGAGTTCGGAGCCCAGTCTTGGTTTCCAAAAGGAGGACCCGGTGAGAAGCGGGGTCCCAGAGAGCCTGTCCCTGTACGCCATTCATTACTGCAAGGCTGGGGTGGCCTTTCCAGGCGGCACCAACCTGTCCAGACGGGTCCGAACTGTTTCATTTTCTTTAAGGGGGGGAAACTTTTTCTCTTAGTCCAGGGAGGTTTGGTTTGGTTTGGACTTCAGCTCGATTTGTTTCTGTCTGTTAACAGAAATATTTTTTAAAAAATTTAAAATGTGAAACGAAAGTGTATCCTTAGCTTTGTACGCTATATAACCTGAGGTGCACCACACGCACACTCTTATTTCCTTCTCATAACCAAGGGGCCACTACGCATCTTCATTGACACAGGTGCCCAGAGGTTAAACCTGATTGGTAAACCCGGTGGCGTACGTAGTAGTTACTCACCAGACTGCTCACCACAGGGTCCGCAGTTCGAAGCCACCAACCACAACAAGGGAGAAAGAAGAGGTTGTCTGCTTCCCGTAAGGGTTCACAGCCTCAGGTGTGCCCTGTCCTACATGCTCGCTGTGCGTCGGCGTCCGCTCCACAGCGGTGAGTTTGGCATGGTGATGATCCCACAGGTGTTCTGGCACACTCAAATTGCCACAGCAGTGTTGCGTTGTGGCTCTAGTCTGTGTTTTCCTCTGAGAGGAAGTCTCATTCTACAGCCTAGATAGTGTTGAAACAGCACACTAAACCCTGCCCCTTGGGGCTCTGTGTCAGAGCAGTCCAGATTGCCCGTCACAAGTTTGCAGAGAAGGTGAGTGGGGAGGTGGGGGAGGTAGGAGGCGTTTTGTGTGAACGGGTCAAAGTTCTTGCCCCTCTGGACCAGCCCGCACCCTCCCACCTTGTGCTAAAGTGCCTTCCCTCCCAGAGCCCCACAGCACCCTCAGGTCACCCACCCCCAGGAGAGTAAGCTTGGCTCAGCATCTCGGTGACCCAGAGAGAAGCTCCAAGCACAAATTCATTCTGTGCCCGGAGTGAGCAGCGCTTCCTGGAAGCCCAGGAATCAGTTAACTCCAAGTGTGTCACCTCTTTCTTAACCCCTGCCTACCCACTCCTCCCCCACCACAGCCCTGCAGTTAACCGTGCCAGAGTGGCTGAAAAGGTTAATGTAGCCCAACCTTGAGTTGCTTGAGGGAGAAAGATGGGACTTTCTACTCCTGTCAAGAGTTTACAGTCTGGGACCCCCAGAGGGAGTTCCACCCGCCCTATAAGGTCGTGGTGAGTCAGCTGGATATGAGTTTTCTGAGAGCTAGAGAAGTGTGTTGTTGTGGTGTGGACGGTGCCAGAGAGATTCCTAGAAAGGCCCTGAAAGTGGGTAGGGCCCTAAGGTGGTGTAAAGGGTTAAGTGTTCAGCTGCTAATCAAAGGGTCGGACCTTGGTGTCCACACAGGATGCCTCAGGAGGATGTTGATGAGCTGCCACTGAAGTCAGCCACCGAAAACCCGGTTCTACTGTGAACACCCCCCCCCCCAGGGGGGTACCAGGAGTCAGTGTGCTCTCCATGGCAACTGAGGTGTTCACCTTCCAACTAACTCTGACAGCTGGCCATTGAACGTCCCCCAGGGCACTCTCGGGGCACCCCACTGAGGGGCCATTCCCAACACTGAAAGACAGCTCCCCTAAGCAGTATAAACTCACTGCCGTCCAGTTGATGCTGACCCACAGCAACCCTGTCGGACAGGGCAGGACTGTCCCTGTGGGTTCCAAGGCTGTCACTCTTTCCAGGAGTAGAAAGACCTGGAGCTGGTGGTTTCGAACCGCTGACCTTGCGGTTAGCAGCCCAACGCATAACCACTCTGCCACCAGGACTCCTGTCTTAAGCAGGGTATTTGACTCCCTAGGTGAACGTGGGCTCCGCCCTCTGACATCTTGCTCTTTGTTGGACCTTCAGCGAGGTCAGCCTGTCCTCATACCAAGAGAAAACTTCCTCCAAAACATCTGTAGACAAGGACATTCCCCTCAGGATCCTCTCGGTCAGGCGGCGGCCCCCTCGTGTGCTGCCTGGGCCCTTCCTCAGGCTCCCCCACCTCGGCAGGACTTGCTTTGCAAGGCCCTCCAGGGCGGGCACTGGACGGAGGCCCATGGTAGGGGCATTGTCAACCTGGCTTTGGGCACCAACCCCTTCAAGTAACTGAAAACTTCCTATCTTCCAGTTGATTCTGACTCAACAGCCTGGGACCGGGTGGAGCTGCCCCTGTGGGTCTCAGAGACCGCACCTCGTTGCGGGAGTAGAAAGCCGAGTCTCTCCCTCAAGGAGCTCAGGCCTGGGTTACGTTGTTAACTTGGCTGAGCAACCCTGACACACGGTGCCCCTGTATTTTCCGTGACTCATTGAACCACCTCGCCTTACTGTCTGTCTGTCTGTCTATGTCTTACACACACACACAGACTGAGGTTAGCCTTCCACTAAGAACTTGACCTTTTTCTTCTCTTCTAAACTCACGTCTATCCATTTATTCTGATACGGTGCCATCTCCTTGGTCATTGCCCTATCAAACAGCCTGTTGACGTAACTCTAAATTTGGGCTTGTTTTTTTTCCTTCCTACGTTATTCTGTCTATTGGTCAAACTAAGAACTAATAGAAATCATTGCTGAGGGTCTTCATCCGATGCCTCTGGCATCAATTTATTAACTAGAAAGCTTCCAATTGATTGATTGCCCATCCCTGAATTGGCATAGCTGAATAGGGAAGCCTGTTGCCTCATTTTTCTCCCACAAGGCAGCTGGTGGGTTCAAACCGCCAACCTTTTGATTAGCAGCCAGTGTCTGATCCACCACAGGCCCACTGGCGGGTGGTAATGTCACTTATCTCTGAGTGACAGAGCCTTCGAGGCTCCGCAGTGAGCTTGGAGGTCTCAAGTTTCCCGCCTCCTTTGGCTTGTCTGTGGCTCCTGACTCCGTTTCTGAAAAGTAAGTTTGCCAGGGCCAGCCACGCTCATTCAGGAGGTCAGGAGTCTGGTGCTGGACACTGAAGTCATGGGCAGCTTCTTGACAATGCTCCTTCCACCAACCACGGGCCCTGTGCAGCATCCGCCGTCTCTCAATGGTCACATTCTGGCCTCGTGCTCTTTCCTCCAGAGCTAGGAACCCGATAGGAGCCGGGTGTCGGCATAGCCTGTCATCTGCCAAAGGCTTGGAGACCCCATCAGCAGCGCTGTGGGTCAGGCGGCGGGCTGTTCGCCTCGTGGTCAGCGGCTCAAGCCCACCAGCTGCCCCGAGGGAGAAAGAAAGATCAGGCTGTCTGTCCCTGCAAAGGTGTACAGTCTCTGGAACCCTACCCAGACTCCAAGGGACTCGAAGGCTGTGGGTTTGGGTATAGCAGGAGGGTCCGGGAAGACCGGCCCTGTTTCTGGCGAGGGTGGGGACTCTGAGTCCACTGTGAGATTGGATGCTTGAGGCATTGCCGCAGGGTCGGGCTATGCCCCTGGGGGTTCTCCTTGGATGTGGCTGCTGGGAAAGGAAGCCTAGTGGTGTTGTGGTTACACTTTGGGATGCTGGCTGCAAGGTCAGCCATTCTAAATAAAACACCAGCTTGCTCCACGGGAGAGAGATGGGGCTTTGTACTCCGATAAAGCATGACAGTCTTGGAAACCCACAGGGGCAGTCCTGCCCTGTCCTCTAGGGTTGCCGTGAGTTGGCCTGGACTCAGTGGCAGTGAGTGGCCATGTGGAAGTGGATCACCAGGCCTTTCTTCCACCATCCTTCTTGTTGGGCTCCAACCTTCAACCTCTTAGTGATGAGCCGAGCTGAGCGCTGAATCGTTTGCCATCCTGGGAACCCTCCTGTGAGGGACATTATTTTGTGTTTATGGTCATAATGTGTTAGTCTGGGTAGGCTAGAGAAACAAATCCAGAGACACTCGTGTGTATAAGAAAGAGCTTTATATACAAGGGTAATTGAATATTGAGAAAACATCCCAGCCCAGTCCAGATCAAGTCCATAAATCCGATATTAGCCCCTATGTCCGATACCAGTCTATAAATTCTTCAGACTTGCAACATGCAATGACGCCGAATGTGTCCCTCCTCCAGGGAGCGATTTATCTCTGTGGCGCCTCCAAAGGAGGTCATCAAGCTGTGACCTGATTGACAGGCTAGACTCCACCTCTTCACTCTTAATAGTCTCAAGTTGACACCAGATTATGTAACTCCCACACCAGGTAACAACACTTACCCCAACAGGGGGAGGCTTGCATTTCTAGGCTCCCCTCTGTTCTAAAGGTGTGGGTCGTCCCACTCTGAGGACTGACTTATGCAGGAGAAACGGGCAGGGCAGAAGAAGTCTTTGTGGTACATTGACTAAGCTTGGCTGCTAAGTGAAAAGTCGGAAGTACAGACCTGCCAGCCTCTTGCAGGGGACAGTGTGCCATCTGCCTCTGTGACAGTGACAGCCAGAAACCCCCGGGGAGGGGGGTGGCATTCCCCTCTGCCCTCCAGAGTCTGTGAGCCAGAATCTGCCAGACGACAATGGACTTGCATTTGGCGGGTGTAATTCAGATGACTAGCGGAGCCCTGGTGCTGTCACAGCAGTTATGTGTTTGGCTGCAATCCAGAAGGTCAGCAGTTCAAAACCACCCTGATATGACTGGACTGCTTTCCTTGAAGGCCCACATGTGAGCACGCTGTTGTTTAAAGAAAGCTTGGGTAGCTTATCAATTACTTGCTGGACGGCTAATTACATAGTCTGTAGTTCAGAGCCACCAGCCACTCCTCCAGAGAGAGAGATGAGGCTTTCTACTCCTATAAAGAGTTGTCATCTCAGAAACCCACAGGGGCGGCCCTGCCCAGGCCTGTAGAGTTGCTGTGAGTCGGCACTGACCAGCACAGTGCCCACCCACCTTCTCAAGGAACCCCATACCTCCAGGCTGTTAGCTGCTTAAAAAAATTAAAATTAAAAATAATACTCACTATCATGGAGTCCATTCCAGCTCACAGAGAGCCTGCAGGACCCACTAGAACTGCCCAGTGCATTTCGAAGACTGTAACTCTTTACAGAAGTGTAACACTTTCCTCCTGTGGCTGTTGATTTTGAACTGCTGAATCTTGGGGTTAGCGGCAGTCCCGCTAGGAACCCACCCACTCCACCACAAGGGCTCCTTACCCAGTACAACTCTGACCACGTCTTCCCAGGATGTAAGAGCCGGCTAGAGCTTCCCTGGGCCTTCTGAGGAGATCAGACTTTTCAGTGTCTTTCCCTGCCTGACCGCTGACCTCGGGGACTTGGCTATCCGACACTGCCCTACCAGCTGTCCCCTCGATGTCCCTCAGCCTGAATGCACAACAGAATCAAACCCTGCCCACCAGTCCTGTGTCACCCTCGCCATTCTTATGCCCACTGTTGCCACCACGGTGTCCATCCGTCTCCGCCAGAGCCCCCTCTTTCTCACTGCTCCTCTGCTTGACCCAGTGTGATGTCTCTTCTGACATCCGTCTAAAGTACATGAGATGGAGTCTCGCCATCCTCTCCTCTCACGAGCACCCTGGCTGTGCTTCTTCCACGACAGATGTTTGTCCTCTCAGCAGTCCTGGGGCTCAGCTAATCCCATGGACTTCCCAGAAGGGTCTGGCCAGCACTTCCTCTCAGCAGGCACTGGGACAAAGCCTGTCACCCCATTTACCCGTCCCGCCAACTTTCTGAGGGAAGAATCAACCCCCCTGTAATAAAGGAAGAACTATGTCCACTAGGCGCTCGTACCCCTACCTGCCCCCCAACAAATGGCTGCCCGTACCCCACCACCCCTGCAACAACCAGATGACAGCCAAGGGGCCCTGGGGCCCAGGAGGAGCCTAAGTGGAGGGAGAGGAGAGGGGGGTGCAGCAGAAGGGCAAAGGAGGGTGGGCCGACGACCTGCTCCGGGGTCCGTCACCCGTTACCCCGGGCAACCTCCTCTGCATGCAGGCTGGTGAGGAGGCCGAGGCCCCGGGATCGTCACGTGAGAACCCTCCCACGGTCCCCGGCCAGGGTGCAGTGGGCAGGCGGGACATGAGCTCGGTCCTCTGACGCGTGTTCTTTCTCCCGCAGGTGTAACGTGGAGAAGGTTCCCAGCAACTCCCAGTTGGAAATAGAAGGAAACAGGTCAGAAACGGTCTCGTGTGGGCCTGTCTCTAAACACAGGTAACCCTCGAGGGCACTCGGTTCCAGCCACCCTGGAGCAGGATGGCGATTCTGAGAAGCCTGGCTGACTGGCACCCAGGCCTGGCTCGGGGTCTCAGGGCTGGGCATCCGCCAGCGACCACCTCAACCTGGGTCATTGTGGTGTAGAAGCTTCATGAGAAACACCTGGGGGGCCTGGCACCCCCTCAGTAAGTGCAGGCGCCGGGTGGCTCGCTGAGTGTGACACATCTGGGCTGGCCACGCCGTGTGGGCGGGGAGTGGGGAGCAGGTGCTCACAGGGCCTCTGCAGAAGGTACACATGGAGGCGGGGAGGGGGGAAGGTGGGTGTCTCCCAGATATGGCCACCTGAGCCCACCTTTCCAGCCTCCTGTGTGCTTGGATGGAAGTCACAACCATCCTCTCTCAGAGCTTTGGACTCTGACAGATGGAGGCTGAGCAGGGGCTGCCGTGCACCACCACCTGGGGTTCAGGGTGGTTACAGGCAGGCCTGCACCCCTCAGAGTTGGCCCTTTTGTTGTGCAAACAGATGGTTGGTGGTAACCCCGAGTCCAGCTAGTCTCTGGCCAAGGTGGGGGCTGGGGCTGGGGCTGAGGCTGTATCCCTTATTCTCACCGATTACTCGCTATACAACCCTTTTTTTAACCAGGATCTAACCAGGACTAGAGGAGGGAGAGTTGAATGGCTGTAGAAGGAGCCCCCCGGGTAGCACAGAGATTTAAGCGCTCAGCTCAGAAGCCATACCCACTGCCCCTGAGTCCACTCCTGATAGGACAGGGTAGAAGTGTCCCTGTGGGATCCTGACGAGATCTCGACGAGAGGAGAAAGCCTCCGCTTTTCATCTGAGGGACCGCTGGTGGTCTCCAGCAGCTGGCGGATAGCAGCCCAGCACAGAACCCACACCGGCTCCGGGCTCTGGAGACGGCTGGTTCAGGCCCCCCGGCAGTGCCATGAAGAAAGCCCTGGTTGTCCAC
>NW_022103922.1:4833230-4851184 GCF_000313985.2 Echinops telfairi
CACTTTGGAGGACTGAGGTGCACTAACCAAGACTGATCCAGTCGCCTCGCGTCTGTGTGAAAAAATGGACACGGACTAAGTGGGAGGACCTGAGAGGACTAGGGAGGACCTGAGAGGACTAGGGAGGACCTGAGAGGACTAGGGAGGACCTGAGAGGCCTAGGGAGGATCTGAGAGGACTAGGGAGGACCTGAGGGGACTAGGGAGGACCTGTGGGGACTAGGGAGGACCTGTGGGGACTAGGGAGGACCTGAGGGGACTAGGGAGGACCTGAGAGGACTAGGGAGGACCTGAGAAGACTAGGGAGGACCTGAGAGGACTAGAGAGGACCTGAGAGGACTAGGGAGGACCTGAGAGGACTAGGGTGGACCCGAGAGGCCTAGGGAGGATCTGAGAGGACTAGGGAGGACCTGAGAGGACTCAGTGGCGTTTGACCTGTGCTGGCAAAGAACACGGAAATCACTGGGACCCCAAAGAACAGACGCGGCCGTCTCGGAAGAAGCACAGCCAGAGGCCCCTTAGAGGCCGGGACGGCTAGTCTTGGTCTTGTGTGCTTTGGACACGTCGGCGGACACCAGTCCCTGCAGAAGGCCATCCTGGTTGGTAAAGGGGAGGGACAGCCAAAGAGAGGAAGACCCTCACGAAGATGGGTTGGCACCATGGCTGCAACCCTGGGCTCGGGCGTAGGAACCATCGCGAGGAGGGCCTGCAGGACCGGGCAGTGTTTCAGTCTGTTGTGCACGGGGTCGCTACGGGTCAGAACCGGCCCAGTGACACCCAACAGCAACCCCTGCAGTCTCCCTGCCCCCCGGACCCTCTTGGCTTTGCTAGAGAGGCATTTTGACCCTTTGGGCTCCTCTGGCGTATTTCTCTTTTAGGACCTCGTGACTCATTGTCATGGTCATTATTTCAAAAGCCCATTGGTTATCTCACTGAAAGGGGTCGTTTCTGGCTAAGGCGTAAAAGAGGGTCTCGGGCCATAGTCTGGGGAGTCCCTTAGTCTCCGTCGGCCCAGGCAATGTGGACTTTTGAAGAAGTGAGTTCTGATCCCTTTCTGCCGGGACCCAGGTGCTGCAGCAGCCCTGGTGAGAAGGGTCGGGTTGTGGAAGCCAGCAATAGTTCTTCCAGTCTCCGGGCAGAAGAGGCCGCGGTGGGTGGTTCAGCCTTCTCCTCTGAGCTCTCGGTTGCCCTCTTTCTGGCTCCAGGCAAGCAGAGACTGATGGCAGCCCCCGTCTTTATGGTCCCACACGCACCCTGATGCCATCCATAGCACGGTCCAAGACACCCAGGTGGCCGAGCAGTTAAGCACTCAACTGTTAACAGAAAGGTGGTCAGTTCAGACCCATCCACGGGCGGCTCTGCAGGAAAAAGGACCACGGAGGCAGCAGCCTACAAAGCCCTGGGGTGGTGGTGGGGGGCAATCCCAATCAGCCGGCAGGATTGCCCAGCTGCATCCAGAGGGACCCACAGCAGCAGAGGCGGTCTGCCCGGCACAGGTGGACAGAGCCAAGATGTGCTGCTGACCTGTTAGCAGAAAAATGCCACCATCTGTTGGCAGTGCCAAACACGACACCGTCAAGATGTCACTGAGGCTCAGGTGTTGCCGAGCCTCTCGGAGGGAGGGCCCTGCCCCTGCTGGATGCCAGGTTCTGAAGGACCCAGATTGTCAGGAAGTCAAAACATCAGAACACCCGCCCCCTGCCCCCTCCTTGTTCATCCTCCACTGTGGCTGCGCCCGATGAGCCCAAGAACAGAGGTGGAGAAAGGCCAGTCCCCAAACTTCAACCCTGCGTCAAGATGACAGCCAACACAATAGCTTCGGTCACGTACTTTGGAGCATAATTTATGGAGGGGACGAGTGTGGAGATGGGGGCCGGGGAGTGGAGGCGGTGAGGCTTGCTCAGACCCCAGTTCTTCTCACCATAATGGAAGCACCCACCTCCCCGGGAAGGCGGCTGCCGCCCTCTGAGCCTCCCATGTTTCCCCTCCATGGCTACACTCCCCCCCGCCCCCCATTTTTCGTATTCATGAGACCCGCGTATGTATTATAAAATAAAATAAGGAAGCTGTGACCCAGTGTAGCAGCAAAGCCCACCCACCCCTTGCACGGAGGGCTGCCGGCTAATTTATGCAGCCCTCTGCGCCTCGGTGCGCCCCCACCCCCTCGTTGCTAGGGAACTGCGCGTGCCAGTGCGCATGCTTCAGTTATGATGCCTGTCACCATGATTATTTTTTAATTACCCAGCCGGGCCAGCGGTTCTAACAGCCGCTGCCTCGGCCTCTCCTACCCCCACCCCCAGTCACTCCTCTGCAAGGCGCCCGGCTGTGGCTTCTGATCGAAGATGATGTTTTATTTCTCTTATTTTTATTTTTGCCACTGCTGACTCGACAAAGGAAGTGGAGGTGTGGCATCTTCTAGGGAGCGAGTTAGTGTGTGAAAAAAATGCACACGCACACCCCCACCTCTCCAGCTGTGGTGGTCTGCGTAGGCCAAAGCTAATGGGAGCCACGGCGCTGACTTGTGCATGCCTGCATCCCCAGGGCTGGTGACTGCTGAAGTCCCGGTCCGATGCCCCATCCCCACAGTGTCCCTGTGCTGAGCGCCCAAGCACTGCCGAACCCTGGCCCAAAGGGCACCTGCCACACATGCATACCCAGATGGGGCTGGGCGAGAGGAGGGCTCCTTCCTCCAGCAGGTTGTCACCAAGAGATACGGGAGACTGCTGGGCAGGGGGCTCCCTACGTGCAAAATGCTCCACGAGGGACTGACCAGAAAGAAACAGGCCAGGCCTGTAGAGTCCACCAGAGCTGCCCACGGGTGTTATCAGAGTCGATTCACAGGTCAGCAGTTTGCATAGAACTGCCTACTGGGTTATCCATTGGCTGCTAATGGCAAGATCAGCAGTTCAAAACCATCATCCGCTCCGTGGGATAGATAGAAGGCTTTCTCTTCCCATCAAAAGTTACAGTCTCTGAAATCCCACAGGGCGGTTCTGTCCTGCCCTATAGGGCCACTGTGCGTTGGAATTGCCTCGAGGGTGGCGAGCATTTTTAAAAATTATTGTTTTATTCTAGCCCACTGCCCTGGACCCCCTCCTAACTGGTTGTATTGTGCTTGAGGGCCAAGTTCCCTCCCGTGTTGCCTTTTCCGGATTCTAGTATGACTCCCTTAAGAATGTCCTTTTGACAATACCCGCCGAGGGTATCTTTTAAATGATCCTCGTCTTTGAGGGAGGAGCAAAGGCCCAGTCCATGGTGCAGGTCACGTGTCTAGCGGCACAGCTGGCGTGGTCTGTGGCATGTGGCAGATGTGGGCAAGCCTACATGGCAATTCGATGGGATTCTGAAGGTAGTGCCTGCATCATTGTTGGGGGTTTCCCTTGACCTGAAAGGAACCCCGCGTCTGTCTGCAGAGCCCCTGGGGGTACCGACAGCTGATAACCAGCTTAAAGGCTGGGACTCGAGTCTGTCTGCCCAGAGGTGCCTAGAAAGAAAGGTCTGGCAACCGACTTCCGGCAGGGTTCGTCTGTCTGCAGTAGGGGGTGGGGAGGGGGGCCTGTGGCTGCAGCGGCGGCTCTGTTGCGTGTTCTGGACAGCATGCTCTTCTCTCTCTGCCCCTCCCCTCCGCCCACCTCCCAGCTCCGGGCGGCAGCTCAGCGAAGTCTTCATCCAGCTGCCCTCCCGGAAGGAGTTACCTGAGTACTACGAGCTGATTCGGAAGCCCGTGGATTTCAAAAAAATTAAGGTGGGCATTTCATTGACAGGCATTTAGAAAAAACCAAATCAATAAAACTGTTGTTGGAAGGGGTGCGGGGCAAACCCACTGAAATGGTTCCCCTTGGGACCCACCCCAGGGTTTGTCATTAGAGGGCTCGGGTACCCTGTGCCTCTGCAGGTGCGAGGGGGAGAGGCCACTGCTGTGTTGGGGCCTGTGTTATTGAAGATGGTCCCCTCCTCCCCCTCTGCCTCTCCCTCCACTCCCTTCCTCTCCCCCCTCCTCCCTCCCACCTGGAGGGTTGGAGCTAGCTTTACTGGCTATGGCCCTCTCTCTCTCTCCTCTTCGTCCCCCCCGCCCCCAGGTCTCATGCCACCTGGTCCTTCCTCTATCCCAATGTCTCCCAAAGTGCAGGATGTCCCCCTTGGGGAGGGGGCCCTAGAATGCTCCAGAGGGGCTGCAGAAGCAGATGCCTGCCCTCGTCCCTGGATCACGAGCTATAGTGCAAAAGGGTTTCATTGCCGGGATTGGAGGTGGGGGCGGGGGGAGGTTCTTTTCTTTGCCCTGAAAAGGGGGTGGCAGGCCAGGTCAGTCTGGGAACCCACGGATGGAGCCTGGGCCGGAGGGATGGGCCTGCAGCTGGCTGCGTGCCCCCACTGTGACCTGTGCGTGCTCTCGTCCTTGTCCCCCAGGAGCGGATCCGGAACCACAAGTATCGCAGCCTGGGGGACCTGGAGAAGGACGTCATGCTGCTGTGCCACAACGCTCAGACCTTCAACCTGGAGGGCTCCCAGGTCTGAGACCCGTGCGCGGGCGGACACGCCCTGCTAACCAGCCAGAGAGGGCTAGTTTGAACAGCACCCACCTGGAGACACTCAGCCCGACACCCTGCAGGGCCATGGGGTCCCCGAAGCCAGCCCACAGTAGTGGGCTCGCCTTTTCTGTCTTTTATTTTTGGGGGTGCTCTATAAGGTGTTTCCTTTTCTGCCCCTGGAAACACTGCTCCTGCCCTGGCTGGAGAAAGGGGGACACGGCTTCTAGCCCATGCTGCCCAGGGACCTGAGTGAAGGCCTGGCATTTTCCAGTTCACATCAGCTCCTCCGTCACAGGGCTGCGGCTAGCTCCTGTTCTCACAGGCCTGGTCTTCTTGCTAGAGGAAGAATTTCCATGAAAGCATTTAAAGTCATCCTTAAAAGTCAGCGCCCCGCTTTTTGCCTTGGTAGGGATTCTGCATCTAATTCTCTTCACTGCTGTGCTGAGTGCAGGCTTGCCGCTAGGCTGTGAAACTAACGCATTGTCCTTGAGCCCATTCCGGCGTAGAGTGACCCTGTATTGCTGCTGGGTGCTAGCCCATCGAGTCCGACCCATAGTGCACTTGTGCCCAACAGAACAGAACCCTGCCCAGCCCTGCGCCGTCCTCACAGTCGTGCCTGTGCCTGGGCCCACCACTGCAGGCACCGTGTCCATCCATCCCGCTGTGGACCCTCCTGTTGCTCGCTGCCCCTCCACTTTGTAGTGGCATGTCCTCCAGCGATCTTACCGGATGGGAGACTGCCCGTGTCGGTTTCTGAGACTAACTCTTTACGGGGGTATGAAGCCTCATCTTTGAAACTGGTGTGATTTAAAACTAAGCAAAGTAGAAATAGGAAACCCACCACTTCTAACTAAACCGAGCCCGCAAACCAAGGTCATTGCCACCGAGTCTATACCGACTCATACCAGTCTCCAAGACAGGGTAGAACGGCCCTGTAACGGCTTCCAGGGCTGTGATCTATAAGGAAGCCGGCAGCCGCATCTTTTCTACCATGCAGCAGCTGGTGGGTTCAAACCGCTGACCTTCCCATTAGCAGCCAAGTACTTTACCACCAGGGCTCCTCCTCCACTGCCTCTAATTGTTTTAAAAGCAAGGAGACAGCCCTTCCTCTGAGGCTCTAGTAGCTCATGTATGCCTCTGCGCACACTGGAGAAGTCTAAGGGTCTGTAACGGAGTGACACAGAATGGTTCTGTCCTCTGTGGAGGGAGGGACTTCAAGGTCAGTGGTGCTGGCCTTGCCTAGGAACAAGGAGCCCTGATGGCATAGTGGGCTGCTAGTTCAAACCCACCAGCCGCTCTGCGGGAGAAACATGAGGCGGCCTCCTCCCATAAAGATGGACTGTCTCGGAGACCCCGGGGCAGTCCCTCTGTCCCACAGCATCCCTGTGACTCGGCGTCCACTCGATGGCAGCGGGTTTGGTTTCAAGCCCTCTCTCGAAAGGCTCGATGGGAATCTCTGGTCCAGGGAAGAGTTGCAGTCTCGGAAACCCACGGGGCCCTTCTTGCCGGGCGTGTGGACGTGGCTGATAGCAGTGAGTGCTCTGGTGTGGACAGTGAGTGTGTGTGAATAGAGGGGAACAACTCGGACCAGGAGAGTGACGATGACCGCGCATCTGGAAGAATGCCCGGCATGTCACTGAACGGGACATGTGGAAAGATTTGGGATTGGCACATGCTTTTTTGATAGATATATAAAAGTTACTATAGATGTCACCATTCCATGTAATGTATATGTGACATAATATATAAATGCACTTACTATAATGTGGCATATAGTATAGAATTATATAGATAGATAGATTTAATCAAAATAAAATAGTTGTTTTTAAAAACAAACGCACACTGACTTGTAGGCCTTAAATGGGCGAGTCGGATGGCCAGTGCAGTAGGCCCCAGGAGAGCGCCACGTCTCTGGTTGGGGGCCAGCGTGTGTGCTGGCCGGTGTGCCGTGCGCAAGCAGCCTGTATGCTGTGCACAGACCAGCGCGTGTCCTGCTGGCCGCCACGGCCCCCAGCTTCCCGCTTTTCAAGAGCTGCTGTTTGTTCCCCTTCCAACTCTGCAGATCTATGAGGATTCCATTGTCCTGCAGTCAGTATTTAAGAGCGCCCGGCAGAAAATCGCCAAAGAGGAGGAGAGCGAGGATGAGAGTAATGAGGAGGAGGAGGAAGAGGAGGAGGAGTCTGAGTCTGAGGGTGAGCCTAAGTGTCTGCCCCTCTTGCTGCTCTGCCCGTCCCTGGCTGACGACCTGGCCTCTGCTGGCCTGGACCCAGCTGCTTGCCTCACCGGTGACTGCTGCTGCTGGCGGCCAGAGAGCCCTTTCCATCTCCCAGCTACCCCGTGCGACATCTCCCCCACGTGACAGCCCCGAGGCTGTCATCTCTGATTTACTTTTTTTTTTAACCTGTTTGAAACCGTGCCACAGTAGCCACTGGACAGACGAGGTCGCTATGAGCCAACATTGCCTCGAGGGCACCCAAGGACGACCGAGGCTTTCACCCCCATGCACACCTGCCCCTTCTGTTGAGCTCGGAGTCCCTGGGCGGCAGCGTGAACGCTTAGCGAACGTGCCAGGCTCCTGCCCCCCAACCCAGGGGCAGCCTGGTGGCCAGCCCCTGAAATCGCCCCACGTCACAGCTCTCCTGTGACACCCGGGGGTCTCCTGGGGGTCTCTGTGGTTTGCTCACGGGCGGGCGCCTGTCTGTCTGCTCTGTTCCCCGACAGCAAAATCTGTGAAGGTGAAGATCAAGCTCAAAAAGAAAGACGAGAAAGGCAGGGAGAAGGGGAAGGGCAAGAAGAAGCCGAACCGAGGCAAAGCCAAGCCTGTCGTGAGCGATTTCGACAGCGAGGAGGAACAGGACGAGAATGTGAGTGACCTCCCCTCACTGCCACCCAGGAGAGGACCTGCCCTGCAGGTTAGGATGTCCCGATGACGGAGGGAGCCGCTCGGGCTGGGTGGTCTGGAGCCCAGCCTGCAGGGCGGCATCCCTGATTGCTTTGTGTGGTGTTGTTGTCTTGTTTTCAATTTACTTAATAGTCTTGGAAAAGGAAAGGGTACTCAGTCACGGTTCCTGCCTTATCTTCCCTCCCACTCACTCATACGTGCTTCCCAGTGGCCGGTTCATAGTTGACATCCAGGAACCATCAGGAAGGTGCCCCGTGTGGCCTAGCGGTGGTGTGTGGGGCTGCTAACTGCGAGGACAGCAGTGTGAGACCACCAGCCGCGCTGGGGGAGGGAGAGCAGGCTGTCTACGCTCATTAAGAGTCACAGCCTGGGAAGCTCACGGGCAATTCTTCCCTGTCCCAATCCGTGGCAGTGAGCGTGGGGGCTGAGTTAGGGAGCACATGCCCAGAGGCACGCAGTTTCACGTAAGCCCCAAACCACAGGCATTCCTCTCAAACTCCCTGGATTAGGTGCCCAGAGGCTCCCCATGCCAGTAACCACTCAGCTGTACCTCCGAGGTCAGCAAGCCCAGCTCCCCCTAGTTAGTGCCCGGAGGCACCCATTCCCTCCACAAGCCAGCCTCAGGCCCCAAAGCGCTCAGTTTTACTTGCTTTAATGGGAGAAAGATTGTGCTTTCTACTCCCTGAAAGAGTTACCAATCTCAGAAACTCACAGCGACGGCAAGACTCAGTGGCAATAAGTTTGACTGGCTTTTGTGAGCTGGGCAGTGCACGACTCTGCTCCGTGTTCTGGCTTCTGGCCCTGCTGCTCTGAGGGGACAGCTGACTCCGGGATCCAGGAGATTCCCTGGGCAGGGATCTCGGGGTCCAGAGGACAAGCTCCACTCCTGGCTCTTGCTGGTAATGAGATCCCCTGTCCTCTGCTTCTCAGAGGACGCCTTTCACATACCGCAGGATGGCAATCACAGCCCTGGGCACAGTTACTCCCAGGTGACTGCCATCAGTGGCTTCCCTCACCTTCTGACCCAGGCCTGTGCAGGAAAGGGCCGGCAACTCCATGGACAGAAACAGACCCTGGCAGCCCGCTCGTAGAAAGCACGCCGGGGCCATTTTGTCCGATGAGGCCCTGTGCGTAGAGATAGACTAACCAGCCCAACCCGTACCAGTGACCCCCAAACTATTGATGATGGAAGTGAGTAGACCCCTTGTACCAGCAGTGGGCCAGCCACTTGGGAAGCCCCCATGCACAACTCCCCTTTCAGCGTCTCTGAGGTATTTCCGCCTCCCCAGCTTAACTGTGTGCAGAACACCCCCTCTCCCTCCGTTTTCGATTCCCCATGGCCTCCCGGTGGCACGCCCTCCCCCACTGTGACGCTGCCTTCTTTCGGTTCCAGGAACAGTCAGAAGCCAGCGGGACGGACGACGAGTGACCGCCGGCCAGGCGGACGATTGCTTTCTCCTTAGAGCCCAGTTCCCACCCCTCCTTCCTCTCCTCACTGGGACCCAGTGAGTTCACCTTGTCATACGGTCACCGGACCCTTTCGAGCCCATCCATCCTCATCTATAAAACTAGCTTTAGGATAGTGCCAGACAAACACGATATCACGCGTGAAAAAGAGAGCGAGCGAGAGAGATGAAAACGCGTATGGGCGCGCACACACACAAACACGTGTACCATGTTGTGACCACACGGGCCTCAAAGATTAGAACCAACAAAACAGACACACGGGGGACAAAAAGCTTCCGATGGCAAACCCATGGGTGGTCGGCTGTCTCTGGGCCGGGGCTGGTTTGCGGACTGGTGAAGGCGCCCGCAGCCAGGGGCCGGTGTGGTTTTGCGGCACAGACAACCGGGTGAAGCCGCTGGTGATTTTATTTCCGTCAGGCAGTTCTCGAAGCTTCTGTTTGTTCGGTGCCGTATCCTTCCGTGGTCTTCGTGGGTTTGTCTTTGTTTTTGTTTTCACGCTGTGGCACAGTGAGCGGCTCGGATAGGCAGCCCTTGACACTCGCTAGATTCCCCTGCACCCCTATCTTTCGTTCTAGTTCGGCCCAACCATCTAAGAAAGAAGCGCTTTCGGAATTATATACGATTGATGTCTCCTGTCAACGTCGACCTTGCTTTGACTTTTCTTCTTTTTTTTTGGCTCTTGATTTGGGGGGTGGGGGGATAAAAATGTTTCTGTTGACAACACAATTGAATATTGCAATCTCTAAAAGTGTATCGGATGGCTTCCTGTGCCCCCTGACCTCCTGTGTTATCAATGTGTGTTGTCTCCTCCTTAAAGTGTACTTAATCTTTGCTTTCTTTGCACAATGTCTTTGGTTGCAAGTTATAAGCCTGAGGCAAATAAAATTCCAGTAAGTTTCCGAGGCTGTGGTGTACTGGTGCTTTCCAAATAAAGAGACAATGTAGCTCAAAGAATGCCGCCTCCTGTGTTTGCATTGTCTGAGGACCGGCTGACCGCCTGCTGCCCGAGGGGTGGTCTCCGGCAGAGAGCTGGCCTCACCCTGGGATTCGGAACACCCGGAGGTGGTGGTGGTGGTCCTCAAGTCCCCCTGACACCTCGTGACCCCATGCACAAGAGGAGCACTGCACCGTCCGCGCCACCGCTGTTATATTCCGTCCAGTGGTTGCAGCCACCGTGTCAGCCCACCTCATCAAAGATCCTCCTCTTCGCTGACCATCCACTTGCCAGCATGTCCCCTGCTGAGGACCTGTCCCAAGTGCATAAGGTGAAGTCCCGCCCGCCTCATGTCTCAGGAGCCCACTCGTGTGTCGGTCTTCTGGCAGTCCCTGGAGTGCGCGATACTCTTTCCTTGGCAATGCCACAACGCAAGGGCATCGACTCTTTTGTACTCGTCTTCCTTTAGTCTCCAGCTTTCACACGGGTATGAAGCCATTGGAAACGCACGGGGAGGGTCAGGTACACCTCAGTCGTAGGTGTGACTATGATAGTTAAGATTTTGTGTCGGGTGCATATGCAAATGTGGTGAAGAAAGCTGATGGTGCCTGGCTATCAAAAGATACAGCGTCTGGGGTCTTAAAGGCTTGAAGGTAAACAAGTGGCCATCTAGGTGAGAAGCAACAAAGTGCACAGGTGGAAGAAGCACACCAGCCAGTGCAATCACAAAATGTTGAAAGGATCAAGTATCAGGCATCATCAGAACAAAAATCATATCATTGTGAATAAGGGGGAGTGCAGAGTGGAGACCCAAAGCCCAGCTGTAGGCAATTGGACATCCCCTTACGGAAGGATTGTGGGGAAGAAATGAGCCAGTCAGGGTGCAGTGTAGTAACAATGAAACATACAACTTTCCTCTAGTTCCTAAATGCTTTCAAACACCCCCCCTCTCCAACCCCTCCACCACTATAATGATCCCAATTCTACCTTACAAATCTGGATAGACCAGAGGATGTACACTGGTACAGATAGGAACTGGAAACACAGGGAATCCAGGACAAATGATTCCTTCAGGACCAGTGGTGAGAGTGGCGATACCGGGAGGGTGGGTTGGAAAGGGGGAACCGATTACAAGGATCTGCATATAACCTCCTCCCTGGGGGACAGACAACAGAGAAGTGGGTAAAGGGAGACGTCGGACAGTGCAAGATATGACAAAATAATAGTTTGTAAATTATCAAGGGTTCATGAGGGAGGAGCAGAAATGAGCCGATGCCAGGGGCTTGGGTGGAGAGCGGATGTTTTGAGAATGATGAGGGCAATGTACAAATGTGCTTTACACAATTGATGTATGTATGGATTGTGATCAGAGTTGTATGAGCCCCTAATAAAACGATATTTAAAAAAAGATGTGTGTCAACTGGGCTGGGCCAGCATTCTCTAGTTTGGCAATTAAAGCCCAAACAGCAAAAAACCCTCCCTGCTATCGAGCCCATTCTGACTCATGGACCCTGTAGGATGGGGTGGAACAGTCCCTGTGGGTGTCTGAGGATGTACCTCCTTACTGGAGTTGAAAGCCTCGTTTCCTCCCAAGGAGCTGCTGGTGCTTCCGAACAGCTAATCTCGCAGTTTACAGCCCAATGCGTTACCACTAGGCCACCGAGACTCGCCTGTGATGAAGTCTCCAGTGGTGGTGGCCTGTTTCCCATATAAGCAGAAGCCGTGGAAACATTTGCTCTTTGCTGGATCTAGATCCAACACCTGGCTGGCCAACCTCCATTTCCTCAGACTTGAGCCAGTGGCCTGCCAGAGTGCTAGCCGACCTGGAGAGTCATCAGCGGCCTGCCATCCTACCTTGCCCATAGGCGATTACCTCTGCAGCCACCTACCTGCTGTCTGGCCTCCTGGTTTATCAGTTCTCAGCTGCGCAAGTCAGGAAAAGCCTCTGGTCTGACCTGTGCACCACACACTTGGAACTTAGAAACCTCGCTGCACATACACAGACGAACTCCACCGGGCTGGCTTCTCTGGAGAACCCAGTTTGAGACCTAGAGCTCTCTTGGCTTTTTAAGTTTTTTTAAAAGCAAGTGGCAAAGGGGGAAAAAGATTGATCAAAACACTAAATATGAGCCAGGTATGAGGAGAGAGGTGGGGTGCAGGGGGTGGGGTGGGGTTAAGCCCTTTCCTCCATGACTAAACTGCTAACCAATTTGGGAGGTGCTACCATATATTAAATCTCACCAAGTCCCTGCTCAACTTTCCTAGTGGCTTACATTCTGTTCATTGGTCCAAATAATCTGTCGGCATTAACCCTTTGGCTGTTGTCCCGTCTGTGTTACGAGTAATGCCATGTGTGAGGTGGACGTTTGCGCTGTAAATTACGCTCCCGTTGGATAATTTCTATATGGAAGGTTTCACTGACATCAGTTACATTTTTCACAATGTGCCAGCATTTGCCTTTTTTTTTTAATTTCAGGTGTTCCTTGTCTTCTGTGAATATATGCGTCTGCACACACATTTCTCTGCTCGTGTGTACTTGCAGGTACTTGTCCACACATATGTACCAGGATATACCTGTGCCTGCCCATATACTTCTGTGCCCATAGCTGTTCATAGGTGCTCACACTACCCCTGTCTTGGTCACTGATGGTAGGTTGCCAAATGGTAGATGTCGAATTCTTGAGTACCTGCACCCTTTTCTCTTGACACCTCTCGGTGACATGGCTCACTCGGGAGCCCAGCTCACTACACCCACGATCGGTGTTGTTGTTCCCACCCCATCCCCAGACAACAAGAATCTACACTCCAGAGAACAGCCAACACCGTGACAAGCAGGAAAGTGCTGGAAGTTGCCCAGGAGGTCATTCTGCTTGGCTCCACGGTCAGTGCTCACTGGAAGCAGCGGTCATGAGCGAGCCTGCGATGGGTTGCTTTGGGTAAAACTGCTGGATACGATCTCTGACTCCTGTTGACCCTAGAGGGCTCCAAAGTGTGGAAGAGCAAGGATGAGGTTCCTCTCAGGACTGGGTGCGCCTGACCCAGGCCATGGCGCTGTCAGCTGGACAAGGGATAAGGAACGTGACACAAAGTGAGATCCGTTTGAATGAGGGCGCTGGTGACGAAGCTCGAAAGAACGGAGGGTTAGAAGAACAGACACCTGCCTTGCAAGGTATCCAGCCAGAATGCTCCTTTTAGAAGCAAGAAGGGCAAGACTTCACCTCCGGTGCTTTAGACGTGTTATCAGAAGGGCTCAGCCCCTGACAAGGGCTTTGTGCTGGGGGGGCGGGGGGGGCAGCAAAGAAAGAGGAAGCCTGTCGAGGAGATGATTGGCAAGTGGCGCCCACAGTGGACCCCGACATGGCAGTGATGGTGAGGATGGCGAGGACCGGCCAGTGTCCTCCTGTTACCCCTGGAGTCCCTCTGAGGCCGTTGTCCCTGACTGGATGGCACTTGGCAACAACAACACCAGGAATGTGACCCCTACTGTCTTCTCCCAGGAACCACCAATGAGCATGGGCCTGTGCATCTAGTCTTGCCGTCAAAGGACATCGGATCACACCAAGTTTGCCCTCCTGGGATGGGCTTAATGTATATAGCAGTCTGCCCCTCAGATCCGTCATGTTACAATGTTGCACGGGCTCCTCGCTGTCCCTTGTGTGCAATGCACCACATTGTGTACCTGTTCTGTTGCTGTGTGAGTGCCACAGTGGGCAGAGGTGTGCACATGTGTCAAAGGGAGACTCCCACAAGGAGATGGACGCCTCATTGTTCATCGTTTGGGCTCATAGCAGCCTCCTGTGGTTTTCCTGGTCACGAGTCTCCTGCACATCTCTATTTGGTGGTCTCTGGTGGTGCAGTGGCTCGGCATTCAGCTGCCAGCCGAACCGTGTTAGCGGTGCCAACCCATCCAGAGGCTTCGAGGGAGGATCTAGCCATCTACGCCCTTGAAGATGACAGTCCAGAAAACCCTGCAAGACAACACCGCTCTGTCCACCTGAGAGTAGGAATCCACTCAGTAGCATCGAAGAACATGAATCCTTTTATCTCAAGGAGTTTGGATCGAAAGAATGGTTCCATGCACACTCATGGACTCTCGGCTCGGGAGTGAAGATCGTGGTCCGTGAGGAGCAGATGGTTTATAGCACTCAAGGGCTTACCATTCAACAGCTCCCACGCCCCTGGATGCGTGGCCGTGACTGCACTGCCCACAGTGAGACGCGCACTCTGCCCCTTCCACCCAGTTCCCTGTCCCGTCTCCTCTGGTCTCACGCTTCTTGCTTCTGAGCCTTATCCCGGGGCCAGCACGGCCCGTGTGAGCCTGTCTGCTGGGCTCTTCTACGGAGGGTGTGTGTCCCCGTGTGACTGTTCCCTGAAAGTTGAACCATGGTGGATGGGAGGTCCTTGCATTTCATTTTCACTAAATAAATCGGGGGGGAGTCACAGGTATTTGCAACATCGTCATATAATCACTCACATGATCCAGCTTCTCTGATGACTGGGAAGGGGAGAGGACACGGCCCTGACGCACACCTGTCCTGATTTTAAACATGCGGTAGGGTAGGTACTCGTTCTGTTCCCACAGCTGCCTCTTGATCTGTGTGCAAGTTCCGGGAGAGCACAGGAAGCCTCCTGGAACCCCTTCTTCTCTAGCCTTGGTTAGGACGCCCACAGTCGAATGCCTTGGTAGAGTCCGTGCAGCACACGTGACATCACTCTGGTGGTCTCTGCTTTCAGCCACGATCTGCCTGGCGCCAGCAATAATGTGTCCCTTGATATTAGGACTGAACCACTTACCGGGTTTTTTCAAGGGCCGCAATGGCACACACCGTTAAGCACTTGGCCGCTACCTGTAAAGTGCATGGCTCCAACCCACCAGCGGTTCTGGACACGGAAAAGGCTTGGCCGTCCGCTCCCATCAAAGTGGCAGCCGAGAGCCCCCTAAGGGGCTGTCTGTCCGGCCCCACATGGCCGCCGTGAGTCAGAATTGACTCAAAAGCACCGGACCTTAGTGGCATTCTATGTGATCACAAGACCCGTGGACAAGGCCCCGTTGGTCGTCGTCCCGCTTACAAAGAAGACGGCGAGCCCCAGGCTGCCTCGCTGTGAGGATGCGCTGGGACCTGGGAGTTAGATCTGTTTGCATCCAAAGACTCCGTGTCATTCGTGCCCCACTTCCCCGCGGGGGAACCCCCAGAACTGACCTTGCTGTTCAAGCCATGCAGACACCTGGGCTTAGAAGTCTCAGCTCGGTCCTCACCTCTGAGATGACAAGCCCCGCAAGGTGACACCGCTCTGTCCCACGAGGGCCCTCAGGGTTAGGGTCCGCCCAGCAGCATCTAAGGAAGTGAATCTCTATCTCAGAAAGACTCGGCTGAAAGAACGGTTTCCTGTGCACTCATCGCCTCCGCTGATGTCAGACGGGTGGACTGGAGAAACAAACCCAGTGGCACTCACCTCTGTGTAAGGGAGAGCTTTATAGCAAGACGTGATCCTATCTCAAACACACAGCCCACCCCAGGCCGACTCAGGTTCATAAGTCCGATACGAGTCCTTAAACTTCAGACTCACGGAGTCGTCACAAGCAGTGATGCCAAATGCAGGACCATCACAGGCCTGGGGGCGCAAAGTCCTGTGGATCCGATGGTGCTGGACGCATCTCCGGGGCTCTGGCAGGTCTCAGAGTGCCCGCCAACAGGAAGGGGAAGGCGTAGAGCGGGAGGTTCCCAGGACCGTGACCCGATCGACAGGTTGAATACCACGCCTACACGTTTATCCTCAAGTTGACGTGAAATTATGTGACTACCACACCGCTCAAGAAGGGTCCCTATAGGAGACTGAGTTTTCACACTGCACAGGGTCCCAGCCCTTTCCCTTACATCTCATCAGAAGTCGGGATCTGAGGCCACTGAGACCCAGCTTTGCTGGACATCACCCCATTAGTGCCACCGAGGGATGGCTGGGACCCCTGGTCTCCATCAGCACCCCAAAGAACTTGGTACCAATAACAGTTTTAAGCCCAGTTCTCCAGTCCCATGTCTACCCAGACAGGCTCCTTAAGGAAGCCACCAACAAGCTCACCTTTCACACGAATGCCACCTCCCACCGCCTGGTCTCCAGCCAAGTCAACACCCAATCCTGCTTTGGCCCCAGCTCATCCACTCCACGGACTTGGCACACCTGGAGCAGGGGCTGCCTGACTTCCGGCACCTGTGCTCACAATGCTGCGTGTGCCCCAGCTGACCCACATCATCTGTCGTTTGGGACGGTGCATTGGAACCAGGTTCACGGTGGTGACCCGATACACCATGGCCCTGACCACCCAGGTAGGATCACACATGAGGTGCCCTAGCTGGGTGTGGAGCCTGGGCCTCCCACCTGGCAGGGGTAGAACTTTCTACCACTGAGCCACCCCTGCCCCCTCCCAGGGACCTTGTTCAACTCTCTGCCATCGAGTCAATGCTGACTCACAGGGACCCCACAGGACAGGGTAGAACTGCCCCTGTGGGTTTCTACGGCTCTACTCTACAGGAGTAGAGAGCCCTGTCTTTCTCCCTCGGAGCGACTGGTGTTTTTGAAACGTTGACCTTGCAGTTAACAGCTCAATGCGTAAGCCCTACACCACCAGAATTCCTGGTATGTTGTTAGCAGGTGGGTGGAAACATCCAAGGGTGATCTCCTGGCTGGGGCTGTTTACCTGTGAGTCGCATTCTTCAGGTGAGAAACACTGCAGGTGGAAAGCATTGACTTGGCCAGCCCTAAGATCTGAGTCAAAAGATGAGGGTTTTGTTCAAGAAAAAAAGACACAAAACCAAGCCAGACTTTGGTAGGGAGAAGGCATACTCCGAAAATCCCAAAGCCAACCCCACTGCAATCCCTCGATCCTGACCCCTAGTCAGCACGTAGGACCGAGTGGGACGCCCCTGGGGGCTTCCGAGGCTGTGGTCTGGAAAGGGGGCAGACTGCCTCTTCTTTCTTCTGCGGAGGCACAGATGGGTCTGTTCTGATAGTAGCCCAGTGCTTAACGCACTGCGCCATCAGGGAGACTTCTTATTCAGAAACCAAACTCGCTGCCAACGAATCAGTCCGACCCACAGGGACCTTGTTGGACGGAGTGGAACTGCCCCTGTGGGTTTCCAAGGCTCGAAATCGTGACCGTGCATTTGCATAGGGGTGCTGGCGAATAACAGCCGAAAGAATAAGCTCATCTCTCTTGGAAGAGGTGCAGCCAGAATGCTCCTTCGAGGAGAGGATATCCGGGGAGTCTCCCAGCTCACATACTTTGAATACGTCAAGAGAGCCCAGTCCCTGGAGCAGGACATCGCACTTAGTAAAGTAGAGGGACCAGCACAGAAGAGGAAGACCCTGGACAAGGTGGATGGACGCAGTGGCTGCGACAATGGGCACCAACATAACAATACGTGAAGGACAGTACAGGGCTGGCGGCGTTTTGTTCTGTTGCACACAGGGTCGCTGCGAGTCAGAGCTGATCAATCTTTATGAGAACAGGCCACCTCCTCTCTCCTGAGAAGCATCTGGTGGGCTGGAACTGCTGACCTTGCTGTTAGCAGCCCAGCTCCTCACTCACTGCAACCGTCACCAGAGGTGCTTTTTATTCCGGGGGTTGGACAATGGAAGGTTGTGGGGGTGTGGGAGGGAGGACTGCAGTAGAAAGAACACTGCCTCCCACCTTCCGAGCTTATTCCATGAGGATCCGGACTCAGTGTCTGGCTGGGAAGGAAAAGCAAATGCTCAGCAGGGAGTGGGACCAGAAGGAACCAGTCAGATGCTGTGGAAATTGATTTCACGTTTGCCTGGCCACTGGCAATCTGCTGTAAGAGGCAGATGTGGAGACAGCGGCACCTTGCTCATCCAAACACACAGGGCCACAGGCCCCGTGATGCCAGTTCCCCAGCTGTCCCCAACCCAGCGATCAACCCGCCCAGCAGACAGAAAAGCAGACACTCTCACTGCCACCAAGTCGACGGACGCACAGCAAGCCTGTAAGACAGGGCGTGGGTCTCGGAGACGGTGCCTCTTGAAGGGAGTGGAAAGTCTCACCTCTCTCCCGAGGAGCAGCGGGTGGTTCCCAACTGCTGACCTTGCGGCTGGCAGCCTAACTCTTA
>NW_022103922.1:4851951-4864361 GCF_000313985.2 Echinops telfairi
TGAGGGTAATGAATGTACAAATGTGCTTTACACAATTGATGTATGTATGGATTGTGATAAGAGTTGTATGAGCCCCTAATAAAACGATTAAAAAAATAATAAGATCACACAGAAAAAGAAAACATCCCAGCCCAGTCCAGATCAAGTCCATAAGTCCAATATGAGCCCATATGTCCGATAATAGTCTGTAAATTCCTCTTCAGACTCATGCGGCACATGCAATGACACAGAATGCAGGAAGATCACAGGCCAGTGGAGGGAAAGTCTTGTGGATCCAGTAGCAGTGGAAATATCTCAGTGTTGGCATGGATCTCTATGTGGCTCCTACAGCTCCAGGGCTCTGGCTCCATCAGTGTAGCTCCATGCGGCTTCTCAGCAAGAATGTGTTGCAGGGAGAGTGTGTATCAGGCCTCCAGCAAGCTATTTATCTCCGTAGAGCCTCCCAAAGAGGTCATCAAGTTGCGACCTGATTGACAGGCTAGACTCCACCCCCTTCCCTCTTAATAGTCTCGAGTGAACACCAGATTATGTAACTACCACAGAGGGAGGTAGCTTAGAGCCTCCAGGAGCCCTGGTATTGGAGTGGTTACAAGCCGCACTGCTGACCACAAGATCAGCAGTTTGAAACTACCAGCTGCTCCATGGGAGAAAGATGAGGCTTTACACTCACACCAAGAGTTATAGTCTCAGAAACTCACCGGGGCAGTTCTACCCTGTCCTACAGAGCCAGTATCGATGAATTGGCTTTGACTCAATGACAATGAGTTGAGCTTAGAACCTCAGGAGATGAACTAGCAGTCAAAGGTTTCTGCAGAAGAACTGGTATGTCTTTGGGGAAGATAGTCGTGGGTGAACAATACAGCTATTTGCCTGGACAAGAGTCTCCTGGAAGTGTCAATACAAGGAATGTTTTCCAGGACATCCCTCACTTGGTTTCTCCTTTAAAAGTAGCATATGCACGCAGTCAAAGATGTGGAAGTTACAGGGCGGTGTAAAGAAAATCATCCCATAATCCCTCCCAGAGAGACTCCCTCTTAAGACTGCGTTTGTTGGGGGGTCCGTGGACTTGTACACCACTGTGGAAATCAGCATGGCCCTTCCTCAAACAAATCCAAATACAAGCACCTTCTGATCCAGCCACCTCTCTACTGGGTATGTACCTGAAAGAAATCAAGAATACAGCGTGACACAGACATGTGCTCACCTGTCTTTAATGCAACAGTAGCAAAATCATGGGAAACAACCAAAAACTCTGATTATAGAGCAACAGATAAACTCCAGTCCAGTCATATGATGGAATAGTATGCAGCGATAAAAAGAGAACAAGACGTGGACAAAGCTAGAGATCATCATGCCTAGCAAATTTAGATAATCATAAATATTTCATAACACCCTTCTTATGAGGGAAAAGAAACAAAGAAAAGAAAAGAGGTTCTTGCATCCAAAGACAAGTCTATGAAGAGGCCAGGGACCGCGTGGGAACAGGGAGAGGGAGGGGAGGAAATTACAGAGGGCGGGAGGGAGGGAGGACGGGGGCCAGAAAGACAGAGAGCCACGTTGGTGGGGCGTGAATGGCTATTACTGATTTCATTTGGTGAGATGGGCTGTGTAACTATATACAACATTTGCCTCCGTAAACCAAAGTAAACTGAAAAGAAAAACAAGCAAATATGAGATTGAAACCTCACAGCCTTAAAAACTAAAACAAAGCCCCCCAATTCTTTTTACCTCTCAGATCTAACGACTGGTTTGAGCGGCTCAGAAAGGGGGAGACATAAAACTGAAGCAGACTGGGAGTCTCTTCGTTTCAAACGCCTGGCAATTTAAAAAACGATTGCCTTTGTTCCTGGGTGGGCTTCTCTTGCGTGCTTATCCCCCCACCCCCACTCCACCACTCCCCAGACTTTGGGGGGTGCAACCAACCCACAATAACATTCACTCACCTTGCACAAACACAAGGTCCTGGACAGGGTGGAAGGAAAGCAGAGGACAAAACTTAAAATCATTTTGTTTATTTTTATTTATTTTTAAAATTTTGGTCCTGAATTCCCTGTGTCCAGAGCTCATCTCTGTACCAATGTGTGTTCTCTGGTCTAGCCAGATTTGTAAGGTAGAACTGGGTCATGGTAGTGGGAGGGAGGAAGCATTCAGGAACTAGAGGAATGATGTGTTTCATTGGTGCTATACTGCACCCTGGTTGAATCATTCCTTCCTTGTAACCCTTCTGTGGGGGATTGTCCAATTGTCTACAGATGGGTGCTGGGTCACCACTCCCACCCCCCTCTTCGCATCGATATACCTGATCCGTCGACACCTCATGACCACACAGGCTGGTGTGCTGCTTCCATGTGGGCTTATTTGCTCCCCTGGTAGATGTCTGCTTGTTTAACTTCACGCCTTTAAGACCCCAGATGCCATATCTTTTGATAGCTGGGCACCATCCACTTTCTTCACCACGTTTGCTTATGCACCCGTTTGGTCCAGTGATGGGGTCAGGAAGGTGGGTATCAAAGAGTGCCAGGTTATTAGGGCAAAGTGTTCTTGTGTTTAGGGAGGCCTTGAGTAGAGGCCCCAAGGCCATCTGCTATCTTAATACTTAACATAAAAAGATATGTACATTGGCCTCCATCCCTTCGTTATAAATGGATCTATTTACATATATACATGCCTCTAGCTATACCGCTATAAATAGTTTTTGCTTCCGACTTCTTTCCTCTACTTCCTTTCACCTTCCTCCTGTCCCACTGTCATGCTCCCCTCCACTCAGCTCTTGGCAATTCCTCTCAGATACACTGCACTTGACCAAACCCCACCAGGCAGTATATGCCCTCCGCGCCATCAATTTTAGATCTCTTGTTGTTCCCTGGTCCCTGAGTTTGTTGGCTCCCCCTCCCCCTCCCTACCCCCTCCTCTCCCATCTCTCCCCGAGATAGGCCGTCCCACTGTTGTCTCCTTGGGGTTGTTTGTCCTGCCTGTCTTATACAGATAGACACAGAGCGAACAAAAAGCAAAACAGAAACCAATAGGTAGTTGAGGTCTGTTTGCTGACCCTTATGAGTGTTTTCCAATCAGGTCTGTTGAGGTGCCAAGCCCTGCCCCCCTGAGTCAGAAGTCTAGTTTCAGGAGCAGAAAGTGTGTCCGGTCTGCCCCACGCACAGCCGGGCGAAACCAGAAGGTTGTGCAACAGGGCAGCGAGGGGAGCAAAGTTAACAAAGTCCCCGAGGAATCCTGAAAAAAAAAAAAATCCTAAAATCATTTTTTAAAAGAAGACCTGACTTGCTGGTCTGACCGAGACTGGTGGAATCCCCAAGCCTGGAGCAGAACTCACCGTCACAGTACGGGTGCCCCCCCAAACATCAAGGCAGGGAGGTAGGCCCTCCTGAGACCCACCAGGGAGACCCGGGAGCACGGAGCACAGCTGCTGGCCCAGGGACGAAACTCAGGCTAGAAGGAAGAGCGGAAACAGGAAACCCAGGGGGAAGTGGGGAGGGGACTGACATGGTGGAGACTAGCGTGTGCCGACTAGAACATCCATTTGCTCCGGAAACGCTCCTTCAATAGCTTCACTAACAGTCACCCTCACCCGTGTCAGACATCCGAGTTTGGATCACTGGGTGTCCTCAGGAAACACCCCCAGTGGCAGCGTGCAGAGCCGCTTCCTCACCAAGGGTGTGCTCAGCCCCCTGTGCTGTCTGCCGCTCCCCCAGGCCCCAGCTTCAGGCAATGACTGATTGCCCCTGGGCCCTGCAAGGCTGCCTGGTCTAGAATCTCCTATCAGCAGCTCCGGGGAGTGCTGAGCCCTCTGGGGGGGACTAACTTCGCTTCCTGTGAGTTCCTGCGAGTCTATCTCCAGATTCTGTCTCCACGTGTAGTTGATGGAGGTCTTGACGATTCTGAGTAAAGATCCTGTGATCATTCACACACAAGGCGTTTCTCAGACGGGCTCTGCATTCTCTGGGATAGGTCCTCCACACTAGATAGATGCTTTCTACTCCCCTAAAGAGATAACCAAGCAAATCACTGCCCTTGAGTAATGCGGACTCAACAGTGTTTTTTTGAAAGAGAAAGTGAGTGTGTGTTTGGGGGGTGCACTTGGAGGAAACAGTTTGGAACTACACCGGTTGTGGTGGTTGTTGTCAGAAGCCATCAAATCTATTCTGACTCATGGGGGACAGAGCAGAGCTGCTCCCGAGGGTAATCTCCGTGGAAGCGTATTGCCAGGCCTTTACACCTCCAGCCTCCAGCCCTGGCCTCCAGCCTCCAGCCCTAGCCTCCAGCCCTGGCCTCCAGCCCTGGCCTTGCAGTGAGCAGCTGGTTGTTTAGCTGCTGTGCCACCGAGCCCCTTTGGAGTCTACACAATGACACTCCCACCCCCCGGCAGGAGGGGTGCTGCGTTTGGTTAGAACCCTGGGACCCCGTGCACCACAGAGCAAACAACACCGCCCGGTCCTGGGCCTTCCTCACCACGGTGGCTCTGTGGGAGCCCTGGTTGCAACCCCCTGTCAGGCGTCACGGGGAGGGCCGTCCTTGTCACCGACCCTCTCCTTACGAAGCATGCTGTCCTTCTCCAGGCCTGGTGGCTCCTGATAAGGTGTCCAAAATACGTGAGACCAAGTCCTTACATCTTCCCAGACAGATCGGTTTGTCCTGTTGGCTGTCTGGGGTGCCTTCTGTCTGCTTCCCCCGCACCACGACTCAAATGCATCCGTCCTCCCTTGGTCTTCCTTAGCCGGTGACCAACTTTCACCGCTCCGTCCGTCAGCTCATGGGGAGAGACCGCCCGAGGCCCACCTGGTCATGGCACACAGTGAATGTCTAGACGCTAATTCTGAATGCTGATTAGAGTGGGTTATTAGATTAGACGGGGTTATTTAAGTGCCATCGGCACAGCTGTTTGCCTCACGATGAATCTGGGCCCTGGACACCTTCATTCTACCACAGAGGCGGTGTGCCTGCCTGCCTGCCTGCCTGCCTGCGGAGGACACACATGAATTGTCAACTCGTGTCTGGAGGGAAGAGCAGCTCCAGACTCCCAAAGTGACAGCCTGGCTCCGGCAGGTCGGGAAAAGGCGACTGGCGTGTTCTTGGGAGTCGGACCGTGGAAGCAGGGCGATGGTGGGGTAGGAACGGGTGAAAGAGAGAGAGAGAGAAAGACACACACACACAGAATAAAATCCTTCTTGCTTAAGTCAATATTACATTTTTTATCTCTGTCACATATACAATTCTATATACAACCTAGGAGCGGAGGGGGTGGTTTGAATTACTGCCCTTGCCACTAGCAGCCCAAAGTTGCCCAGAGCCTGGGAGAGGGTAGGAGGAGAGGAAGGAGCCAGAGGTGTGTTTCTTTGATGTCTGAAACCCTCCGAGCTGGCACCGTGTCCTCCATCCTCGTAAGGAGACTTTGAGAAGGACCCTCGCCAGGAGGTACCTCTGCCCCTGTGGCCTTCATGCCTGCTTGTCATTACTGGACCCAGGGGACAACTTGGATCCCACCCGGCGGTGCTGTGGGGTAAAGGCCTGGTGATACACTCGGGGGAAGATCGCAGCCCAGAACACACAGCAGCTCTCTGTCCTACCTTGTCAGGCCCCAGAGCCAGAACAGACTGGAGGGAAAAGGGGTCCTTTGTCCACAGCAAGGACATCTGATGTCCTCCCCCAGGTGAAGTGAAAGGCCAGGGAAGGGCCAGGGAAGTGGTGACAAAGGCCCCCAGGGACTTCAGGACGTGGAAAGAAGTGAAGACATCAGACCCAGTCGGAGAAACGCAGCAGCGCCTGGCGACTGCTCTGCTCCCCTGAAGAGTGACCGTCTCGGAAACCCACAGGGCAGTTCTGCCGTGTCCTGTAGGGTCGCTGAGTGTCGGCGTAGACTCGACAGCAGTGAGATTGGTTTGGGTTTATAGCGACCGGCACAGATAGAGATGGAGCTCCTCTGCCCACTTACATCCAAGCGACACTCTGAGGGACCTCGGGCAGATGTGTTTTTAAAAGTCCCCTGCCCAACTGAAACCCGAGGACAAGGGGGAGAGCCCCCTAATAGAGGGCCCACTAAAGCTGCCCCGGGGCGGGGGTCTTATTTATTGTTTGAAGCTCACGGTGTGAGCCTTTCTCCAGTCTGCGGCATGAAAACAGCAAAGGCAGGAGGACACCCACCCAGGGGACACCAGGGGTCCAGGCCCAGGCCCACCCAGGCTCTGACGGAGTGGCCACAGCCCCTGGGGTGCGGACAGCTTCTGTGCTGTGCTGCTCACCAAAAGTTTGCAGGGCTACGTCCACCCAGAGGAGCCTTGGAGGAAAGCCCTGGCAGTCTACTTCCCAAAGCCAGGCACTGGACGCCAAGCTATGGCCACTGGATGCAAAGCTGTGGCCACTGGACGCCAAGCTATGGTGCGGAGTTGTGCGCAGACACACAGCTGGTTGCAGGGAGAGAGTCAGAAGCCATCAAGGACACCTGGCTTCCTAGGAGGGGTGGTCCCAGCAGCCACGGACAAGAGGGAAGAGGCCTGGCAGCCACTGGGGCCTGGGACTCAGAGAAGGGGCACAGCGGGGTTCAAGGGACAGGGAAGAGATGCCCAGATGGGTTTATCCCCAGGAAGGACAGAGAGGCAGTGTTGTTTTAGGATCATGGCCGCGCTTTTTGTTCATCGTGTTTCATCCCCAGTCCCATCTTAAGGGGTGGGTGGGGTGAGGAATAGCTGTCTGGCCCACTTGTACCTGCGAGGTGCAGGACCCGCGAGGTTACTCAAGGCCTTTGCATCAATGAGAGACCCGAGGTGGAAGCACACCTGTGGCATGGTCCCCCGTACAAAGATGGACAGATGGGGGTACAGGTGCGACTACCAGCTCGCCTCTGATCCATGGTGACTCCCAGGACCCCTTCTGGGTCAGAAGGGAAGTGTGCCCCACAGGTGAGTAAGGGGGTTGGGGGCCCCACCTGACTCCTCTGGCCACACAAGGGAGAGGGAGAATTTGCCTGCACAGCAGCCCCAAACAAAAAAATAACCAAGCCCTAACCCCCCACCCCCAAATGACTGTCATCAAATGACTCATGACGACCCTGTGGGTTTCCAGGACTGTCACTCTGTGCGGAAGTAGAAAGCCTTGTCTTTCTTCCAAGGAGCGGCCACTGGTTTTAGACTGCACACCAGTCCAGATCCAGAGCAAATGAGCAGAGACGAAAACTCACCGCTGTGGAGTTAATCCCTGTAGGATGCAGTGCGATGAGCCCATAGCGTTCCCAAGGCAGCAGGCTCAATGAGATAGATACTGTTTTCTTAACCAGAACAACTTACCCCCTTCAATCCCGTCCTTGCAAACATTCGCTGAGATGAACTGAACCCCAAATGGTAGCCAGCCAGCGATCTTTTGCTTGATTTCCTCTACCAGGCCAGCTAGCCACAGTCTGCACTAGGTCCTCACTGTTTCCTCTGTCTCCCTACCCCTGCACATGAAGTTTGGGATGCCCAACACCAGGCTCACATTTGAAAGTAAGTAACGTTTGTTGACTGAATGACTAGTTTGTGGTACACAATACTAGACTCATATGTGGAAGTTTGCTGAATGAATGAATGGCAGCATGGAAGGAGATGTGTGTTATTTTGGATGTAGCTTCTCTTACGGCTGACGTTCCAAAACTACTGATGCATCTGGAGTAAGAGGGAGACGTTGAAAGCCAGAAGCTATGTAGTGATTTCAGTTCTTTGGGTGGTGGGGAGGTGTGTGGGGGATGCGTCCTCACAAGATAAACTGGCGTCACTGGGCTGTCTGCCCCACAGGCCCATTTAGAGGCCTGTTTCTGGAACAGTACTAGGATCCATGCATAGTTCCATGTGGGCCTTGTCAGGTAAGCCCTTGGCTGCCTCCCCACAAACTCAGGGCCATGGAGTCAATTACGACCCAGGGCCACCCTACAGAACAGGGTAGAATTGCCCCGTGAGTTTCTGGGGTGACACATCTTGAAGGGAGTAGAGAGTCTCATCTTTCTCCCTTCGAGTGGCTGGTGGGTTTGAACCGCTGACCTCCCGTTGGGTTAGCATCCCTGGAGGTGTGATGGGTTAGGTGTTGGACCACTAACCCTAAGGCCAGCAGCAGCCAGCCAGCCAGCCAGCCCTCGGGTGAAAGACGAGGCTTTTTACTCCTGTAAAGAGTTCTAGTCTCAGAGATCACTGCCTCTACGGACTGGCACGTGGTCACGACAGATGGTTCTCACGTGGGAAAGAAGACAGATCCAGGCTCGGAAGAGCCCATGGACACGTGGAATAGGAGCGTGTGGGGTTCCGTTGCTGGCTTCGTGAAGCCCCTTCCTGGTACATGTGGCAGCGGTTGGCTCAGTGATGGCTTTGTTCTGAACCAATGAAAAAAAGCGAATACGTCAATGTCACTCTTGAACCCAGGTGCCTGGTGGGGGCTCGGGGGGAAGAGCTGGCTGCTTGCTAAAACGACCTCGGATTGACCCACCTGCCTCCCCTGCACGAGGGAGACAGCGCCTTGGGAATGCTGTGGGGTCACTGCTCCGTGTCCTATAGGGTACCTAACGAAAGCAGATGCTGAGGTCAGGGTTGGGGACCATTGGGGGCTACTATCCTATGGGGGACCTCTAGGAGGCTCTGCAGAACAGGCCTCAGGATTGTCCCATCTGAGGATGAAGGCTCTCCGGCCCTGGACACTAGGGTGGCTCACCTCCTCCCAGCAGTCCCGCCCTGCCCAGCGAAGTCCACGTGGGCCTGCAGCCGAGTCCCCAGGGAGGCCTGCCGTCAGGAGGATCTCAGGACACCAGGACAGGGCCCTCACCTGGACTAGGCCGCCTTCTTCTCAGTCAGTGGTGGATTGCCTACAACACTCCCTCCAGCAAAGCTTTGGGTCAACCCAAACCAAACCCACCAGCCCATGGCCACTCTAGAGGACAAAGTCCAACTGCCCCAGGGGCCTCTCAAGGCTGCCCTCCTTACAGAAGACGCCTCTTCCACCAGGCGGCTGGTGGGTTCAAACCGGCAACCTTCTGATGGGCATCGAGGACACGCTTAACCACTTTGCCACCCGCATTTCATTGGTGGCAGAGATTAAAGGGCTAAGTCTTCTCTCGGCAAAACCTAACCTGCCTCTACTGTCCCTTGCCACTCTCTCGCGAGCTCCCTCCCTCCGACCGCCTGAATTATGTCACTTTGTCATGTTACTAAGGGCTGATGCAATGTGGTTAAAAATAATCTCAATGAAAAGCTATGCGAAGGGAGTCGAGGTTGGACTTAAATCTCGTGGGCCCAGCAGCTCCCTCCCGTCACTGCAAACGTTCCCCTTGTTCATTATTTACAGGCTGGTGACAGTCGGTCGGTCTCCTGACTCCCCAAAGAAGGATAGACAACAAAGCCAGCCCCGACAGAGATGGCTGGGGCACGTACCACAGGGGGTCAGTTTGTGTGGATGATAAGACATAGCCAGACAGATCAAAGTCGATGGGGGAAGAGGAAGTTTATTTCATGGCATTGAAACGTGGGCAGACTTATGGCAGGCGACTGAGGCTGAGGCTGCCATGGCTCCGTGCCGGGAGCGTGCGGTCATCACTCGGCAGCAGTGGGTATAGCGGAAGAAACTGGGCCACAGGCACCTGCCTGGATTTGCTGGGTGGATGGGGCAGACAGTGCATGCTCCACCGCTCACCTGTGGGTGAATGCAACCCCCAGTCTGCTGCGATAAGGATTTCAAGCCCCGGAAACGCCATGGGGGAGGGGGGTGTGCCACCCCACCTTATCTATTGGTCCCCGATGCAATGGGCAGTGACGAATTTGGCCAAGACTGCGCAGTCTAGCAGAGCAAGCAGAGACCTCTTCCAGAAAGAAATGAGCAGCCGAGGACAGTGCCATCAGCTGGATTCGACCGGACTGGACAGAGCCCAGTGTTTCCGAGGTGGAAATCTTTACTGCTGCAGACTGTTCGGGGTTTGCCCTCCTCCAAGTCAACAGACAGACAAACCTGCTATGCTCCAGTCCACTCCAACGAGATGAAAAACTCAACCCAGGAACTGATACAGAGAAGAGCTCTCGACACACAGAGTCCAGGACAGATAAACCCTCAGGACCAATCATGAGAGTAGTGATACCATGAGGGTGGGAGGAGAAGGGGGAGGAAGGAGGAACCAATTGCAATGATCTAGATACACCCCCACCCCTCCAGGGGAATGAACAACAGAAACATGGGTGAAGGGACACAGCGGACAGTGTGAAATATGAAAATAAAAATAATTTATAAATTATCAAGAGTTTGTGAGGGTGGGAGGGGGGTGGTTGTGACCCACAGGTTGAGAACCACTGGTCTAGAGGCAGGCTGCCACTTCTTTCTCCCATCGGTCGGATGGTGAGCTCGAACCATCCACCTTTGGGTTAGCAGCTGAGTGCTTAACCACCGCACAATCAGGGCTCCTTCACCCAACCTTACTGACCACCACCACCAACAACAATAAAACCCACTGTCATCGAGTCCATTCTGACACACGGCCACCCGACAGGACAGGGGGAACTGCCCTTATGAGGTTCCAAGACCGTCACTCTTTTTTTTTTTAAATAAATAAACGTATTGGGTGCTCTTACATATGTAATAACAATCCATACATCCATGATCTCAAGGGGACATGTGCACTTATTGGCATTAACAATTTCTAAACATTGTCTTTCTTCTTGAGCCCTTTAACATCAGCTCCTCTTTTTCCATCTCCCTCCCCCACCCTGCCACACCCCTCAGATCCTTAATATATTATGTATTGTTATCTTACACGTCTTACACCACCCATTCTATCCTTGGGATTCGTCCCTGGGGTTATTTCACCATCATTGCTATCCAATCACCACCCCCTCTCTCCCCCTCCCCAACGTAACTCTTTATGGGAATAGAAAGCCTCCTCTTTTTCCTGTAAAACGGCTGGTGGTTTTGAACTGCTGACCTTGAAGTTACCCAATGCATAACCACTATGCTACCAAGGCTCCTCTGCCCAAACTTAAGTGCAGTGAAAGTTTACAGCAGATTTATAAAAAGGAGCTAAATGGGAAAGAGGAGGGCACACTGCTGTCAAGTAGAGACTGACTGGCAGCCACCCTGTAGGGCGGGGCAGGAAGTCCTCACAGGGGGTCGGAGGCTGTCCGCCTGCACAGAATCACACAGCCCCAATCTTCCTTCTGCAGTATAGCTGATGGCTCTGAACCATCGGCACCTTTAGATTTGCAACCGAGGGCTTCCAAATACTATTCCACCAGGGCTCCTAACGACCCATTTGAAAAACCCAAACCCGGTGCCAGCAACTGGACTCTGATTCAGAGTGACAGCTTCATCTTTCTCCTGGGGGTTTGAACCGCCCACCTGGCAGTGAGCAAGCAGGTGCCATCAGGTGCCTCTATAGGTTAGAAACTGGTGATGACGACAGGAGAAGCAGCAGCAGCCCTTTCCCGGAATAGCACCTGCAGTCCCGGGGGCTCAAGGTCTTAGAAAGCTCAGTGAGTTTTGCCGGGGACCGACTCTCTCTCTCTCTCTCTCTCTCTGCCCCCCCCCCCACCTCCTGTGGTCCGCTATAGTCTCAGAAACTCCCACACAGTTGCTATGAGTGGGGATCCACTCGGTGGCAGGGAGAGTTTTGAGTGTGATGTGCTGAGGCCACTCACGAACATAGAATCCATGGCCTTAAAATGGCCAGGACAGCAGGAGCGCGCACCTCCTGTCCCCCAGCCCTGGGTCTGTTGCTCTCCCCCAGTTCAAACCAGCTGGACTCTGAGGAGCCCTGGCCCAGAGGCAGCGGGCTGCCCAAGAGAAAGTGCTCATTATTCAAAAAACAAACACCTCGGGCTTCCGGCCAGCAGCCAGCCTGCAGTAGGTTCTGCCTCACCCTACATCTCGGGGCTCCACATCCGACCAGCTGGCCCCATCACAGCCCCATTGGTACAGGCCTCGCAAAGGCCCCTGGGCACACACCACAGGCTCGGGAGCCCCGCCCCTTCCAAGTGCAGAAATGCACGGCGTGTGCTTCTTTGTGCCAGAACCGCCAGAGAACCAACGGTTCTGTCTTGAGAGAAGTGGAGGCAGAAGGCCCCTTAGAAGACATCTTCTTTGCCATCGCTTCCAACTTTTACAAAAGCAAAGGTGTCGTCGCTTTAAAGATTAAAATGCGCCAGACCCACCCAGGGCGTGTTCCCTTCCCTCCTGCATGCAAACGCCAGGCAAACAGCCCCAAGCCCCAGGAGAATGGGTGCTTCTGAATCAGGGTGTTGGGGAAGCATGCTAAATGAACTCCCAGAGGAAGGAACAGGTCTGTCCTGGGAGGAGCGCATCCAGAGCGCTCCTTAGAAGCAAGGATGGCCAGTTGTCTCACGTACTTTGGGCAAGTCTCGGGAGGGGCGTGAGTTTGTGTGGATGATAAGACATAGCCAGACAGA
>NW_022103922.1:4864916-4866899 GCF_000313985.2 Echinops telfairi
CCCTGCTCTTTGCTGCCTGTGGGTGGGCTCTGCCTGTATTGCCTGAGGGAGGACTCTGCTGTCTGCTTCCTTGACCCTGGACCTGGCAGCCCATGTGAGTTGGACTTTCAGTATATTGACTGTTCCACAGAAGAGGGTGGAACTGAGTCCTCTGTACCACTATGTGGCTTTTGTTTCTCTAGAGCAGCGGTTTTCAACCTGTGGGTCACGTCCCCTTTGGGGGTCACCCGATTCATAACAGTTGCAAAATTACAGTTATGAAGTAGCAACAAAAATAATTTTATGGTTGGGGGTCACCGCCACATGAGGAACTGTATTAAAGGGTCAGGGCATTAGGAAGATTAAGAACTGCTGCTCTAGAGAACCCCTGCCCAACACAAACAGCAATGATTTCCACCTGAGAGAAACCGCAAGCGTTCCTAAAAATACTCAAATAAACCCCAATTCACAGGGACTTTGGTATGGGACTGGTGACGGGGAGAGGTGTTTCATAGTTCTCTTCTCTATCCTAAAGTCCCCCTCCAGCCCCTGACAGCTGGCCTGCATGCCAACCCTGACACTCACCATGTCACTATGGGCAAGTCACTTGACCCAAATGTACCGGTGTCATCTCCAATCTAAAGAAAAACACACCTCCCATGCCACCAACTCCCTCAGTAAGAACTAACCCGTGAGGCTGCTTTGTGCAAGTGGAGTGGAACAGTGAGTCCATGCCAGTGGCCCCAAATGGACCAGCACCCTTGTTCCCATCACCAACCTGAACTGTGGTGGCTGGAGATGGCACGGGCTCGCTCTACCCTCAGGGAGTCCCTCGGGCCTACAGGTCCGACTGGTGGTCGTCACTGCATGTGGATTCTTGTCCTGCCCCATCCCCCAGTGGAAGAGATTGAGTGTAATGATTCAGTTTAAGCGCTGACCTGGCTAGACTGTGGTCTCCAGTCATTTGGTCAAACATGTATCTCAGTGTTGATCTATAAGGGAATCTAATGCAAATGATGCGATCCCTTTTCTGGCCATCATCTACTGCAAACGATGGCCCAAATCCTCCCAACTCGACCAACACAACATCATGATCAATGGAGAAAAGATTGAAGTTGTCAAGGATGTTGTCTTGCTTGAATCTGCAGTCAGTGCTCATGGAAGAGATCAAAGGACACGTGGCATGGGGTAAATCTACTGCACGAGACCTCTTGATCAGCGTTAAACGGCCAGGCTGTCACGCTGAGGGCCGGGGTACGCCAGCCTCATGATTGTTATATCGGAGCCCATTCCTGCAGCCAGTCAGTCCATCTCTTGTTCGCTGGCCCTCTCTCTGCTGTACCACAGACACGAAGTCCCTCCCAATGACGCGCCCAAAGGACCTGAGATGAAGTCTCATCTTCCTATCTTCTAAAGAACATTCCAGCTGTCCTTCTTCCAACACAGCTGTATTTTTCTTTCTTTCCCCCTGGCAGCCCATGAAACGTTTCCCACCACACGATAATTCAAAGGCGTCCCTTCTCCCTCCATTGTCCTCATTCATTGCCTGGCTTTCACACCCAGAGATTACTGTTCGGTAAAAATACCAAGGTTCGTGCCAGGCACACCTCAGTCGGCAAAGGGACATCTTGGTTGCTCCACACGTGGAAGGGGTCCCATGCAGCAGATTCACCCGGTGCTGTGGAATATTGCTTTCCTGACCACGGCCTCCACGGGCATTGACTGTGGTTGACTGTGGTTCCAAGCGAAACGAATCTGAACAGTTTCCGGACAACTTGACATCTTCTCCCTGTTGTTTCTCCACGATGTTGTTTCTGCATAGGTTTTGGATGAGGACACTCTTAGCGGCCCAAGAAGGGGGATGAAGCAGTGTTAAGAGCAGGCGCCACTGATGGCCAGAAAGCACATCAACCCTGTGAGTACTGGAAGCTAGCAAGGGCGGCGGGGGTCATCGGAATTAACGCCTGCACTTTTCCTCAGTCCTGATCTCACAGTGGCGGGGGG
>NW_022103922.1:4869033-4870551 GCF_000313985.2 Echinops telfairi
TAGAGATAACATAGTTTCAGAGACTTTTAGAGATAACATGGTTTCAGAGACTTTTAGAGATAACATGGTTTCAGAGTGGAGTAACACAATTCAAAATGGGGTAGCTTAAGTCAAGTTTCTTCATTCTATTGAGCCTTAACAACCAGGATCTTCTGTTGTGTCTGAGGACAGAAGTCACCACGTGGTAGTTGGTAACCATCTCACTCTTCTGGTCCCAGGCTGGAGGAGGCCATGTTTCCTGTGGGCCATTACTCTTTCAGACAAGTTTCTTCCTTGAAACTGGTTTTCTGCGCTCCCCACTGCTCCAAAGAGGAAGAGCTCCATAGTTGTATCTAGGGGGTTGCCCGAAAGCTTTTACGACCCCAGCGAGTACGACTCACCAAACTAGGATGTAGACCATGTCTTTATGACCCATGGTCTGCCATTTGACTTAGATGTCTCCTGAGACCTGTCCTTAGCCTGCAAGCCCCCTAGCTCCATCCCAGGAGGTGCTTGGCCACGTGGAAGAAATTCCCATAGCTGGATTCTCAATTCTGTTCTATGGGTCTGTGCGTCCGTCAGTGGACTAGTAATAGGTTGTTTTGAATACCTGCTGTACAGCAGATTCTGAGACTGGGGTGTGTGAGGTATCTCTTTCTGTCCTTTTTCTTCAATAATGGGCCTACAGTTGTTCAGGGCCTCTTTTCTTTCCATATAAAGTTGGAGATAATTTTTCTCTTTTCCCCTTCATTTCATTGAGGAATGTTGTTGAGATGTGGATGAGATGATAGCTATAGAATGATTTGGGCTGCTATTTTCACTTTGTAAGTCTTCTAATCCATGAACACGTGCATTTCCATTTACGTAGATCTCTTGTGGTTTCTTTGCAGCAGTGCTTTGTAGTTTTTCTCGTCTATGTCTTTCGCGTTTCTGGTTAAATGTATTCCTAGATTATTTTATGCTTTGGTGGGGGGTGGGCATAAGCCAAAGGACCATGTGACTGAGAACCAAGTACCACAGAGAGGCAAGCCTGCCAGCATGGCTGAAAAGAGACATTGTGGGGGAAAAGAGAACTGTGTATTAGCAATTTGGAATTTTAGCAATTTTAGCTTCCCCAGTCAAGTCTACGGTCATGACTATATTCTGTGTGGTCATTGCAGCAGATTCCCAAATCCAGCATTGAATTAGAATGTTGTGGGAAGGATGGTTCGTGTCGGGATGAAAAAGCATGGAGGCATAGCTGACCTCTGCCTCCTGACCACGGCACCCCCAGGCCTCCCCGCCCAGAAACTGTCCGAGCCAACAGCACCCAGATCCAGGGCCCCGGGAACCGAGAGCTGGAGGACAAAGCAGATGGACTTCTTGGAGAAGCAATCACTTGATCCTGAAGAATTCGCTCCACAGAAAGAATGCATGTCGCCTGCTTCATTGTCTCAGCCACAAGAACCCCTACCCCCACCCCCCACTAGCCTGCCCAGCTGGTGGGAAAGGGGTCCACTGTGGCTGGGAGACGAGGCCCTATCTCCTGGGAGCCTGGCC
>NW_022103922.1:4871499-4881223 GCF_000313985.2 Echinops telfairi
TGAGCCTGGCATTCTTCTTCATGAGGGATGGTGGTGGGGGTGGTGTGTGTGTGTGTGTGTGTGTGTGTTGGCATTTCTCATTCAACTTTCACACCCATCACAAAACCCTCACGGCCACTCTATCACCAGGCCCGGGCCCGGGCCCAGGCCCCATGAATGAAAAAGCATCCTTTGCTGCCCCCAGACTGGGTGAGTTCCGGATAAGCCATGGACCCAGCTGGGCGCTCCGCTGTCTCTGTGGACAACCGCGTTGACACCCGCCGTCCCTGCTCAGATCCTATTCGTTCAGGTTCGCACACCCGGTCCCCCCTCGCCCAGGGTCCCGTCCTCGGAGCGGGTCACCTGGTGAAGGGGGAGCACTGAGGTCTCCTGGGCGTAAACCCTCGGGGCAGAGGCCCCCTTTTCCTGGCTGAGCCACTCCCAGCAGACAAGCCCCGCATTGTTGCCGGAGACCCCCAGGGCGCAGGGCGGGATGCGCCTCTTGGCCTTCCCAGGCGGGGGAGCTGTCTCTGGAGGAGGCGGACCCCCGCTGTCTGCAGGGGGACAAAAGATGCCAGTGTTCGCCTGATTTGCTAGATCAACATTCATGAGTTCGACCGCTCAGAAAGGGAATTGTGTGCAGGCCCTGGTCTGAATAGGAAGGCGATTTCACACCACCGAGCAAGGAGAATATTCTGCCGCCTTCGAAATTCTGCCCCGCATGTCCGGCCCCTCCCAGGTTCCCACCGCGGAGCCCTGGGGGTGTGGACGCGTGCACGAGTGCACGTGTGCAGGGGCCGGGCACAGACCGACCTACGTGCCGCCTGTTTGCTCATCCTGAGTGGTCAGTGCCACATGGTCTTCACTCCATCAAAGTTCATAGGCGAGCAAAATGCTCAGAGGATCACTGCGGGTTAGTAAGCAAGCAAGAGGACCCGCCCCCCCTTTCCCTGCTCACCAGGCTGTCTGTGCTTGCAGGAACTGCAGGTCTACAAAGCGACTTTGATCACGGGGGTGGGGGTGGGGGGTAGGGTGGGTGAGAGGGGGGAAGGTGCCAGGCCCCTGGGGGAGGCATGCCAGCCAGACCTAGAAGCTGAATCTTTGATACAGGATGTGTGTGTGTGTGTGTGTAGTTGTTGACGGCAGATTAGTGTGTAAACACAAGTCAAACCATTGTTTACCTTGCTAATTTGGTAATCTCATGCTGCTGTCCGTCCCCAAGCCTGGCAGACAGGGGCCAGGGGGCTGGGAGCGGCTCCCGTTCGCTCTTGGAAATCCAGTCCGGGTTTTTCGGGAGCTGCTCGGGCGGTCTGTTCCAGTTCTGAAAATCCAGGTCTCGGATTTGGACTTTCCGCCGTTCGCCCGTGGGCGTCCGGACTGAGCTCTTGCGCAGGCGCTTTTCACTCGTGTTCGCTCCGCACCCAGTCCCTGGTCCCTGGGTGGAGGGGTGGGGTGGGGGCTTTCATTGGCTGTGGGAGCAGCGTCCCCCTCCCCCCACCGCCCCAGTATTGTAGGCCGCCGTACTCTGAAATGTAAATGTGCCCGCCAGTGGGAGAGGAAGGGGAGCCGGGTGGAGGAAGGGGCTGCATTTCCCCCCCCCCCTTTTCTCACCCCCAGCCTCGCCATTAGCCTTGGGTCCGCTCCTTGTGGAGCTGTACTGACCCTGCAGGGCCCAGACCCATTCTTCGGAGGCCGCCCTCCGCTTCCTTACCCTGATCCTCATCCGGGGTGGGAGGTGGGGAGGGGGCAGGTAGAAAGCCGCGAGTTACTAAGCATTAGGCCTGGGCACTGGGTGGATCCCTGCCGTGGTGTAAGGGCCCAACAGCCCAGGCCTTTGCACCCTCGGTTCCCGTGGTTGCACCCCAGCTGCAGATGGGGAAGGCAGCCCCCCCGTGGAGGGGGGGCACCGCAGGGTTGACAGTAATAGCTTCAGATCTGAACCCCCTGCCAGAATGGTGCTCCGAGGAGCTACACTGATGGATTGACCCAGCGGGAGAGGCTTTCTGGGAAATGACTCCATTTGAAAAAAAAACAACGTTTCCCCCTTTATTTGAGAGCCGCCCTCCCTTACGGGAAAATGGAGCCTTTTAAAGAAAGCCGGTGTGGAGAGCATGCACAGGCACAATTGAATTGGAGGGGTATAGAGTGGACCCTTGTTGCATCTTGTTTCCCATCCCTCCAAGTGCCCCCAGCTCCTCATCGCCCCCTGCACACACGGAAGGACACGCCCCTTGTCCCGCATGCCCTCCTACTCAGAACCACTAAGCCCAAGATTGGAACAGAGCCACTCTCCTAGTCAGTCACCACCTGGGACTGAACTTCCAGGAAATGAAAGCATTTGGGCAGTTTTATGAAGTATAATTAAATTAATTAAAATGCCTGCTTTTGAGGGAAGAATTTAAGACAAGTGAGTGAGGGGGTTGTTGATTGGACCCATAGAGACTTTATGCTCAACGGAACAGAACAAAACACTGCTCTCGGGACTGGGGGTGGGTGGGGTCTGACTGTGGCATGGATAATTCAGGCTGTTTATCCATTTTCTAAATAATGCCTTCGGTGCTGAGAATATGACCCCCGAGGATACATGCGTGTGAGTGCTTCATTGATTGGATATTTTCTGCGATCCGTGACATTCATCATGTGACACTAACACCCGATGTCCAATTCCCTGTCACAGCTAACTGAAGAGGCTTCCTGTACATCTGCTACCGCCCCCCTGCCCTGCGATGGAAGGCTCCAGCTATGTCAGCTCTCCATCCATTTGCCCAGTCTGGGCATTCTTTATGACTGAGATCAGACCGAGGTGGTCGTTTTGTGACTGAGGGCATTGAATTAGGCGTTGGGCTGCTAACCCCACAGTCAGAAGTTCAGACCCACTAGCCCCTACTCGGGAAAGAGATGAGATTGGCCACTCCTGTGAAGAGTTACAGGTTCAGTTCTATCCTGCCCTGTAGGGTTGCTATGAGCCGGAATGGATGTGGTGGCAATGGGTTTGGGTGTTTTTGGTCCGTGCACTCAGCAGCTCCTGTTTTCAAGTTTCATCATTTCTCTTTATGGCCAAGTAGTAGTCCGCTGGGTGGACAGACCGTGTTTTACACTACTCTTCAATGCAGCTTTGTCAACAGACAGGGAGAAAGGTGAGGCTGCCTGCTCCTGTAAAGAGTTACAGTCTCTCTCGGAGCCCTCAGGTACTGCTCTGCTTGGTCCATTGGTCCTTTAGGGTGACTGTGAGTCTGAACCAACTTGATGGCAGTGGGCTTGAACTTGTAAACAGATGGCTAGACCCTGGCCTCCCTAGAGAGGCCTGACTATGAGGGCCTTCAACATGGGGAGGGGTGGGAGTGGGGTGGGAAGGAGAGAATGGAACTTTTTGAAAACCCCTCCTCTTAGGGCAGCTTTAGTGGGAACCAGAGTGGATTCACTTCCTCCTTGTCAGTCACCAGGAAGGCTCAGGGTGAGGCCAGTGTGCAGAGTGGCGGCCCCTCCCACCAAGGGCTTCTCAGGGCTGCGACCTTGGGATAGTCAATCGCCAGGCCTTTCCTCTGTGCCTCTGGCTGGGCTCCAACTATGAGTAAGATTTCCCTGCAGCCAGAGACTTCCCTGCTGCCAGGGCCACTCGGGATTCCATCAGTGTGGTCGCTGATGCGTCAAATTGATGGCAGTGGGTCGGGTTTGGGTTTGGGGTTTGATCAGCCTGTGGTGGCTGTCCCTAGTCGCTGCTCATAGGAGCAGCATTGCCCTCGGTGTTTCACGGGGGTGGGGGTGGGGGTGGGGTGGGGTGGGGTGGTGTCAGCTGTAGTGGAGGAAAAGGCAAACGACACCAATCCGAACGCACTGCCATCGAGTCGGTGCTGACTCTGAGCGACCCTGTGTCCCTGTGAGATTCTGAGACTGTGACTATTTACGGGAGTAGAGAGCCTGGCGGGTTCATGGACCTCGAAGATTGCAGCCTGACGTGTAACCACAATGCCACCAGGGCCCCTGTGGTGGAGACAGGGCAGCGAGAGAGGCAGGCCTTTGACAAGATAGATGGCTACAGGGGCTTCAGCGACGTCTCGAGTATTGGGAGCAGCATCGCGACGGCGGTGCAGGAGCGGGCAGTGTTGTGTGTCAGCCGCTGCGAGTTGGAACCCCCCCCTGACCCTCACAACAGCAACAACGTGCGAGGAGCCCCGGTTGTGCGGATGGGTACACAGCAGCTGCTCACAGCAAAGTAAGCGGTTCAAACCCACGAGGAGAAGCTGGCGGTCATTGAGGCTACCTGCCCACTTAACGATGTACTGCCTCGGGAAGCCCAGGTAGGGTCTCAGTGCCCTGGAATCCACTCGATGGCTGTGGGCTTGGTTTGATTTGGTGATGCTGTGAATCCTCCCCGGCCCCTGATGAACACAGAGGCTTGAGGGCCCCATGGTGTGTTCTCCAGGATAGAGCACGGCCCCATGGAGATTGTCCCCCTGATCCCAATCCCCTTCCCTGAGTGGGGGCAGGTGGAGAAGCTTCTAGAAGCAACAGGAGGTCCATCTTTCCAAGGAGCTCTGTGCACAGGGCTTCCAGACAGAAGTCCGCCAGACTCATGCCATGCCTTTGCTCCCGGCCCAGGGAAGGGAAAACGATCCACACACGCTGTCCCCAGTGAGCTCAGAGCCCTGGTCTTGCCAGCAAATGCTGTGTCCCTCTGTCGTGGTTAACACCACCGTTCCTTAAGGGCCACTTCTCCCAGCTCAGACTCCCCTGGGCATCCAGGTGGCATGGCTGCCCCAGCGATGGGCTTGAATTGTAGTTTTTTCTGATCTCTCTCCCTGCAGCTGCCCTGGCCTGGGGCAGTATGGGAGCAACATGTCCGGGTGTGATCAGGGCCCAGCGAACTCATCCTGCTGAGACCAGCAGTAAAATATTGCCCAGGGATTGACCTCGCAGCTACTGCCAGGTAGAAACCATGGCAACCACTGCTGGCTCCAGAAAGCAGGGTGTCTGAGAGAATCCGGGTCAGTCCCTGCACTTCCATCACACCCAGCAAAGGCCCTGGCAGCCAGAGCCTCTCGTACCAGTCAGAGAGGATGCGGCCTTTGACCCTAGAGGCACCAGCCCCTTTGTGCTCCAACTCCGAGCCGGCTATTCTGCACTCTTTGTCTGCCTCTCCCAACCAGTATCATACAAACATGGCTACTGCACCAGTTATTATTTTAGGGAGCTCTTGGGGCATGGTGGGTTATGCGTTGAGCTGCTAACAGCCAGGTCAGGAGTTTGAAACCACCAGTAGCTCTGAGGGAGCAATATGAGGCTGTCTACTCCCCAAAAGAGTTGCAGTCTCAGAAACCCACAGGGGCAGTTCCACTCTGACCCATAAGGGTCACTATGAGTCAGCATCAGCTCTAGGGCAGCAAGTTTTGAGGGGTTGTTATTTTAAAGCTTTACCTGAGAGTAGTGGTCTGGTCAATGATTTCCAGGATGTTAGCAGAAAGCTGGCCAGAGGAAGACAGGGCCTTCTCCTCCCATAGACAGTTACAGTCTGGGAAACTCAGAGGGCAGCTCTAGCTGGTCCTATAGGGTTTCTATCACATCGACTTGAGGGCAGTGAGAGCTGAAAGCTGGGGTGAACTCCAGGAAGATCACTAAGCCTAGTCTTACGTAAGAGCTCTGTCGGTCTAGTGGATTATTCATTGGGCTGCTAACCACAAGGTCAGCGGTTCAAAACCACCAGCCACTCACAGGGAAAAAAAGATTAAGCTTTCTACTCCTATAGATTTTTAAAAATTCATGCATTCATTTTTATGTAAACGGTTTTATTGAGGCATAATCCAAATATTATGCCATTCAATAGTTCAATCACATCAAGAGGGGTTGGACAATCATCACCACAATCAGTTGTAGAACATCGTCTTCATTCTTGGACTCATCGTTACTAGCTCCCCCGCCCCACGACCTCTGTATTCGTCTGGGTACTTTAGAGAAACAAATCCACAGCAACTCATGTATAAGGGAGTTTTATGTAAAGAAAGTGTGCATCACAAAAACATCCCAACCCAATGCTGCCCAAGCCCACAAGTCCAACATTAACCCATTAACCCAACACCAGTCCACAAAGTCCTCCACCTCACAAAGCAGAGGCAATGATGCCGACTGCAGGAGGAAAGCTGAGTCAGTGAACGAATAAGCATCTCAGCACTAGCAGGGGTCTCCACACGGCTGCTCCAGCACCCAGGGCTGCATCGGGATAGATCCATGCGGCTTCTCCTTGGGGATGTCTTGTAGGAAGTCAAATCTTGCAAGCTGAAGCAGGAACTGCTAAGGCAGCTGCACCCGGTGCAACCATCACAAAACAAGAGACCTGAGAACTCGAAAGGCGAGGCTCAACCACCCCTTTATCCCTCCGCCTTTCAATTAGCCCCACGTGTGATTATTGGCCAGGCTGGCACAATTAACTAACTCAACCTCCCCTGCCAGAGCCCCATGATCCATCCACTAATCCAGGTAATCTCTTTGTAGAGTCAACCTGGAGATTTGTTCACTTTCTACTCGCCCCGCCCCTTTTCTGCTCCTGTAGACCGGAAGGAGTGACAGGCTCAGGAAGGCACAGGGGCAGTTCTAGCCCATCCTATAGGGTCACTGAAAGTTGGAGTGGACTCTGGCAGTGAGTCCCACACATCTATACAGTATATTTCCAAGAATAACTATCTGACACCAGCTTCATGCGGCTTTGCCAAGTGCATGATCTTGCTCACCAAGCAGTTTGGGGCAATAGAAACCAGTCCAGGGAATATCTACATCTCCTTCTTTGTTATCTTGGCTGGCAGTGGAACTTCACAGAAGGGAATTGCATGACCCTTTGGGCCTAGTGGGACCCCTGGTGGCATAGTGGTTACAAGTCAGGCTGCAATTTGCATGGTCAGCTAATCTCCAGTAGCTCCTTGGGAGAAGGATTGGGCTTTCCATTCCCAGAAACAGTTACAGAAACCCCCCAGGGGGGTCGCTATGAGTCAGCATCCACGCCTCTGTGAGAATGGTGGTCTTCCTGGAAATGAGAAGGGAAGGATTTTGAGATAGACACACAAGCAAAAGGGAAGTGCAGAACAAGGATAGTGGAGAGGATGACATGGGACAGGCCCTTCCGTGCTGCCCTCACTTGTCCTCACCTTGGGGAGGAGGGAGAAGGAGGACACAAGGAGCCATACAAGACTCTGGAGTCCCTGGTGAAATAAATGGTTAACACGCTCGGCTGTTAACCCAACAGTTGGATCTTTGGGAGATGTGCAAGCCTCGGGGTGCAATCTTGAATGGCTCGCTGGGCAAAACACTGAGCGGGCAGGAAGCATCAAAAGAGGACAGGAGGAAGACACAGAGTCAGGGCACCAAGAAGAACTGGTTGGTGTTCATTCATTTCAGGAGGTGGCATGTGATCAAGAGCCAACGGTGCAGAAGGAAGATGTCCAAGATGTACTGAAGACATTGGAGACGATCAAGGCCCCAGAAACTGAGAGAATACCAGATGAGCTGTTTCAACAGAAGGGTGCCAGGCTTACTCCTTTTGGTGTCAAGACGTTTGGCAACCAGCTGGGAGAGGTCTCATTTGTGCCCATTCCAAAGAAAGGTGACTCACCAGGACGTAGAGATGATCAAACAGTACCACTTATAATCACTTGCAGTTAAAATTATGTTGAAGATCCTTTGAAAAACAATTGCAGTAGGTTGACAGGGGAGTGCCAGAAACTAGCTGAGTTGAGAAGATGGCACACGGCAGGGAATGACCAATTGCTGCTGTCAGGTGGATCTTGGCTGGAAGCCGTGAATGCCAGGAAGACGGTGACCTGTATTCCACTGCGTGCGTCCTAGCCAACCATGGACGACATCGCAGAGAATGGGGATTCCAGGACACGTCATCGTACGGAAGTGGAGGTTGTACACAGACCAAGGGGATGAAGTCAGGAAAGGTCTGCCTGGAGCTCGCTGTCCTTTCACCGAGCTTACTGGATCTGTATTCCGGCCAAATCATCTGAGAAGCCAGAATAACTGAAGAAGGAGGCATCTGGATCGGAGGAAGCCTCATGACCCACACCCAACCGTGAGGGTGACACCCCTTGCTTGCTGAAAGCCCAGAGGCCCTTCCTGCTGCAGATCCATGCCTTTAGCTTTCTGCATGGATGACAGCTCAACGTACCGAAAACCCGGTGCTGCCAACGGGGCCAATGCACACGCAGCACCAGGACACACACGGAAGGGACGGAAGTTGTCCACATTTCATTTTACTTGAATCCACAATCAACGGCCGTAGAACCACAGCCCAGGAATCAAGCAACAAACCACATGGAGGAAAACCTGCCGCAAAGGCCTACTGAAAGTGTCCCAAGGCAAGGATGTCCCCTTGAGGACTAAGGGGCAGCTGGTCATGCCACACATGTAGTAATGCATACCACTCTGCCGATTCAGCCCACCGCACCTAACAAAACCCACCGCTGCCTGCGATTCTGCTTCCCGGTGACCCTGGAGGACAGGGAAGAGCTGCCCCAGAGGGTCTCCAAGGCTGTCACCCTTAGGGAAGTCGACTGCCCCATCCTTCTGCAGAGCAGCTGGTTGCTTTGAACCACCGACCAGTTGGTCGGTAGCCAAGCACTTTAAGCACGACACCACTGGGGCTTCTATTTGCTCAGTCATTGACTAACATGACCCATCTGGTCTTCCCAGAAGGCTAGCGTGTGTGGCCTGCCTCTGGGTATAACCTGGGTGGCATTGGGGGGTGTGATTCCCTTTTTCTCCCCTGGCACTGAGAACGGCTGAAGGCCAGCTGAGTCCCTCTGCTGCTATCCCTCCTCCATCTGCATGCCATGCGGTTTCATGGTCCACTTCCCTGCACCGAGCACATGCCCCCTGGGGCCTGCCCGCCACTACCGAGTTTTATCACTCGAATATAGCAGAGCTTGTACTGAGCGCCTCCCCTCCCAGTTGTCCCTCGGCAGGAAACCTGGGCAAGCAGAGATGGCGACACAGTTTGAGGCCACGTCGAATGGCGTGGAACAAAGGGGCTTTTGCTGTCCTTTGGGGAGGGCTCCTGTCTGAGGGACAGGGTCCTGTGGGGACAGGCTGTGTCTTGTTCCTGGGGGCCTGGCAGTTCCTCTTGGAGAACTAAGGGGTTGTCATTCAGTGCTCAGGGGCAGGAACTTGAGGCCTTTCCAGATCTGGGCCTGGCTCTGGGCTTTCCACATCAGAGGGGAGCCCTGTTGTGACCCAGATCTGAACAGCTCCGGCCCTGTGCCAACAGGAGGTTGCCCTCTCTAGGCAGCAGCTTGAGATCTGTGGAGGGCTGGGCGCTCCGATGTCTGCCTTTGAAGGAGGAAGAAAGGGCTGGCTGGAGGGCTTTGATGCCCGCTGGCTGGCGGGAGTGAGTTCAACATCAGATGGCTGTTTCATCTTCAGAGGCTCCATGGCCTCCCAGCTCCCAGGATGCCGCTATAGTAGGAAGTGCCGTTTGCACAGTCACTGGATGCAGAGATGGCGTGACTTGGCCTCCGTGCCGAGTGCAGGATGCCCCTGTCCTCTCGGTGCCAAAGCCAAAGAACCAAACCCGACTTGGGGCAGTCCCACAAGTTAGGGGCAGAACTGCCCCCGAGGTTTTTTGCGTTAGTCTGGGTAGACTAGAGGAACAAATTCATAGACACTCATAGGTGTATGAGCAAGAGCTTTATATACATGAGCAATTGAATATTGAGAAAACATCCCAGCCCAGTCCAGATCAAGTCCATAAGTCCGATAT
>NW_022103922.1:4882716-4884482 GCF_000313985.2 Echinops telfairi
AACGGAAACCTCCAATTCTCAGCAGCCGAGAGCAGCGATCCACTGCGCCCCTGGGAATTCCTGAGTAAAACGACATGATGCCACGGCTCAGGCATGGAGGCTACTTAACACAAGGTCAGGGGTCTGCTGTCTGGGCAAGTCGAGGCTGTCTGCGCCCGTAGATCTGCAGTCTCAGAACCCCCCAAGGAGCAGCCCTCCTCTGTTCTACAGAGTCGCTGTGAGTCAGGGTTGACTTGATGGCAGTGGTTTTAGGTTGGGGGCAGAGGCAGGGAGGTCACTCTAAAACCGAAGCTGTTTCTCTGATGTCCAGCTACCTCCCAGCCAGCAAGGCTATCCACTTATCCATCACGCCTACTTCCTACACAGATGGGAGCTCATTGCCACCTACCCGGTTGCTTTGTGCAGTAATTAAGATGTGACTAAGGCAGGCTGCTAGGAGCCCTGGGGGTGGTGTGGTTATGCAATGGGTTGTGATCCAAATAGTAGGCAGTTCAAAACTACCTGAAGCTCCATGGGAGAAAGACTGGGCTTTCTACTCCTGAAAACAGCTACAGTCTTGGAAACCCACAGGGGATTGTTATGAATCAGCATGGACTCATGGCAGTAAGTTTAGTCTTTGAGGGTGGACAGCTAGCCAGAGCCCTGGTGGGTAACGTATTGCCCTGCTAACCGCAAGGTCTGCAGTTCAAAACCAACAGGGAGAAAGACAAGAAAAGACGAGGGAGAAAGACAAGATTCTCTATTCCCATAAAGAGCTATGGTTTCAGAAACTCACAGGGGCAGTTCTACCCTGTCTGTAGGGTCGCCATGAGTCAACAGACTCGATGGCAGTGTGTGTTTGGAAGGCTCACTGCTAAGATATTTCATGTGCTCAATCCGTGCAGGCACAGCCTGCTGATCAGACATCAGCCAGTCAGCACTGCTGGCCGAGGGGGAGGGAGGGCAATGAGAGAGGGACAGACAGCTGCCATCTTCTGCAGGCCACGTTCCCTCTGACAAAGAGCCGTGACCCTGGCAGACTCAGCCTGTCAGCGGAAGCCCTTGGGAAGAATGGGGTAGAAAAGTCAAAAGACAGAATCCCTGGGCAGGTGGCTGCCTGGTCTCCCCCAGCCTTGCATGCTCCCAGAACAAAAGCCCAGGGTGGCTTGAGCCAAGATAAATGCCCAAGACCTGAACACGGCATGGGTGTTGAGCGTGGGTTTCTCCCGGCTGCCTGGGTATAGGAAATGGTATATGTGTATGTGGGGGTGGGGTGAGGGGGTGGGAGGTTGGGGGGGCATGAAGGGGGCAAGGACTGGAGCTAGAGGTGAGCCTGCTGATAATCATCTGGGGAGCAGGCCCTTGAAGTGGGGCTGAAGCTTTGTTCTCAGGCTTGTTTGGTGAATGAAGTGCTCAGGCCCGAGTGGGCCCATTGTAAAGCTGGCTGTTGCTGTCCCCAAGGGCACCGATGCCTTCTATAGCTGGGAGGAGGCTGTCCCTCTCTCCGTTGGCATGGCCAGGCCTCAGAATAACCCACTCTCCCCCATGAGGCCTGGTGTCTGTGATTGGGCTGACCCCCAAGCAAACCCACCGCCCTGGAGTTAGTTCTGATGCACAGCGGCCATTCAGGAGGGAGAGGAGCAGCCTCACAGGAGTTCTGAGGCTGTAATTCATGCTGCGTGAAAGAGGAGGCTCTCTCCCCCTGGAAAGAGTTCCAGTCCTGGACACCCACAGAGGCAGCCCTGCTCCGTCCTGTAGGCTCGCCATGAGTTGGGAGGGACTCGCTG
>NW_022103922.1:4886239-4890723 GCF_000313985.2 Echinops telfairi
GTCTTACACTGTCTGACGTCTCCTTTCACCCACTTTTCTGTTGTCCGTCCCCCAGGGAGCAGGGTATATGGAGATCCTTGCAATTGGTTCCCCCTTCCTACCCCACTCTCCTTCCACCCTCCCGGTATCACCACTCTCACCACTGGTCCTGAAGGGGTCATCTGTCTGGATTCCCTGTGTTTCCAGTTCCTGTCTGCACCAGTGTCCATGCTCTGGTCCAGCCAGATTTGAAAGGTAGAACTGAGATGGTCACTCTTTATGGAAGCAGAAAGCCTTATCTTCCTCCCTCAGAGCGCCTGGTGGTCTCGAACGAAGGGCCTTGTGGTAGTAGTCCAACCCGTACCCACCACCAAGCAACCAGGGCTCCTTAATCAAAAGCAACGGGGGAAACTCACAACAGTGCGACCACGGTGAGACCCCCGATGCTAACAGCATGGTGGTATCATGATTTCTTCATTTTCACCCTGAGGGTAAAATCGATCCAAAACCAACCCCCCACCCCCACCCCCACCAACTCAGGTTTGCCCAAACTCTTAGAAATCTTCTCTCGAAAGACCTGGAGCACGCAGTTTCCAATCAAGTCGTTTCTCTTCAGCATTTCCCCAGCGGAGATGCCATCCCAGCACAGGCCCTAGAAAGCAGAGGCATCGCTGAAAAGTCTAAGAAAGAAAATTAGGATGAAGCACTTTTTAATGGAGAAAAAATGGGAAAGCATTTCATAGGCGGCAAGATTCTTCTCAGTCTGTGTATCATGTTTTCCCTCTCTCTCCTTTCACCTATTTCTCCTTTTGCTGGCAGATTGTATTTTTTTTGCTTCCCCCGCACCTCCACCTCTGGACCCCCGTCTCTCATCTTCCACTCTCACTCTCTGTAAACAGCACAGTAAAATACAACCGTCTCCTAGGTGATAAGCTGTCTTATTGATTTGGTTTGGTTTCTGGGGTGCCTGTTCAGACTTCAGATATTAAACGACGTCTTGGGGTTTAATCAACAAGAGCGGGTCTTTGGCAATCTCAGGGATAGGGAGGGGGCGGGGAGGAAATTGTGGTTGCAGGCAAGGCAGTCGAAAGCCAAATTGCCTCTGGGAATCAAGCCCAAGCTGGGTGTGGCCCAGGCTGGACCTGGAGAAGCCCCCTGAGAAGGATGTGTGGGATGCACGCACCACGCCCCTCTCCACAGTAACAGGACCAGAGGTGGCCTTGCAGATGGACTCTGAACTTGGAATGGTTTGCACAGAGCACAGGGCGACCGGGAGGGGTCAGTAAGGGGCTGTGGTCATTCTCTCAGCAGCACTCTTTTGCCTTCTGATGGGCATCCTGGCCAGACACCCTTCCTGCACTAGCCTCGTTCCTGCCAGGTGTTGACTGGTGCCCCACAAAGAAGCCATTTCAATCCCAGAGCACCCCGGACCCCATGGCGAGCAGCTCCAGAGCACCCTTCTGAGCTTTTTGCCCCTAAATCAAAGCAAACCGAAAATACAATGATGGATCCCAGTGTGCGGTCCAGACTGGAGTGAGAAAAGAACTTGGGGATTCGGACTCCTCTGCCCAGGAGCTCAGATTAGCTGGGCACAAAAGGCTGCTAAACACCCCCTCCCCCAAACTCACTGCCACCCACTCAATTCCGACGCCTAGTGACCCAGGGGACAGGGCTGAACTGCCCCTGTGGGTTTCTCAGACTATAAATCTTTGCAGGAGGAGAACCCCCCACTTTTCTCTCGTGGAGTGGTTTGGTGGTTTTAAACTGCTGGCCCGGTGGTCAGCCGCCAAATGAATAACTACTATACGATCAGGGCTTCTGGAGAAGGACATCGTGCTTGGTAAAAGTAGGGGGGCAGCGAACCAGAGGCAGGCCCTCAAGGAGATGGACGGACACTGTGGCTGCAGCAATGGGCTCAGGCATGGGGCCAATGGTGAGGAGGGCGCAGGGCCGGGCAGGGCTTCATTCTGTTGTGCACAGGGTTGCTATGGGTCGGAACCAACCTAATGGCACCTGACATCATAACCATTACAAACACACCCCAGAGGCACTGTCGGCTAAACATTGGGTCGCTGACCTCAAGGTTGGAGGTTCAAATCCACCAGCTACGCAGAGGGAGAAAGATGAGGCTTTTTACTCCTGTCAGGAGTTATAGTCTCAGAGACCTATCGGAACAGGTCTCCCCTGTCCTAGAGGGTCACTATGAGTCGGCATCCACTTGATGGCAGTGAGTTTGGGGGAGGGGTGTTTAGAGCTGAACAGCTAACCTCCAGGTCAGAGATTCAAACCTATCAGCCACTCCGAGCAAGAAAGATGAGGCTGTCTGCTCTCTTCCACAAAAAACGTACCACCTAGGAAACCTATATCGGGTCTTCATGAGTCAAAAGTCACTCAATGGCAGCGGTTTGGTGGAACACATCCCAAGAAGCCCTGGTGGTGCAGAGATGAAGCCCTCGCCAAGGGAGGACAAGGAGGCGGTGTGTTCTGGCGGCTCTTCTCTGTCCTGGCGGGCCCTTTGGTGTCGCAGCTCTGGGGTCGGGGTTGGGGTGTGTGCCATAGAAACTGGCCATTTTTAAATGAGCCCTCGAATCAAATGAAACAGGAACAGCCTTTGAAGAAAGCCATTGACCCCGGCAGTGGAATGGGACACCGTGTGGTCCTGGTTGCTGTTAGCGCTGTGCATTCAGTTCTGACCCATAGTATCTTCTGCACCACAGAACGACACACTGCCCGGTCCTGCACCACCCTCACCCTTGTCCCTATGTTTGAGCCCATGCTCGCCGCCACTGTGTCCACCCATCTCGCCGAGGGCCTTCTCTTTCCTGCTGTCCCTCTACTGTCCCAGGCAGGATGTCCCTTCTCCAGGGACTGGCCTCTCCTATGACACGTCCAAAGTCTAAGACAAAGTCTCTTCATCCTTGCCTCTAAGGCCCACTCGGCACAGTGTGTTTCCTAATTCTTCACTGCTTGCCGTCCGTCTGCAGAGTGGCTTGGCTCTGCTAGGCTGATGTCAAGGGCTAAGCCTGGGACCCTGGAGCCCCAGAATTGATGGCGGATTCTGAGGCAGGAGGAGAAGGCAGGGAATCCAGGAGTGGAATACGGAAGGGAATCAGCTTTGCTTTTTTTGCTTGTCCTAGAGAGCATCTGAGGAAGCCCCTGAGTAGAGCTGGCTATAGGGCAGGGCTTCAGAAAGGCCGTGGACACCTGGTATTGAGAGGACAAGGCATTTGTCCAGGAGCGTGTGGGACCCCTCTCCAGGTCTGGCACGTGGGGGTGGGAGGTGTCCACATGAGTTGGAATCAGCGCAGGGCCATTGTTTTTCTCCCAGCCTTTGAAGAATGAGCGCTTGTTCCCTCTGGAAATCCGGGTCCATTGGGCCACCAAGCTCCAACTTAGAAAAGAAGGAAGCTGGGTCTTCAAAGGAGGAAGTGCCCTGGGGGGTTGAGGCCCAGACGGGTGAGACTGGGGAGAGAGAGAAAAGATCTTAAAACCTGGAAAACCAGTTGCTGCAGCCACTCCGCTCTGGCTCCTGGCGAAGCCCGTGTGTGTTGGGGGACCGGGCTCGGAGGGGCTTTCCGGGGCCGATTTTCCAGCAGGAAACGGCCAGGCCTTTCTTCAGTCATCTCTCGGTGGCTGGAAACCTCCGACCTTTGGGTGAGCAGCCCAGCCTGCTGACCGCTTGCACCCCGGGGAATCCGGAAAGGGACGAGGCGGACGGAAACCCCGGAATCTGGGAATGAATCTGGGGAAGGTGTGTCAGGCCGGGCTGTCTAGGGAAACAAGCCCAGTGACTACCATCTGTGTCTAAGGAAGAGCTGCTGCCAACGAGCAGTTAGACACCCAGAAGGCCTCCCAGCCCAGGCCACCTCAGTCCCGTAAGCCCCAAGCCCCTCCTGAGACCCATGTTGCCGCGTGCTGGTGACACAGATTGGTGAACCGGGAAGCAGGAAGGTCACAGGCCGGTGGGTGCATGAATCCATGAGCCCGTGGTCATTGGAGATGGGGGTGGGGTGGGGGGCACCAGCAGCTCTAGGGGTCAGTGGCAGAGTCCCGGTAAGCGGGAAGGCAAAGGGGCAGAAAGAGAGGCAGTTCCCGGAGTCCCGTGTTGTCATACAAAAGGCTACACTCCCAGAGGTATCTCCAGGCTCCATGCCTAGCCATGAGTATCTAGTTGACATGAAAATCACCCATAGGAGGTCATTTTTCTTTTTAAATCATTTTATTGGGGGCTCTTATAGCTCTTATATCCATCCATCCATTGCATCAAGCACATCTGTACATATATTGCCATCATCATTCTCAAAACATTTTCTTTCTACTTGAGCCCCTGATATCAGTCCCTAATTTTCCCCTCTCCACCCTCCCTCCTTCATGAACCCTTGATAATTTATAAATTCCCCCCTCCTCCCGCCATGTCTTACACAGACTGCTGTCTCCCTTCACCCACTTTTCTGTGTCCATCCCCCTAGGAGGGGGTTATATGTAGATCCTTGTGATCAGCTCCC
>NW_022103922.1:4891719-4893048 GCF_000313985.2 Echinops telfairi
CTAGGTTAATAGCCCAGTGCTCTATCCACTGCGATACTCAAAACTCACTGCCACTGATCAGACTTCTACCATGACCTTATAAGACAGGGTAGAACTGCTCTTGTGAGTTTCTAAGACAGTAACTCTTTACAGAGACCAGGGTAGGGAAGGCCCAGCTTGCAAATTCATCAACGCCAGCTAACGTCATCGCCCGCCTCACCGAAGAGAGGTAGTTCCAGCCAACACATTCCAAACTTACTGCCATCGAGTCCATGCCTTGGGTTTCCACGTAGCAGTTATTACATGATGGACTGGGAACCGCACAGTCACCAGTTTGAAGCCACCAGCCTCTTCTTGGCAAAGACAGGGTCTTCTGCTCCCATAAACCGTTCTAGCCATCACATTAGGGGTGGGTTTGTTCAATGTTTGACCGGTGTGGCTCTCGAATGATGTTGTAAATATCCACCCCTGACATAGGTTCAACCTCCTTGGGGTCCTTTCTGCCCACAGAGCGGCAATGGGAACAGTTTGGGGAGTGTGGGTTTCAACGTGGACTGCTAAAGAGGGGCAGAGTCTCTAACAGGGACTTCGCTGCATTCCTTTGGTGGGTTTAGGGCACTAGGGCCCAGGGGGTCATGAGTCCTACCCTGATGGCCTGGGTTAGAGGGCCCTGAGTCAATCTTGTGTCCGTAGACTAACCAAGGTTCCTTTGTTGCTTCTGTGGTCTCTCCTGCAACTGTGATGAGTTGATCTGTCACCAATCATGATGTTGTGACAATTCCCTTTGTTCTCCCTGTCCTATTTCAATGGCCGAGTTTCTGTGACTCTGTGGACACCATGTTGGCCTTGCGCCTCATCTCTGTTTTGTCTTTGTCCTGCTTCCTGTTGTTCAGGGCCATCCAGTCCAGCCCCCCAGGTGACCCCATGCATGACAGAAGGAGACAGACTGGTGCGATGTAATCAATGTCCTCCTTAAATTGCATCTGAGATTTGGGCTCTCTTTCCCAGTGGCATAGTGGTTACCTGTTGGGCTGCTAACTGAAAGGTCAGCAGTTCAAAACCACCAGCCACACGGGGGAGACAGGCAGGGCCGTTTAGGGTTATGGTCTTGGAAACTCACAAGGTCAGCTCTACCCTGTCCTGTAGGATCACTCTGACTCAGAATGGACCCAGTGGCAGTGAGGTTGGTTTGGTGGCTCTGTCCCCTAAAACACCATCCCACGACGTATGCTCATTTTGTCATGGGATGTTGGTTACAATCTCTACGTGTCTGTGAAGATTGCCAGCTTTGGGAAGCCACAGGGCCAGTTCTGCTCTGCCCTAGACGGTGGCCAAGACTCAGGACCCACT
>NW_022103922.1:4893596-4900827 GCF_000313985.2 Echinops telfairi
TTCAGACTCATGCAACACATGCAATGACACTGAATGCAGGACGATCACAGGTCAGTGGGTGCAAAGTCTTGTGGATCCAGTGGCAGTAGAAGCATCTCAGTGCTGGCAGGGATCTCCACGTGACTCCTCCAGTTCCCAGGGCATGGGGTCTATCAGCGTCGTGCCATGTGTCTTGTCAGTAGGCCAGCTCTCAGGGAGGGAGCAGAGAGAGTGTGCTTTCCGCCTCTAAGGAGGAAATACAGGGATTCCCAGAATCCTCAGGGAAAGGCCTCATTGGCTATACAATGATTGACAGGCTAGACTCCACCCTATTCTCTCACCATTCTCTCAAATTGACAACAGATTACATGTAACTGCCACACCACGCTTCTCTTCGCCATGGACAGAAACGCATTTCCACCAGGAACCCGCATCTGTCCTCCTGAAAGAAGAAGATCGCCAGGCCTTTCTTCCCAACCCATCTTCATCCGGAACCAGTCCAAGCCAAAGCCTGCCATCGAGTTGATAGGACAGGGTGGAACTGCCCCTGTGGGTTTCTGAGCCTGTAACTCTTTACAGGAGTAGAAAGCCTCATCTTTCTTCCCAAGGAGCAGCTGGTGGTTTCAAACCGCTGACCTTGCGGATCGCAGCCTGATACGTAACTCCTCCACTGCCGGAGCTACTCTTAGCTCTGCAGAAACCCGCTCAGCATCATGGCAACACATAGTCTCCACTGACAAATGTCCTTCGGCTGCTTCTCCCGGCCTCCTCTTACCCGGGACAGCAAGGACACTTGGGGCAGGCAGGGCCACTGCCTCACACAGCAACTGGGAGACCCGCTTAGATGAGAGAGGAAGGAAGGAGTAGCCAACACTGATTGGGCAAAGAGCAGGAGAATAACGTCAATGCAGGCACTAGAAGCCCACTGCTCTGAACTCGATTCTGACTCACAGCGACCCCTGCAGGACAGAGTAGACCTGCTCCCGGGGGTCAGAGGCTGTCAGTCTTGATGGGAGCAGGTGGCTGTCAGTCTCAAGGTTCTCCCACGGGTGGGCCGATGGGTTTGCAACTCTGATGTCAGCGGTTCTCAACCTGTGTGTCGCAACCTCTTTGGGGGTTCGAACAACCCTTTCACATGGGTTGCCTGATTCATAACAGTAGCAAAATTACAATTATGAATTACCAATGAAAATAATTTTATGGTTGGGGGAACTGTATGAAAGGGCTGCAGCATGAGGAAGGTGGAGAACCACCACTGAGATGTCATGGTTAGCAGTTCAAAGCTTAACCCATAGTTAACCCTGCCAGGACTCCTCCCACTTTGTATTCTTTTCTGAGCCAGCCACCTCGAAGACCCAACAGGCTGCTTCTGTGGGCTCCTGGTCACCAGGTTTCAGCCTGCAATTCTGTGCTGCAGGGTTCCCAACCCCCCTCACCCCCTTGGAGGTAGGGTTTACACGACACAGGGCCATCCAGCCTCCCACACAGTCAGTCTCGGGGACTAAGGATTAGTAAAAGGGGGACAGTTCACATTCCTCTCTATCCTGAGAGCTTCAGATGTTTTGCGAGTAGGAAAAGCGGTGAGCCAAACAGAAACTGCCAAGAAACATCGTGGTGCAAATGATTAATAGATTCAGCTGCTCACCGGAAGCTGCTCACTTGGAAGAAAGATCTGTTGATCGTCTTCAGGGAATCAGCCACAGGAAACCGTCGGGAACACAGTTCTAGCTGGGATGATGCCAAAGTAGCTGGAGAGAGTGTGTATGTATATGTGTGTCTGTGTAATTCACACATAAAAGATCCCTGGTGTGATATTGATGACCTGTTGGATGCTCACCCCAAGGCCAGCACTTAGAACCCACCAAGCTCTTTTCAGGAGATAGATGAGGCTGCCTGCTTCCTGAAAGATACACAGTCCGAGAACCCCACAAGACTAGTCCTATAGGGTCAGATCTGGTGGTGGTGTGGTTACGTGCTGGGCTGCCACCTGCATGGTGGACAGTTTGAAACCACCAGCAGCTCCCCTGGAGAAAGACTTGGCTTTCTACTCCCATTAACAGTGACAGTCTGGGAAACCCACAGGGGGGCGCTAGCAGTCAGCATTGACTAAGGCAGTGAGTGAGATAGGATCATTATAAAGTTAGAAAACCCAAATGGAAGAACACGCTCAGCCTGTCTTAAACCGAAAGAACTCAAGAAAAATTCAAGCCTCCAATTGAAATGTTGAAAGATTCTGTTAGTCCAGGTAGACTAGAGAAACAAATTCAGAGACTCATAGGTGTATAAAAAAGAGCTTTATATAAAAGAGTAATTGTATATTAAGAAAATATCCCAGCCCAGTCCAGCTCAAATCCATAAATTCGATATTAACCCCATATGTTCGATACTAGCCTGTAAATTCCTCTTCAAACTCACGCAACACAAGCAATGATGCCGAGTGCAGGAAGATCACAGGCCAGTGGGTGGAAAGTCTTGTGGATCTAGTGGTGATAGAAGCACCTTAGCCCTGGGGTGGGTCTCCATGGCTCCATCAGCATAGCTCCATGTGGCTTGTCAACAGGAATGTCTCAAAGGGAAAGAGAGTGTATCTGGCCTCCAGTGAGATATTTATTTCCATAGTGCTTCCAAATGAGGTCATCAAGCTGCAACGTGATTGACAGGCTAGACTCCACCCCTTCACAAGTTGACAGGAGATTATGTAACTGCCACAGATTCTATGGGCCAAATATTGAATGAAATGGGAAACATCAGAAGAAGATGGAACGAATACACAGAGTCACTGTACCAAAAAGAACTGGTTGATATTCCACCAATTTAGGAGGTAGCAAATGAACAGCATGACCAATGGCACATTTAAGCTGTACTGAGAGCATCAGCCACAAACAAGGCTCTGAGAATTGATGGAATATCGATCAAAATGTTTTCAACAAACTGATGAAACACTGGAAGCACTTATTCATGTATGCCAGGGAATTTGGAAGACAGCTACCTGGCGAACTGACTGGAAGAGATCCATATTTGTACCCATTCCAAAGAAAGATGACCCAATAGAATGTGAAAACTATAAAACAGTATCGATGATATCACATGCAAGTAAAATTGTTTGAAGATCATTCAACAACGGTTGCAGCACTGCATTGACAGGGAGCTGCTGGGAGGTTCAGGGCGGATGCAGAAGAGGAGGTGGACCAAGGGACATCATTGCTGATGTCCGATGGATCTTGGCTCAAAGCAGAGAACAGAAAGATGTTTGCTTGTGTTTTATTGACTCTGCCAAGGCATTCGACTGTGCAGACCATAACAAAATATGGATAGCCTGGAGAAGAATGGGAATTCCAGAGCACCCCCTTGTGCTCATGCAGAGCTCATGTACCTGGATCAAGAGGGAGTTGTGCGAACAGAATAAGGAAATGCTACGTGGCTTAAAACCAGGTGTGCGTGAGGGTGGGGTCCTTTCGCCAGGCTTGTTCCATCTGTGTGCTGAGCAGATCAGAGAAGCTGGCTTCTATGAAGAAGAATGGGCATCAGGATTAGAGGAAGGTTTATTAATAATCTTTGATACGCAAAAGACACAACCCTGCTTGTTGAAAGTGAGGAGGACTTGAAGCACTTACTAATGAAGATCAAGGACGGCAGTTTTCCGTATAGATCACAGCTGACTGTAGCCAAGACCCAAATCTTCACAACTGCACCGACAGGCACCATCATGACAAATGGAGGAAAGGTTGACCTTGTCAAGGCTTTGTCTTGCGTGGATCCACAGTCAAGGCTCGTGGAAGCAGCAGCCCAGAGACTAAAAGATGAGTTGCCTTGGGTAAACCTGCGGCACAAGATGTCTTTAGAGGATCGAAAAGCAAGGATGTTACTTTGAGGACTAAGGTGCCCCTGACCCAAGCCATGGTGTTTTTCTTTGCTGTACACGCCTATGATAGTTGGACACGGAATAAGGAAGATGGAAGGAAAATGATGCGTTTGAATGCGGGTGCTAGCGAAGACTATCGAGAGTCTCACAGACTGCTACAAGACAAGCAGATCTGCTTCGGAAAAGGTACAGCCAGAATGTTCCTCAGGAGGAGCGATGGAGAGACTTCATCTCACTTGCACTGGGCATGCTATCTGGAGAGACCTGTCCCCATCGCAGGGCATCGGGCTTGCTACAGTCGGCCGTCAGAGCAAAAAGAAGACAGTCCTCAAGGAGCAGGGATGGCACAGAGGCTGCAACAGGGGGTCAGACAGAGCAATGGCCAGGGTGGCGCAGGGCCGGGCAGGGTTTCCTTCTGTTGTACATAGGGTCGCTATGGGTCGGACCCTACTCGATGGCACCTAGCAACAACAACCACAACAACACATCTATGCACAATTATCTATTTGTCTGCTTCCCAACTCTGAGAGAGAAGCCTCTGCAGGCAGGGACCACTCTGCAGGGCCTCTGCTGTCTCTCCTTAAAACAGCGCCCGGTGCACTCGAGAGATTCAGTACGATTAGGTGAATGAGCCCACGGATTTGCTCAAACCGACCTTTTCCTGATGAACTCACTGAAGCAGAAGAGGTTAATTTTAGGCAGCGCCGAGAAAGGTCAATCAGGATCCACAGGTAGTCAGAACACTGTAACCACCAGCACCCGCCTGCACAGCCCTCACCAGCGAGTCAGACTGTCACTATGGCAACCTGCTCTGGCTTGTCAGCTGGTGATGAATATTTACACCGTTAATTTACCTGCTCTAAATCACCGCCTGCTTCTCCCCTTCCGTATGGTCCCTGCTGTCCCCACCTCTCTTGCCCCGTCACCTTAACCGGGTCCCGCTTTGCTGTTCCGGTTGTTTGCTGCTGTTAAGTGCATTCTGGCTCTGGAGACCCCAGGTGTACCGAGTAAAGACTGCCCCACAGCGTCTGCAAGGGTTGACCCCACATGTACCCAGGTTGCAAGAGATTGCCAGGCCTTCCTGTAGCACCACCTCTGGATAGGTTTGAGTCACCAGCCTTCTGGAAAGGAATCTGGCGGCTCACCGTTTCACCACCCAGGGAACTCCACCCGGTCACATACCCCAATCCCAGCACCATGAGGTCAGTTCAGGTGCATGGCAACCCTAGGATCAAGTACAACCCAGCTTTATTGACTTTCTAAGCCTGCCCATCTTTAGATAAAAGACTGCTTCATCTTTCTCCCTTGGAGTAGTGGGTGGGTTTGAACCACTGACCTTGTGGTTAGCAGTCCAAAGCACAACCCACTACGCCACCAGTGGTTAGACGTTGGGCTGATCACCTCTCCTCTACTGCTGCTTCTCTCTGTGGGTGCAGGGACTTTGAGGTGCTAGGATACAGCTGGGCTCTGATGATACTCACTGGTTACTACCTCCAACCTGCAAAACCACATTCACTGCCATCACTCACAGTGACCCTATAGGGTAGGGATGAACTTCCCCTGTGGATTTCTGATACTGTGACTTGAAAGCCTTATCTTTCTCCCAAAGGAAGGGCTGGTGGGCTTGAACTGCTGACCTTGCAATTAGCAGCCCAGCTCGTAACCACTATGCCACCAGGGCTTCTCTAACCTCAGTCTAGCCCAATCCAAATCTCTGCCTGGTGAATCTTGACACACGTTGGTCATTCTTCAGCTTTCTCTGAAACTCCATACTCTTCCCAATCAGGCAGCTAGAACAAATGTGAAACCTAGACTCACTTGTCCTGAACTCAAAGTGGAATCATAGCGACCCTGTAGGGTTTCTGAGACTAACTTCACAAGAGTGGAAAGTCTCATCTTTCTCCCGAGGAGCAGCTGAGGGGTTTCACACTGTTGACCTTGTGGTTAGCTGCCCATGTTGTAACCCTTGATGCCATCAGCACTCAATTTAGGCCCCTATAATTCTAGCACATCATTGATAATCAATGCATTTGAATGGATGGGTTAATGGGTAGATAAATGTGTGACTATTTGGATAAAATGATGGATGGATGGATAGTTGGATGGATGGGTAGTTGGATGGATGGATAGTTGGATGGATGGGTAGTTGGATTGATGGATAGTTGGATGGATGGGTAGTTGGATGGGTGGGTAGTTGGATGGGTGGGTAGTTGGATGGATGGGTAGTTAGATGGATGGGTAGTTGGATGGATGGATGGATGGATGGAGTAAGATAGTGAAAGTCCCCTCTGAAAACTTTTAGGAAAAATGTGGAACTTGGACCAGCAAAGAATAAACAGTAATATTTTTGGTTTCTAAGGGAAATAAAAGCACATTCTGTGTGTTTTAGGGAGATAAAACCCCAGACCAACCCCATGGCCATCGAGTTGATGCTGACTCAGACTGGCCCCAGAGGACAAGATAGAACTGCCTCTGTGCGTTTCTGAGATGGCAATTCTTTACGGGAGCTGCAAGCCTCATCTCTCTCCTGTGAAGCAGCTGGTGGGTGTGAAACACTGACCTTGCAGCTAACAGCCCAACTTGTAACCCTCTCTATCACCAGGCTTTTCTAGGGGGAACGAGACCATCTAATTTAAATAAATTTGGACAGGTTCTCAGGAAAGACCAGTCTCTGGTAAAGGAGCGCATGCTTAGTAGAGCAGAAGGTCCATGAAAGAGCGGAAGACGTGGGAGGAGATGGGGGGACACAGTGGCTGCAGCGATGGGTTTCAACATAATGATTATGAGGATGGTGCAGGACTGCGCAGGGTCTCCTTCCGCTGTCAACGGGGTTGCTATGAGTCGGAGCTGACTTGAAGGCACCTAACAGCAAAACAAGACAAAGACAAGTGATCCGGACCAGAGAGACACCCGCGGAAGGCCACGATGGTGTCCAAGGATTCGCAGAAACTCAGCCACTCATATGGGGCAGGGAGAACAAAGGAGACTGTCACAATGTCAGGTGAGTGGCAGACCACTTCTTCACCATTGCAGGCGGGACGACGGAAGCAGGGACCAAGATTGGGATACTTTCACTACTGCAGATGGAACAGCGTACAAGATTGCCGCCATGCCCTCTGACCAAGGCAGTCAGAGTAAGACTCATAACGATGCATCCATCAAGGGCACACCCGGGCAAGTTCCCAAGGACAAAACTGCCCCTTCTCGGCCTCCCTAGAAAAGGGTCATAATCCACGTTCAAACCCAAGTTGCCCGAGGGCAAAGCTTTTCACGTTGCAGGTCCGTGGTCAGAAAGAACTCCATGGAAGATGAATCTGTGTGGAGACTCCCAACAAGGTGCCAGGCTCCCAATGTAAACGTGCTGAGAGTGTCAGCTCTCATACATAGGTC
>NW_022103922.1:4901435-4910764 GCF_000313985.2 Echinops telfairi
TAGACTCCACCCCTTCACTCAAGTTGACAGGAGATGATGTAACTGCCACAGCCCGTCTCAGCAGTTTCCAGGCTTCCACAGACTGGGAAGAAAGGCCTGGCAATCTGCTTCTGGGGGAAATTAACAGCTATTAAGAACCCTTTGGATCATCTTTATATTCTGACACATGTGGGGCTGCTGTGAGTTGAAACAGAAGTGGTTTCTTGAACTTACTGTCTGCAAAGCATTCTCTTAGGCACCATCCACTTGGCATCCCAGGGGACAGGAAGTCATCCCAAATGGGCAGTGTGGTAGTTACATCATCTGTTGTCAATTTGAGACTTAAGAGTGAAGGGGTGGAGTCTAGTCTGTCAATCAGGTCTTAGCCAATGAGGCCTCTGTGTGGGCGTGGCCTTCTCCCGAGGATTCTGGGAACTTCTGTATTTCCTCCTTGGAGGTGGGAGACATTCTCTCTCTTGGCTCACTCCCTGAGAGATGCTCTACTGACAAACACATGGCACTACAATGATAGACCCCATGCCCTGGGAACTGAAGGAGTCACGTGGAAACCCCTGCCAATGCTGAGATGCTTACAATGCCACTGGATCCACAAGACTTCCCACCCACTGGCCTGTTCCTGCACTCAGCATGTTTCGTGTGTTTTGTGAGTCTGAAGAGGACTTTAATGAATGGTATTAGACATATGGGCTAATATCAGACTTATTGACTTGATCTGGACTGGGCTGGGATATTTCTCAATATTTAACTGCTCTTGTATATAAACCTCTTTCTTATACACATGAGTATCTATGAAGTTGTTTTCTAGTCTGCCCAGACTAACAGTGAGCAACCATGACACCATCAGGGTGTCTTGGTGTGTACATTTTCATCATGTGCATATGTGTATATTTCTACATGGGCAAGGGAGTGTGTGGTGTCCCTGGGAAGATGGCTCCTTAGCCCACCCTGTCGAGTTGGTTCTTACTCCTGGTGATGCTAAAGGGCAGAAGAGAACAGAGTTTCCTGAAATTGTAATTCTTTTATTAGTAATCATTTTATTGGCTCTTACACATCTCATAACAATCCATCACTCGATTATATTCAGCACATTTGTATATATATTGCCATCAACATTTCCCAAACATTTTCTTTCTACTTGAGCCCTTGGGATCAGCTCCTGCAGCAGGCAGCCTCGTCTTTCTCTCAAGGAGAGACTGGTGGGTTCGAACTGCTGGCCTCGTGGTTTGCAGCTCAGTGGGCAGGCCCACTATCCCATCAGGCACTTCCTGCTTCCTTTACTCACTTAGCTGGTGACTATTCCAAGTGAGGAGGATGACAGAGAACCTGCATTCTTCTGGTTGACAGGGATGAACACTAACATCTCCATCCATGTGTCTGTCCCTTCTTGGATCCATCAGTCCCCTTCCAAGGAGCAGATGTCCTCCAGATAGGCTTCAGCAATGCCACTCCCCCAACAGCCCACTGCAGGCTCACTGCATCTCCTGGCCGACCTAACCTCCCTGCTTCCAAACCTCCACCCCTCTGCTGGTCTGCTTCCCTGCAGAGCCCGTGGACAGGTGTCGCCTCCTTGGTGGCCTGATCCTCTTGTGAGAACACTGCCCGCACACCAAGGCCGGCTGCCCAGGCAGCTGCCAGATGGGGGGATCCTGACTGGAAGCATTCATGTGCTGAAACACTGCCAACTGGCTGGCACTCTGCAAACCACCGTGGCTTTGGAGACACACTGGCCGCCATGGTGGACAGGCACCATGGAGGCAGCAGTGGCAGAGGGTGGGGATAACGGGGCTGCCTATGGCATCTGTATTTGAGATTGCTTGCTGAACCTTCACCAAGGTTCTTGCTTGTGTTCCTGTTCATCTCTAGCGGTAACCCACAGCCTTGGGTCTCGGTGGCCGCTGTGCATTCCCGGTGGCAGACTTCTTAGGACAAGCCCAAGCACTCTCACACTGGAGATCCCCTTTTCGGTCAGAACCAGTCATGCAGGAGAAGGAAGGTCACATGGCAGTTTCAAGGTGGAGAAAATGGTTCTGTCACGGGGGTGGGCCCGCTTGGGGCTGCCAGCCGGAGTTTGAATGAAATCAGAAACCTTGGGTGCCGCGTGGGCACCTTAGAGGCACGGTGAAGGGGGAGGGCTTGATCTACAACCGGCGATACTCCACTGCTGTGGATACGGTGTTCACGCGCCAATTTCTTGGAAGGAGAGTGCCAGGTCTTTGTTCCTACTCTGTCTTAGTCCGGAAGCTCTTTTGAATCCTGTCCACCACCGATGACTCTTCTGGTATCTGAAATCCTGGTGGCATAGCTTCTAGCATCACAGAGACCGGCCAGCCAGCCCAGTACAGCGAGGGACAGGCTAGTGGTAGCTCCACCGTGGGAGGCGTGCGTACATCCTCGTGTCCATTTGAGGTCCGTGGAAATTCTTGTGTTAGGTGTGTCTGTTTGTTCCCATCCACTTATTTTGCAAAACCTACCCAGGGCGTTAGCATCCATGCCAGTAAACGTGTACAACCCACTGCCGTCAGTCCATTCGATGAAACAGAACAGGACTGCTCCGTAGGGCATCGGAGACTCCAGATTGTAAGGAAGCAGACTGTCTCCTTTTCCTCCTGTTCATTAGCCGGCAGGTTTGAACCTCTCACCTTCCAAAGCTTTACTTACCCAGCCACCATCTCCTATAGCTCAAATGGAATCAGAAGAGCATGGAAGAGTAGAGGTGTGCATACTCTCATGTGTTAATGTATGTGTGCCTGCAACGTGGCAGCAGGATTGGAGGAGGGCTTGGTATTATTAATAACTTGCAGACGACACAACCTTGCTCGTTGAAAGTGAGGAGGACTTGAAGCACTTGCTGATGAAGGTCAAGGACTGGGGCCTTCAGTCTGATGAGAAATCAATGTAAGGAAGACCCAAATCCTCACAATGGACTCAATGGGCAACATCACAGTAAACAAGAAGTTACCCAGGATTTCATTTTGCTTGGATACACAATCAATGCTCATGGAAGCAGCAGTCAAGCAATCACATGACCAATTGAACTGGGCAAATCTGCTGCACAAGACTCTCCCATTGTGTGGGTGACACACATATAGTCTATTCATCCATTTACCCATCCGTCTATCTGTCTATCCATCCATCCATCCGTCCGTCCGTCTGTCGGTCGATGTGTCCGTCCATCCATCCATCCATCCATCCATCCATCCATCCATCCATCCATCCTTCGTGCTGGGCCTTGGGTGGATGAGAGTAGCACTTCGGTGAACATCATGGCCAGGGTGTGGGTGGGTATCCGTCTCCAGGATACATTTCTGGGCTGGGTGAGGAGGAGCTGGGAGGAGTGAGGGCACAGTAAAGGTGAGGGAATGGAGTTGGGAGGGACCAGGAGGCAGACAAGCAATGGGAGCTGAGGCGGTGGGAAAGGCTGGGAGCATTTTCAAGTGGAGTCACAAGGAGACAGACTGATCCCTGAGGCAGCACTGGTGTGGTCAGTGAGGAGGTGGGTTGAGTCAGCAATCATACGGGAAATGAGGGGGTGGGAAGGGCCAGGATGGCACCAGCAGGTGCTCAGGGGGGTGAGGTCGAGGGGCCCAGAGATGGCTGAGTAGAAGTATGTGAAGAGGGGACAGGAGGCAGTGCCTGTATGGGAGGTGAGGTAGTAGGGAAGCCAAATGAAAGGCCAGGTGTGTTGAGTAAGAAGGTGCCAAGTCAGAAAACAACGTAACCTGGGAGCTGAGGAGGCGGGAGGTGGCTCATGGGCAGAGAGAAGGTGGTACAGGCCTGAAGGCCAGCGTGGAGTTAGGGGGAGGTAGATTGCCAAGAAGGCCCAGCATTAGGACGGTGGTGAGCTGGAGGAGGGAAGGCGCAGGTGTGAAGGCTCAGCATGCGGGCAGGGCAGGCCATCACAGAGGTGTGGGCACCGAGGGCTGGGAGGACCCCTAAAGCAGCCACATTCTGCTCACTAAGACCATGGGAGGGATCAGAAACCCCAGGATGTGAGGAGAGAAAGTCTGAAGGGTCCCGGTGCTCCTCAAGAATGGAATTGAGGAGGTGGGAGGGCTCAGGTGATTGCCAGGTCTCACGAAGAGGTGGGAGGGGCCAGCAGAAGGCATGGGTGGTCTGCGCAATGAGCCAATGCGAAGAGCCACGAGACAGCCAAGGACTAGGTGGGCAGGGTCAGGAGGGGCCAGTGTATGAGACAAAGGAGAGATGGGGCAGGTGAAGACAGAGCCTTAGGATTCAGGAGGGAAGAGGGTTTCAAAGAAGGCACAGGTGAGGTCGAAGACCAGATGGGGAGGGCCAGGAGGTTACATGTATGCATAATGAAGAGGTTCACGGCCCAAGGAGGACACCCAGGTAGGAGCGATTGGGCGACTCAGGGGACAGGAGTCAGCCCAGCGTGAGGCATTGAACCTTGAGCATGCCCACGTGTGAGGAGTGAGGAGGTGGGCAAGGTTCCTGACCCCTGACCACCACTAGATGGATGACCAGCCACAATAAGGTTCTGCAAGGCCAGGAGCAGGTTAGACAGAGGACGATGAGCAGGTGCAGATGATAGCCAGATAGCAGGAAGTGAGAGAGGGCCATGGGTCCATGGGTGCTGGTGGACTTCACCACCCTGCCTCCAGCTCCTCCCTGAAGCTCCCAGTGCTGAACACGTGCACACAGCAGGGAGCACGCCTTGGATGCTTGGACTTGGCTCTGAGGCCTGGAGGCTGCATCTCTGCCCTTCCTTGGAAGCTGACCACCTTCAGGTAGCCTCAGCAGGCTTCACTAGGAATGGACGCAGGCTCAGAATCGCTTCACGGAGGGGCCAGGAAGGCAGGTGTTTGTCTTGACCCAGCAGGTATCTGAGGCTGGGTTCTGAAGCAAAACCAGTGCCTCTTACATAAGTGAGTCTACACAGAGGTTTATCTCAAGGAAGTGGCTCACACAGATCTCGTGGTGGTTGTTGATGTCAGGTGGTGTCCAGTGGACTCTGACTCCCAGGGCCCCCCACGGACAAGAGAAGGAAACACTGCCATCCCACACCATCCTCACCCATGGGTACGTTTGAGCCCCTTGTTGCAGCCACGGTGTCAATCCATCTCCCGGACCACCTTCCCCTTTCCTGGTGGTCTCCGCCTTCACGTCTGTGCACAAGACCTCTTGAGGGTATTGGGGGGCAAGGATGTTACTCCGAGGACTATGGTGCGCCTGATCCAAGCCATGGCCTTCCCCACAGCATGGCACCCATGGGAAAGTTGGACACGGAATAAGGAAGACCACAAAAGAATGGGTGCATCTGAATTGTGGTGCTGGCTAAGAATGTGGATTGTGCCAGGGGCTGCCAAAGGACCAACCAGTCTTGGAAGAGAGTGCTCCTTGTTGGCGAGGATGATGGCAAGGCCTGGCCCTACTGGCATAGACACAATCATGAAGATGGTGCAGGGCCGGGCAGTGTTTCATTCTGTGGTCCACAGGGATGCAATGTCACCTAGCAGTGACTCCTTTACCAAGCAGGGCGTCCCTTTCCAGTGACCGCTCTCTCGTGAGAACATGTACAAAACGTGACCCTAGTCTGACCGTCCTTGCTCCAAGGACCATTCCGGCTGTACTTCTCCCAAGCACATGGGTTTGTTCTTCGGGAAGTACAGGGTACCATCAATATTCTTCGCTGACACCATAATCCAAATGCCTCGTTTCTTCTTTCTTCCTCTTTATTCATTGTTCAACCTGCAGGAGATCGAAAATACCAAGATTTGGGTCAGGGGCACCTTAGTCCTTAAAGTGACACCCTTGCTCTTGAATACTTAAAGAGGTCCGTGCAGCCGATGTGCCCTATGGAAGCCACGCTTATGACCTCTTGCCTGCTGCTTCCATGAGCATTCATTGTGGATCCAAGCAAGATGAACTCCTTGGCAACTTCAGTCTCTTCTCCATCTATCACGATGCTACCTATTGGCCCAGCCGGGAGGATTGGGGTTTTCTTTACATCGAATTGTAGTCCATACAGAAGGCTCCAAGCCTTGCTCTTCATCAGCAAGGGCTTCAAGTCCTCATCACTTTCAGCAGCCAGGTTGTCACCTGTGTGTCTCAGGTTGTTCATCAGCCTTCCTCCCATCCCGCTGCCACACATGCTGCTTCATGTAAACCAGCTGCTCGCATTGTCCGATCAGCATACAGATTGAACAATATGTTGAAAGGATACAACCCTCAGGCACACATTTCCTGAGTTTAAACCATATACTATCCCCCTTGTTATCTCTGTACAACTGCCTCTTGGCCCACATACAGGTTCCACGTGAGCACAATGACGTGTTCTGGAATTCCCCAATTGCTATCCAGCGTTTGCTACGATCCACACAGTGGAATGCCTTTGCATAGTCTGTAACATGCAAGTAAGCATCTTGCTGGTATTCTCGGCTTTCAACCAAGAGCCCTTTGACTTAGCAGTGTTTTGTTTTGAACACACACACACACACACACACACACACACACACACACACACGATATATCCTCTTCTGATTCAAGTGTGAATTTTTGCCAGCTCTGCCCCTGCGCTGCTGCAACCATTGTTGAATAATCTTCAGCAAAATTTTACTTGCCATGGAACAACATATCAACCTGTGTGATCACGGGGTGTCGAACGGATCACTGAAGACAAATGGGTGCATAAGCAAATGTGGTGAAGAAAGCTGATGGTGCCCGGCTATCAAAAAGTATAGCGTCTGGGGTCTTAAAGGCTTGAAGGTAATCAAGCGGCCATCAAGCTCAGAAGCAACAAAGCCCACATGGAAGAAGCACACCAGCCTATGCAACCACGAGGTGTCAAAGGTGTGTAAGGCATCATCAGAACAAAAAATCTTACCATAGTGAATGATGGGGGGAGTGCGGAGTGGAGATCCAAAGCCCATTAGTAGGCCACTGGAGATCCCCTTGCAGAGGGGTCTCGGGGAGGAGACAAGCCAGTCAAGGTGCGATGTAACAACGATGAGAAATACAACTTTCCTCTAGTTCCTAAATGTTTCCTCCCAGCTCTCACTACCATGACTCGAATTTGACCTTGCAGGTCTGGCTAGACCAGAGGAGGTACACTGGTACAGATAGGAACTGAAAACACAGGGAATCCAGGGCGGATGAGCCCTACAGGACCAGTGGTATGAGTGGCGAAACAGGGAGGGTAAAGGGAGAATGGGTAGGAAAGAGGGAACTGATTACAAGGAACTGTGTGTGACCTTCTCCCTGGGGGACAGACAACCGAAAAGTGGGTGAAGGGAGACATCTGACAGGGCAAGATATGACAAAATAACAATTTATAAACTATCAAGGGCTCATGAGGGAGGGTGGAGCGGGGAAGGAGGGGAAAAATGAGGACCTAATGCCGGGGGCTTAAGTGGAGAGAAAATGTTTTGAGAATGAAGTACAAATGCGCTTTACACAATTGATGTGTGTATGGATTGTGATAACAGTTGTATGAGCCCCTAATAAAATGTTTAAAAAAACAACAACAAAAAAACAAAACAAAACAAAGAAAAAGGTGTTTTCCGTGAAGAAGCCATTCGTCTTGCAAAATTCGATCGTGTGACCTCTGTCTTTGTTTCTACCACCAAGGGCTTAGTTGCCAACAGCGTGCCCTTCTAGTCTCCAACCCTGACATGCCAATCGCCAGGAATCACACACGTGTCTGGATTGTGTGTTTGATCGATTTCAGAATGAAGAAATTGATAGAAATCTTCACTTTCTTCATCACTAGTTTTAGTGTGTAAATTTGAATGATGGTTGCACGAACTGAATTTCTTCATAGGCATGTAGATATTATCCTGTCCTGGACAGCATTGTACTTCAAGACAGATCTTGATGACAGATGAAATTTGTCATTCCGGCCATAGTCAACCATCGGACTCCTTTTAACTCCCCAATGCCTCAGATATCGCCCTTCATGCCTTTTGATTCATTTTTGACAACCTCCAGTTTTCCTAGATTCATACTGTATACGTTTCATATTCTGATTATTAGTAGATATTTGCTTCTTCCTTTGGGATCATGCCGTATCAGAAAATTAAGGTTCCCCAAAGCTTTACTCCAGCCACCTTGTGTGGTTGCCTCTACTTTGAAGTGGCAGCCCTTCTCCAGACATATTTTGAGTACATTCCAACCCGAGGGGACCAACCTGCCCTCATCAACCTGAGGGGCCCAGCACTATAGCAGACAAAGTTCTGCTGCTGTAAGTTAGGCTGTCAGTGACTAATCACTCAGAAGTAGACAGTCGATCCTATCTTCATTGTATGTTCTTTGTCTCGAAGCTTGCTGAGACCTGTCTATCTTGAGTAGGCTTGCTGGTGGCTAAAACACCCCTAACTTTGCTTCCAGCATCGCAGCAGCACACGAAGCACTGCAGTGCTAGTATGACACACACTCTAGACACCGGCATAAAAGCAGTCAAGTCCTCGGTCCAGGGCCAGATATCAGGCTGGAGGCATCCCCTACCTCACTTGCTCCCAGGGTCGATGAACCCAAGACCCTCAAGTCGGACTGCCAAGGCAAATGAACGCATGGCTGGCAGATGAGGTGGCAGGTTGCTAAAGACTCCAGGGATCCGCAGAAAACACAGGAAGTGTCTGACTCAGGGCCAAAGGAGCCGCGGTCCTATGATGAGCCAGTGGCAGAATCCAGTTCCAGCTAAAAGGAAGAGAGCTTGTCCATAGCATCCTCCTCTGGGCATGGGGCCACAGTCCCAAGGAGATCTCATCGCAGGACCACTCACGAGTTGGAAGTATCAAAGCACTGGGCAGCCTGGCATGGCCAAGGTGACACAAGATCTTAACAATCCCCGTCCATCGTCACAGCCCACCTCTTGTCTCCTTGCCATAGTAGGCATTTCCTTAAACCCAGATCCTCTCCAGACCGCTCTGAAGTCACACTTGCACCCAACGTGACACTTCTTACTCATACAACTGAAAGCACACTCACCCATCGACACTTTCTGTTTTATAAGTGAACAGACAAAAATACCGACTGTGTTTGTACAAGGAGCAAACATGCTTAGCAACTAGAGTTCTCGTGTCTGCAACTGATCGTAGGACTGTATCTGACATTTAGAACGACCTTCTTCTACTTTCTTCTGTATTCTCTCTGCCAAATTATGATTGAGCTGCGGTTTATCGAGCTCTACAATATCTTGGGCAATGCCCACGTATGCCATAGGCAAGCCGATCTTCCCTTCACATTGGGTACAGGAGGATGCTCTGAATAGACAGTTAGTGGTGGGTGAGGCTCAGTGCAAAGCCGGACTAGCCTCTCTCAGAGCCTGGATTTCTTCCCTTGGAGCTTGTTCTCTCTCTCTCTCTCTCTCT